>NW_027507685.1:158626792-159107544 GCF_037356315.1 Lithobates pipiens | reverse complement strand
AAGGGAGCCCAGAAAAAAAAGTAATACCCGAGCCACAATCTGCTTGCTTTCAATAATTTAACCCCTTGCAAGAGTAGACATTCCTTTTTATGTTCAATTTCTCTCGGCATCTAACTGGTTGCTAATTACATCCCCGCAGAGCTAGTTGCCATGACAGTCAAAAGCGACACCTGGATAGCTTTTCGACGGCTGGCTCTGTCAGCTCCGATTGTGAATGTCTCCCTAGCAGAGTGCTTCTTCGGGACTGAAGGAAGTCTGCGTGGGATGGCAAGTGAATTTAGTGATAGGTTACGGCTGACGGGACATCAAGCAAGAGGAAGCGTGTGGGGGCGAGCAGAAATGGAAGGAGAGAGGGACAGACAGAGGGGGGTCCAAGTATACAATGGCTGGGGAGGGACTCAGGCTTTGATTCACCAGTCTGATTACTGAAGCATGCACAGATGGGTCACTTCTTTTCCCCAACTACATAGGAAAAATGAAAGAATGCGACTGTATATTGCAATCTGAAATATGGTGAAGAAGATCAGTCCCAAGGTCTTTTTGTCACCGACTAAATCAGTCTTTATTAATCTTTTTGCCCTGTAAGAACCTCTAAAATACTTTTGGAGGTCTCAGGGGAACCCCTGCTAAATACAATTATACAGTGGAAAGTTTTAAAGGCCAGATACAAGAAACACACGGAAATACACGGGTTGCAGGAAAGAAATTCTCTCAATTCCACCGTCACGGACATTGTTACATAGTAGGTGAGGTTGAAAAAAAGTCAAGTCCAACCTATGTGTGTGATTATATGTCAGTCAGTATTACATTGTATATCCCTGTATGTTGTGGTCGTTCAGGTGCTTATCTAATAGTTTCTTAAAAATATTGATGCGTCCCACTGAGACCACCGCCTGTGGAAGGAAACTCCACATCCTACACAGACATTATTAATGTGGGAATCCCTCCTACCAGGCCATGGTCTTCTCCTGGAGGGTAGGAGTGATGCAGGGGAAGCTATCACCACTGAGAGAAGACAGCAATTATAGCCGCTAGCTATAATCACAAGAGAATCCAGCAGGCTGGTTGCACCCAAGTTGAACCATCAATCAACTTGGTACATTCAGCCTGTCCATTAATGGTTCTAATTCAACAGGAACCGGCCAAGATTCAAACCATTTATGGCTGGTCTTAAAGTGGTTCTTCAGTCATCTTTTGAAAAACAAAAATTCAGCAGCTGCAAAAACTAAGTGCTGACTTTTCATAAACCGCCACTCACCTGTCCCTGGATCCAGTGCTACCCTCACTTCACCAGGCTTCGGTCTGCAGCGCCAGCATACTGTGGGCTGCCAGCTGTGGCCGGCTTCAAAGCCGGCTGCTCACTGCAGAAGAGCAAGATGTGTCCCAGGCGACTGGGGGGAGGAGGGAGGAATTAGACCAGAAGTGGGGAGCAGGTACCTGTCAACCCGTGACCCATGAAAAAAATGCCAAATGTGGAGGGGGGGGTTGGTTAAGGAGGAGGAGAAAGAGGAGGAAGAGCGGCACTTCTCCTTTTGGGTGAAATTCAACTTTCAAAAATTAAAACTTGCAGTGGGGCTGCGCAACTTTGCCACAATTTTTGCTGCAACTTGAAGCAATGCCTGTGTAATCTTGAGGTCTACGGACCTCAAGTCGCATCAAAGTAGTGCAGGGACTATTTTTAAGTCACACAGAAATGAACGATACTCATTGGAAATCGTGGGGTACGACTTGTCATGCGACTTTGGAGTCCCAAGTCGCAGGACAAGTCGCACAAGTGTGAAATGGCCTAAACGTGTCGTTTTCCCAGCATTTCCTCTTTCTACAGTTTTCTTATCCGGTACCTTGAATTAATAAAAAAAAATGTAAAATTTTTTATCTTACCAACTACCACTTTCTTTTTGATTACTTGCTTTTCTAGGGAGTACCATAATATCTCACAGATCAGATAGATTTTCATAATGAAATGCCCCTACAGCATAAAATTCTATACTACTTTAGGAAATTGCAGGTAGTTTTGCCTCCATGGGGGGGTATTATTCATTCCAGTACAAAAAATATGGACTGTACCTGGCAAAACACGAAAACAAGCCATACTTGCAAAACAATAAGCACAGAGGGTTTTCTATCTATAAATGTATCAGGCTTTGCAAATCGTAACCATCGCAAAATTTCATGCAGCAAATAATCTTGCACTTTGGACTTATCAGTCAATCCCAAAAAAATTGATCCTATTTCTGTAAAAGGAAGTCTGGGGTTCCTGGGCCTTTTTCTGGCTGCCTACAATAAAGCAGACCATAGATGAGTAAAACTTCTCACAAAAACTCTTGAGAAAAGAACTTGGTTCTAAGAAACCTATTCTATTTTTCTAACCATTAGTGGGTGAAAAATCAATGTTCCTTTGCAACCAGAGTTTGAAGAAAATTTGAAGAAGCAGGATAGAAATTTTTTCTTGAGCAAATTTCTAACAGTGTATGTGGTTTTCGTTTGGTAATGTCTACTTATTCCAAAATAGAATGTTAACACCCCTTTCACACCAGGGCGTTTTGCAGGCACTATAGCGTTAGAAATAGCGCCTGCAATCCGCCCTAAAGAAGCTGCACCATTGTGTGTAGTGTGAAAGTCCGAGGGCTTTCACACTACATCGGTGCGCTGGCAGGACGCCAGAAAAAAAAAAAAGTCCTGCCAGCAGCTTCTTTGGAGCAGTGTGTTTACCGCTCCTCCACCGCTGCTCCCCATTGAAATCAATGGAGCAGCGCTGTAATACCGCTGGCAAAACGGCGCTATTGCGGTGTATTGCCAGCGGTTTTAACCCTTTCACGGCCGCTAGCAGGGGGTAAAAGCGCCCCGCTAGTGGCCGAAATGTGCCGCAAATCCGGCGGTAAAACGCCGCTAAAAATAGCAGCGTTTTACCACCGCAATGGGCGGTGTGGTGTGAAAGGGGTCTAATAGCTAACAATCTTTTGGATGAGAAACAAATGATGTGAAGAATCTTCATAAGAATTTTCCTAAGACTTTTCTTAAGAATTTTGTTTGAGATTCTATTCACCTATGGCCACTATAAGACCTCTTTTTAACAAAATGTGAAGGCTCGGGGTAGTATTAGGTAAGTCAGTTTAAAGTCCAGTGGCGACTGGGGCTCCATCAGTTGGGGAGGCAGCGGCAAACAAACGTAACACATCTACCCACTCCTGTTGCTCCAGCTCGTCATCGATCGGCACTTACGCCCTCTGTCTCCTCCGTGTCCCAGCAGTCACTGCTTCTCCTCCTGGCCAATCGGGTCTTCGGACATCCAGCCAATGGGGTTTCAGGACCCACTTCCTGATTGGCCAGGAGGAGAAACAGGAAGACAACTGGGTGTTCTGAGCCCTGCGCTTCGAGCCCACACTTTTTTTAACCCAATTAGAGCCTCAGGCTCCAATCATGCGCTTCAAAGAGAACAAAAAACCCCCATTGAAAGCCATGCGTTCGGTGGCTTGCATGTAGGGGCCGGGTGCATGGATTGGGGGGCACCCCTAATGGACGGGCCACCACTGTTAACGTCATACCACTGCTACCCTTGACCTATACTCACCCATTCCCCTCCCAAACCTAGAAAACATGAGGCCTTTTCCTTTGTGGATGATAAATAAATTACACCAGGCCTAGTTTTCTGAACCCCAGGGGATTTTACACATCCAAATATTACATTTTTGTAATATACAAAAACGCTGGTTAAACTCCCTTGTAAAAGACAGCTCTCAAAACCTAGCTAGCTTCAAGCACATCTGTCTCTAGAATTTAAATTTGCCAAAGCAGATTGGCACTCTATTCCACTTTATATTCTGTATTTCCTCATACATCATATCCTTATGTTGCCAAATAGGAGAAAAATCTTTTTCTATCAAAAGATGCTTGAGGAAGAAGAAGGTCTTAACATATGGCAGCCCATTTCTAAACGTTCTATAAACGCTACATCTAGTTAAAATGCATAGAAAATAACAAGAAAGCGTTATCTAATCTCATTACGCGTTCCATATATGAAGCCTTTAGGTGTTCAAGGGGTCTTCATGGTTAATAAGGTTGGAAAAAAAATAATAAAATCAATCTTGTTCAACCAAAAAAGAAATATAAAATCTCTATATACACAAACCTGTACCCACAGTTCATCCAGAGAGGTTGGTATAAGGCACAAGCTTGGCCAAAAGGTCTTCAACCCTTTTGGATTACTTATCAACCCAATGATTCCCGGGACTCCACAGACAGCATTTTATACAAAAATTGAGTTACAAATTGTCTTGTTTTGTATTTCTTGCTGCAAAAACAAACCAATTCCCATAGCTTGGGGAAAAAAAAAAAAAAAAAGAAGGTTTCCTTCACCAAACTTGAACGAAGAATCAATAGTTTGATGAATAAGGAAAAAAACTCATCTATTCACCAACATTTAGAAAAGTGGGATATATCGATAGCAGGGCTGCCCTATTGTCCCATCAACAATGGCCTCTCCTACCCCCCATCTCCCCCTGAACACTCCCATCCCATTCTCTCCTTTTATTCCTTACTTCTTCTTTTCTATAGTTTGCTTCTTTTTCATTTTCCTTTTCCCATTTTTCTTCTTCCACCCATTCACTGTTAGCCCTTGTACACAGGGTCAGAGATTCCTACAACCAAATCCGTCGGAGTAATTCTGACAGATTATTTCCGGAAGAGGTCCGGAAGTGATGTTGCATACACGCGGTCGGAATAAGTTGTCGGAAAATCTGATTGTACATAACAACGTGATGACGTTATTTCATTAGGACGGGACTACGTTCAGGCTAGCAGCCAATAGCTTTGGTCTAGGGATTTGATCTGAGCATGCGTGGCACCTTGTCCATCGGAGTAGGCTACACATGATCAGAGTATGTCTGATTGGAGCATTTTGTCGGAAAATTTTACCGGCAAGTTGGAAAAATTGGTCCGTCGGATATTCCGACGCAAACAGTCCGATGCAGACCACACACAGTCTGAATATCCGACAAAACGTTCCGATAGGAAACGTTCCGACGGAATCTCGGACCGTGTGTACAAGGGTTTAGAGTTTTAGACCAAATGTCTAAATCATCCTATGCAATCAAAATGCATAGAGAAAAATATATCAACAAAAGCTGTATGACCCTACAATAAAGCATTTAATACCCAGAGTTAGAGGTCGACCGATATGGGTTTTTCTCTGGCCGATGACGATATTTATAAATCGCCGCGGCCGATATATGATGCAGATTTCTTTTGGCCGATATGTTAGGCCTTTTTTTTTATTTATTTTTTTCCCCTTCATCTCATAAAATCTACCAGACACTTTTCCCACTGGGGCGTTTTTCAGGCGCTTTTGGGCTAAAAATAGCGCCTGTAAAGTGCCTGCAAAACGGCTCCCCTGCAGTCTGTGTGGAAGCCCGAGTGCTTTCACACTGAGGCGATGCGCTGGCAGGACGTTAAAAAAAAAAGTCCTGCAAGCAGCATCTTTGGAGTGGTGTATACCGCTCCTCCACCACTTCTGCCCATTGAAATGAATGGGCACCACTGCCGAAGCGCCTGCAACGCGATTTGGCAGCGGCGCTTCACGAGCACATTTAACCCTTTCCTCCGCCCCGCTAGCAGCCTTATAGCGCTGCTAAAATGACGGTAAAGGGCCACTAAAACTGGCAGGGTTTTACAGTCAACGCCTGCCCGCTACAGTGTGAAAGCAGCCTTAATACAGAAAATTTCTTAAATTTAAACATTTATTAAACAAAACAAACATCCAATCAGTTCACTTGTGTGTATAATTTAGATTAAAAAAAAACAGGTAATCAAAACTTTTGTATGAAAAAAATGGGGTAACTTTACTGTTTTAGTTTTTTTTTAATTATTAGTGTATTTTTTCCCGAAAAATTGCTTTTGAAAGACCGCTGCGCAAATACCGTGTGACATAAAATATTGCAACAACCGCTATTTTATTCCCTAGGATCTCTGCTAAAAAATATATATATATATATCATTTTTGGGGGTTCTAAGTGATTTTCTAGCAGAAAATACAGGATTTTTATTTGTAAGCATCAAGTGTCAGAAAAGATTTAGTCTTTAAAGTGGTTGTAAACCCTTACAAACAACTTTGACCTACAGGTAAGCCTAGATTAAGGCTTACCTGTAGGTCCAAGAAATATCTCCTAAACCTACACAGTTTAGGAGATATTTGCCGAAAGACAGGCGATGCATAGTAGTCCATTATGCTTTACCCTTGCAGGGAATCAAAGAGGAAGTAAACTCATCAGGGTTTACTTCCTCTTTAAATGGTTAAACTGAGAACTCTACACACTGAGTTTAATTCATTCAGAAGTGGAAACATTGTATCTCTTTGCTCTTTTCTTGGCAGACTGCCCAGAGAGGAAACAAGTCGCTTCACTGATGTCTTCAGGCAACTTGCATTGACTTCTATACAGAAGTCATTTGCAAGTTATGCTAAAGACATCATCGGCCTTTTTTAAACAGCACAATTGGCCGATGCCGATTAATTAAAAAACGCCAAATATCGGGCGGTATATCGGTCGACCTCTACCCAGAGTCATTATTTATATAAAGTATATATCCTCTACCTTTGGCCAAGGGATTTACTACATATACGACTTAGTGGTTGTAAAGGCAGACTTTTTTTTATCTTAATGCAATCTATGCATTAAGATAAAAAGCCTTCTGTGTACAGAAGCCCCCCCAACACTTACCTGAGCCCCCTCTGTGTCCAGGTAAGTCCCTCAGCTGTCCTGATTGGCTGAGACACAGCAGTGGTGCCATTGGGTCCCGCTGCTGTCAAAGTCAGTTAGCCAATCAGGAGAGAGAGGGGGCAGAGCAAAACCACAGCTGCGTGTCTGAAAGTACACACGGAGCTGTAGCTCAGGTTGGGTGCCCATATAGCAAGCTGCTTTCTCTGGGGCAGGAGCAGCAAAGAGGGACCCAAGAAGAGGAGAAGGATTGGGACTGCTCCTGGTAGAAGGTAAGTATAACATGTATGTTGTTTATTTTTTAAACAAGACTAGACAATCACATCTCTGCCTTCCTTTCTAATATTAGTTTAGGTTAAAGTGCAAGAAAAAAAAAAAAACTATTGCCATATGTGCTACTGGTAACAACTTTATCATCAAAATTTTCCCATCTAAGTCAATCTGCAGTTTTCGGAATTTTCTAAAATGTTCAAGTATAAAACCACAGGATATGGTGAGGTGGACTAAAACTGGAAATCCCTCTACTAACCCAATACAATACAAAAAAAAACCCCTTAATAAACGGAAGGTTATATAGTTAGTAAGGTTGAATAAAGACACCAGTCCATCCAGTTCAACCTGAGTGTCTACAATTGTCCCTATACTTGTACAGTACATTGCGTCTCATTAAAATGCTCATCTATTATATATTTAAAAGGTACCCATAAAGTGGCATCAATGTATGCAGCACTCTACACATACATTGCACACTCACATCGGTCACCTACCCTCAAGGAGCCCACAATCCAACTCACATTTATATACTAGGGCCAATTATCTATCTATGCTTATGTCTTAGTTCTATAACAAACCCCAAAAACCATGTGGTTTATCCCTCATTTTTGCATAGTGGGTAGAGCCATTGAAATCATTACTTCTACCCTGGGCCAAGTCTGCATCCAGAAGCATTCATTCCAAAATTCAAAAAGTTCACAACCTTCCGATATGCCAAACTGGAGAGGGGGGCATACCTTACATGATTTGTGTATAGATCGCCCACAGAAGTTTCATTTTTTATCATCGAGATTTGGTCTAAAGGGACACTTAACGCAAATTTTTTATCAAATAAAATCTACATACAAGTAGAATGTACCTTCTATCCAGGGGTGGACTCACCTTTCAGCCACTCGGGCACTGCCCGAGGGCCCAAGGCCACTAGGGGGCCCCATCAGCGTTGCCAGCCTCAGTAAAAACCTATGACAATTTGTAAAAATGTTTTTTTTTTTTTTTTTACATCTGACTCTGAAATGTCCCTTACGGACATCCTTTTGGTCTAAAAATCCTGAGATGATAGATGCCCTACCTTTCCAGTACCTTCTCAGCGAATAGAAACATGTCTGTGTATACATGTATGTATATACTGTGTGACCCCATAATCTCCTATTGCCTGGGGGCCCCATGAGTTGTCAGTCTGCCCCTGCTTCTATCTCTCTCCTTTGGGTTCATCACTCAAATTCAAGCTGCATTCTCTATGCCCCCCTTGTGTATGTAGCCACCCTTTCCTGCTTGCCCGCAAGATGGACTACATCTGTGCAGATAGATACATTCAGCTCTATGGGAATTGTAGTATGCCTAGAGCAGAGCATACAACCTGAAATAAGGGCACTGCTCACTCTACACTGGTAGCTGTGAGCTCTTAAATAGGGCCATTTACTCTTAAAAAAAAAAAAAAAAAAAAAAAAAAAAAAAGACAACATTTTTTATTGCATTTTAGTGTAAATATGAGATCTGAGGTCTTTTTGACCACAGATCTCATATTTAAGGAGGTCCTGTCATGCTTTTTTGGGATGTTTACAATTCTTGTAATAAGAATAAAAGTGACGCTTTTCTTGAATTTTTTTAAAAGAAGAGTGTAAAAAAAAAAAAAAAAAGTAAAATAAATAAGAAGAAATAATAAATTAAAAATGTGTACCTTCCCGCTGAGCTTACGCGCAGAAGTGAACGCATACGCGAGTAGCGCCCGCATATGAAAACGATGTTTAAACCACGTGTGAGGTATCGCCACGATCAGCAGAGAGCAATAATTCTAGCCCTAGACCTCCTCTGTAACTCAAAACATGCAACCTATAGAATTTTTTTTTTTTATGTGTAAAAGTTTGTCGCCATTCCACGAGCGGTCGAAATTTTGAAGCATGACATGTTGGGTATCAATTTACTTGGCATAACAATATCTTTCACAATATAAAAAAAATTGGGCTACCTTTACTGTGGTCTTATTTTTTAATTAAAAAAAAAAGTCAATTTTTTCCAAAAAATGCGCTTGTAAGAGCACTGTGCAAATACGGTGTGACAGAAAGTATTGCAACAACCACCATTTTATTCTCTAGGGTATTAGAAAAAAATATATGAAATCTTTTCGGGTTCTAAGTAATTTTCTAGCAAAGAAAATAAGTTTTTAACTTATAAAAAACAAAAAAGAGGCTCAGTCCTTAATTGGTTAAACTATTCATCCCCCCCAAATAAAAAAAAAAAAAAAACTGCTGCTGTAACTGTATTGTGACCTGCAGTTTGGCTACCATTTGTTAGTGTATCCAAAATTCCCCTCCCCCAGACTAACAGTGATGCTGTCCAAATGTGTCTGTGTTGCTCCTTCGTCCAGATTGGAGGACCTCTAAGACCCCGTTCACACTGGGGAGCTTTGCAGGCGCTACAGCGCTAAAAATAGCACCTGCAAAGCGCCCTGAAACAGCCGCTGCTGTCTCTCCAATGTGAAAACCCCCGAGGACTTTCACACTTGAGCGGTGCGCTGGCAGGACTAAAAAAAAACAAAAAAAAAAAAAAAAAGTCTTTGTAGCGCTGTAGGCGTGGTGTATACACCACTCCATCGCTCCTGCCCATTAAAATCAATGGGGCAGCGCAGCTATACTGCCGGCATAGCGCTGCTGCAGCAGCGCTTTGCGGTGGTTTTTAACCCTTTCTCAGCCACTAGCGGGGATTAAAATCACTAAACTAAATGTCACTAAAAATAGTACCGCTCTACCTCTGACATCGGCAGTGTTAAAGGGGCCTAATATAGGAGGTGTGTTACTAGCCAGATCACCAGGAGAAAGCAGAGGGGAAAAAAAAAGGCTAAAACAAAAAACTAATGAAGCCACTTTTTTATTTGCTGCAGTTCTGTTTTTTTGTAAATAGTGGGGTGAGGAGTGGCACGTGATCGGAGCTTGTATTTTAACACAACATTTCTTCATCAGGACCTAATCATAAAGTACAGAAAAAAAAAAATTGAATGGTTAACGAGAGTAGAGGTTTTTGGGTCATTAGGTGTCACCTCCTCATTTGCAGCTTGCCGATAGGACAATTAAGGAGCAGAAGCACACCGATATGTAATCCCTCTGCTCTTTCCAAGCTTTTGGGAATCTGATTAGCGTTTCTGGAGACCACTTGTGAAAACTTGGCCAGGCCAGGCTTTTACTCAGCAGTACATGACCAGCACCTGGCCTCCGGTACAATGGGAAGCGTATGCGAATGTTGTACAATGTCCTCATAAAACAAGAACTGCATTGATGGCTAAAACTTAAGAATAGTAAGTGGTTTGTGTTTTCCAATAGCCACCAAATTGCAGATGTTATTTTCTAGCCTACAATACAAGTCTGACAGATGGAATGTAATTCCTACAGACAGCTTAGACATGCCGCTTCTTCGTCTTTTTACAATCAGCCTCAGCGTGGCTTATCCTCTACTTCTTCAAAACAAGGAATGGACAGATATAGTCCAGAAATACATCAGCCATGTCCTCTTTATCCCGGCTCATCGCACTTCAGCTGCCTTTTTCTCTGCTATTCCATACAAGCAAATGAGAAACTAACTGAGGAATGTGGGAGATTTAAAGGACAAGTCTATTTTATAATATATATATATATATAAAAAGGACCTTCTTCCCTTTAAATCGCTCGGAATAAACATATGAAATCGCTGCAGTTCAAGATACTCAGGATCTGCAACAAAAACCTTGTGACAAAGCGATCATTATGGACAGCTGAAATATCCCAATTTCAACCTATCTAGTACAATTTGAGTTTGGACAAGTCTCCCCAACCTTCCTATAGGTCCTTGTGTCATGGGGACGAGCTTCAAATTGCCAATATCTTCTTTTCTTGGGGTTCATTGCCCCCCTTCATTTAACCACTTCAGCCCTGGAAGGATTTACCCCCTTCCTGACCAGAGCACTTTTTGCGATTTGGCACTGCGTCGCTTTAACTGACAATTGCACGGTCGTGCGACGTGGCTACAAAACAAAATTGGCGTCCTTTTTTTCCCCACAGAGCGTTCTTTTGGTGGTATTTGATCAGCTCTGCTGTTTTTATTTTTTGCGCTATAAACAAAAAAATAGCGACAATTTTGAAAACAAAAAAAAAGCATTATTTTTTAAATTTTTGCTATAATAAATATCTCCAAAAATATATATTAAAAAAAAAACATTTTTTCCCTCAGTTTAGGCCGATATGTATTTTACATAAAAAAAAAAAAATAAAAAAAATAAAAAAAATTCAAAATTACAATAAGCGTTTGATTGGTTTGTGCAAAAGTTATAGTGTCTATAAAATAGGGGATAGTTTTATGGCATTTTTATTAATATATATATATATATATATATATATATATTTTTTTTACTAGTAATGGCGGCGATCAGCGATTTTTATCTTGACTGCGACATTATGGCGGACACATTGGACAATTTTGACACATTTTTGGGACCATTGGCATTAATAGAGCAATCAATGCTATAAAATTGCATTGATTACTATAAAAATGTCACTGGCAGTGAAGGGGTTGAACACTAGGGGATGGGGAGAGGTTAAGTGTGTCCTAGGGGAGTGTTTTTAACTGACTGGGTGAGGGGCTGTGGGTGACGTGGACACTGATCACTACTCCCAATGACAGGGAGCAGACGATCAGTGTCCTGTCATTAGGCAGAGCAGGGAGATGCTGTTTACATCTGCATCTCCCCGTTCTTGAGTCCAGTGACAGGGTTCTTCCAATGTCACAAAACACAAATACAATGTACCTATGAAAGTGGTTGTTAACCCTTACAACCAACTTTGACCTACAGGTAAGCCTAGATTAAGGCTTACCTGTAGGTCCAAGAAATATCTCCTAAACCTACAAGGTTTTAGGAGATATTTGCCGAAAGACAGGCATGATCATGCTGCTGTCAACGGCGATATGCCGCGAGTGGCGGCTCCCGTGCGCATGCGCGGGAGTGACGTCATCGCGGCTCCGCCGAATGAGAGCGGCGGAGCAGCGAGACCCACGAGAAGATGGACGCTCCGGACTACAGGGGACAGCGGTGACTTCGCTGGCTCCTGTGTCAGGTAAGTGACACATAACGGACTACTATACGATGCATAGTAGTCCATTATGCTTTCCCTTGGCAGGGAAACAAAGAGGAAGTAACACCCATCAGGGTTTACTTCCTCTTAAAGTAGTGAGTCATGAAATGGGCATATTCATACTTAAAAAGGATAATTTTACCTTTTACAAAAGAAATAGTAAATGTGCATCTTTCTATAGGGAAAAAAATGTGCATTTATTTTATTTTTTTCACTGCAGTCTGTGAGACCCCATACACACTAATAGATTTTCTACAGATTTTCGTCTTCAGATTTACCAAAACCATGTAGTACAAGGGCCTGCCTGATTGCATGCAAATTGAAACTCTTAAGATTTGACCTCATATTATATGGTTTTGGTAAATCTGAAGACAAAAATCTGCAGAAAATCTAATGGTGTGTATGGGGCTTAAGGCACTGAACCCGCGATCAGCAGATTGAGGGTGCAATATCTGGACCCTGCAGACACTCTGTAAGCTGTCTGCCCGTACCTTTTACAGGCAGACAGCAACTAAATGGCAGGCAAAAATCAATGAGAGCGCTCACCAGCACCATTGCAGTTCATTGAGAACTACAGTACCTTGAAAAAGTATTCATACCCCTTGGAATTTTCAACATTTTGTCATGTTACATCCAAAAACTTAAATTCATTTTATTGGGATTTTACGTGATAGACCAACACAAAATGGCACATAATTGTGAAGTGAGAGGAAAATGATAAAGGTTTTTCAAATAGCGTAAAAAAGTGTGGTGTGCATTTGTATTCCACCCCCTTTACTCTGATACCCCTAACTATAATCGAGTGGAACCAATTAGTAAATAAAGTCCACCTGTAATTTAATCTCCGTATAACTACAGCCGTTCTGTGAGGTCCGCAGAGGTTTGTTAGAGAACCTTAGTGAACAAACAGCATCATGAAGCCAAGGAACACACCAGACAGGTCAGGGATAAAGATTGAAGAAGTTTAAAGCAGGGTTAGGTTATAAAAAAAAAAAAATATCCCAAGCTTTGAACCTCCCATGGCACACTGTTCAATCCAACATCCGAAAATGGAAAGGAATGTGGCAGAACTCCAAACCTACCAAGAAATGGTTGTCCACCTCAACTGACAGGCCGGGCAAAGAGAGCATTAATCAATCAGAGAAGCAGCCAATAGGCCCATGGTAATTCTGGAGCAGCTGCAGAGATCCACAGCTCAGGTAGGAGAATCTGTCCACAGGACAACAATTAGGCCTCTTTCACACCAACGTGCCGTTCAGGCCCGCCTGTCAGTTTTTCAGGCGGACCTGAACGGGTGCTCCATAGAGCTCTATGGAGCGTCGGATGTCAGCGGTGACATGTCCGCTGACATCCGACCCGCTCCGATCCGAAAAAGTGTGACGGAGGAAAAAGCTATTTTTCCATCCGTCTGCGGATCGGATCGGATGACGACGGGCACTGCGGTCCGTCGTCATCCGATCTCCCATAGGGGAGAGCGGCGCTGTGACAGGTCCGTCCCTGCGCAGTGTGCAGAGACAGACCTGTCATCTCCCTGCTCAGCGGGGATCGGCGGAGTGATCCCCGCTGAGCAAACGGACATCCACGGGGCGGATCAGAACTGATCCGCCCCGTGTGAAAGGACCCTTAGTCGTGCACTCCACAAATTAGGCCCCTTTCACACATGCGGATGATATGTCCGTATTTCATCCATCCGTTTGCGGATGAAATACGGACATCCATTCATCCCTATGGGATAGCGGGTGTCTGCGGATGAGCATCCGCAGACACCCGCTATTGTCCGCCTCCGCAAATGTCCGATTCTGCAGACGGAGGAAAATCCTATTTTTCTGTCCGTCTGCAGAGCGGATCGGATGAACACGGACAGACGGTCCGTGCTCGTCCGATCCCCATAGAGGAGAGCGGAGAGCTGACAGGGCGGTCCCCGCACAGTGTGCGGAGACCGCCCTGTCCGCAGCCGGCTCAGCGGGGACAACGGAGCGATCCCCGCTGAGCGAGCGGATCATCACGGGGCGGATCTTTACTGATCCGCCCCGTGTGAAAGGGGCCTAAGGCCTTTATGGAAGAGTGGCAACAAGAAAGCCATTGTTGAAAAGTCCAGTTTGTGAGAAGCGGGGGACACAGCAAACACATGGAAGAAGGTACTCTGGTCAGAAAAGACACAAATTTTGTTTTAGGCCTAAAAGTAAAATCGCTATGTGTGGCAGAAAACTAACACTGCACATCACCCTGAACACACCAACCCCACCGTGAAGCATGGTGGTGGCAGCATCATGTTGCGGGGATGGTTTTCTTTAGCAGGTACAGGGAAGCTGGTCAGAGTTTATGGGAAGATGGATGAAGCCAAATACAGGACAATCTTAGAAGAAACCCTGTTAAAGTCTGCAAAAGACTTGGGACTGGGGCGGAGGATCACCTTCCAGCAGGACAACGACCTTAAACATACAGCCAGAGCTGCAATGGAATGGTTTTGATCAAAGCATATTCATGTGGTAGAATGGCCCAGTCAAAGTCCAGACCTAAATCCAATTGAGAATCTGTGGCAAGACTTGAAAATTGCTGTTCACAGATGCTCTCCATCCAATCTGACAGAGCTTGAGCTATTTTGCAAAGAAGAATGGGCAATAATGACACTTTCTAGATGTGCAAAGCTGGTAGAGACAGCCCCAAAAAGACTTGCTACTGTAATTGCAGCGAAAGGGGTTCTACAAAGTATTGACTCGGGGGGGGCACTACACAAATATACCCCACGCATTTCACATATTAGTAAAAAAAAATTGAAAACTCATTTATTATTTTCCTTCCACTTCACAATTATGTGCCACTTATGTGCTGATCTATCATATAGATCCCATCCCAATAAAATAGATTTAAGTTTTCATTGTCACATGACAAAATGCGGAAAATTTCAAGGAGTGTGAATACTATTTCACAGTCGCACTGTTTTTGTATTATGACAGCAGGTGGGGGGAGAAGATCCCCTGCCTGCTGTCACAGGGGGGAAACGGGGGGAGAGGATTTTACTTTTTTTTTGCTACAAAGTCGCACACACACACACACACACACACACACACACACACACATTTTCTGAAAGCAGAGACACAGGACTTTTGTATGTCGTACGACATTTGCGCAGCCATTTATCAAAAAAACATTTTCAGGAAAAAATATACTTAAAGAATTTTAGCACAAACACAATACCCATTTTTTATTTTTTTTGGTAAAATATAATCTTCTATCAAGTTAACAGAGACCCAACATGTCAAGGTTTAAAATTGGGCATGCCTGTGGAATGGCAAGAAACGATGGTACCTAATTTTATCCATGCGCGACGCTTTGAAAGTCTTCACAGGTTACCAGTTTAGAAATAAGCTTTGGCACTAGAATCATTGCTCTCACACTGACGTTCATGGCAATGACTCAGATGTGTGGTGCAATCAATATTTACATATGTGTGCAGGGCCTATGTGCGCCTTTGCATTTGTGTGAGAGCACAGGGATGTTTTAAAATGTGTATTTTACATTTTATTTAAAACTTTTTTTATTTTTTACATTTTTCCCATTCAAATATTTTCTATCACAAGAGATGAACATCTCTTGTGATAGCTTGGGCAATGACGGGGCAATGGATGCTCCTCCATCATCTCTGATAGTGGAATGTGATAGCCTGGGAATGTTGGTTGGGAGGAAGGGGGAGGGCTCTTCTGAACCATGTCAAAATGATTGGGTGGTTGTAAAGCCACTCAGATCACTTTTACCTAAAAAAACAGTTGACGGCTCAAAAAAAAAAAAAAAAATACAGGATCACGTCTGCAGCAGCTATAACCACTTCTCATCCAGGATATCTATAGGCTGGATGGGAATAGGTTGAGGGCAGTTGACATCTGAGTGATATGTTTTAAGTGTGTTACCACTGAACTCTTTTAGACATGCATTTTCATAAAAGTGCATCTAAAGTCTCATACACACGATCGGACTTTAAACAAACTTTTTTACCGCCACCTTTGGTCAGCTTCTGTATTGTCTGATCTTTTGCATTGGTTCTGAGTAAGGATGAGCTCAGGCGTGTTCGCATGCACCACGTGCAGAGCCCGCCAGGAAGTTGGCGCAGTGCTGCGCTAATCACAGGCAGCGAGACATTGCCCCGGTGCGCGGGTGCAGAGATCGGGCAATGTCTTACTGCCTGTGATTAGCGCAGCACTGCACCAACTTCCTGGTGGGCTCTGCACGTGGAGCATGCGAACACGCCTGAGCTCATCCCTAGTTCTGAGCATGCGTATTTGTAAAGTCTGATGGTTTTCTGTACACATGATCGGACTTTGTGCCATCGGACTTATGTTGACGAAAAGCTTGTCTGTTGCACAGCCAACATTTGTCCGATGAAAACCGAAAAAGTTTGTCCGATGGAGCGTACACACGGTCAGATGTTGCCTTAAAATGGCTAATTTGCGTGTTTGTTGTCAAAAAGTCCGATGGTGTGTACGGTCTTTAGATGCAGCAACAAGGATTTTTTTTTAAATGCACAGGTGTGAACGGGGCCCAACATAGAATTGTGCAGGTTTGTAACTTTTCATTAGCTTTAAACTTCTGGTCTGAAAATGTAATTTTCTCCATCTATTCAAGTTCAAATAGGAAAAGACAAGTATAGGTTTAAAAAAAAAAAAAAGTGTAAAAGGCTCGATGATATTTATAAACCATAGAAATTCAGATCAACATCTGCCATCTATTTGGAAATTCTGCTCAGCAGTGCTTTATTTTTATTCATATGATTTTACTCACGCAAGGGGTGAGAGTTTGAAATAGACATGTAAAATGAACATGTTTCTTCATAATAGACCTGTTAAAGTGGAGATCCACTGGTTTTTCGAGATTGTTAAAAGTCAGCAGCTACAAAAATTATAGCCGCTGACTTTTAATAACCAGCCACTCACCCGTCACACGGTCCAGCGATGCGGCCGCCCGAAGCCTCTGTTCCCTCCCCCTCCTCTTTGCAGTGCCGACAATATGAGTGTGGGTGCCCGGTGTGACAGATTGCGGCTTCACAGCCGAGGCCGCACACTGTGCATGTGCCAAATGCGTTGAGCTACGTCAATGGCCAGGCAATGTTCTGGGACCTGTCACGTGTCCCAGAACATTCCCGGGAGGGGTCACCAAGAAATCGCCTAGGCGGCCAGAAGTCGGAGGGAGAAAGAGGGACAGGAAGTCTCACTCCAAACCAGGTACCCAGCCCCCCCTCCCCCCCCCCCCAAAAAAAATGTCATGCCAATTGTGGCATTTCAGAGGGCAAGGAGTACTTAAAAGCGGAGTTCCACCTAAAAGCGGAACTTCCACTTTAAGTGCAACTTTAGACTGTCTCAGAACCTCCACCTATACAGTACTGTCAGGTTACTGGGCCTCCTTAAAATCCGAGCCAGTTCTTCTAGCTAATAAGCGATGTACGGACATACATTATCTAATACTAATACAGGCAACAATGTACTGATCTGGTGAAGTGTCACTGCCATGATGAGAAGCTTACTGGACTGGATTACCGGCAGCGAGATCAAGGCGTTGTAAAGGCAGAAGGTTTTTCATCTTAATGCAGTTTATACATTACTATAAAAAAAGCCTTCTGAGTGCAGCAGCCTCCCCGGCAACCCCTAATTACTTACCTGAGCCCCAGCTCAATCCAGCGATGTCCACGAGTCACTCACCCGTCCAGGACTCTCCTTGATTGGCCGAGACAGCAGCCGCACCATTGGCTAACTGACTTTGACAGCCGAGGGAGCCAAACAGGAGAGAGGGGGGCGGGGCTGAACAGCAGCTTTGTGTCTGAATGGACACACCCAGCTGCAGCTCGGCTCAGGTGCCCCCATAGAAAGCTGCTTGTTGTGGGGGCACTCGACAGGAGGGAGGGGCCAGGAGCAGCAGAGAGGCCCCCGAGAAGAGGAGGATTGGGGCGGCTCTGTGCAAATCCACTGCACAGAGGAGGCAAGTATAACATGGTTGTTTCTTTTGGTTTGTTTTTTGTTAAACTAGACTCTACAATCACTTTAAACTTTAACTAAATGTAAAACTTTGTTTTGAGTGGAGAGGGATCAGAACGCCTGTCACTTTTTTTGCTGTGTGTGCGCCCATTAGGGAGGTTCATCCTCTCTATTTGTCCCATTGTCATTGAAAGTGAAAATAAAAGAAAATTCCAAAATTAGAAAAGTAATAGAGGGGAAATCTTTCAATGGGGACACTAATTCTGAAGGTCTGGTGGTTCCTAAGGGGTTCACTTACTTTGAATGGACTCCGTCTCAATTTCTGTGTGACTATGGGAAAGGAAGTGAAGGGAAATCTCCCCAATGGGAAACGGATGGCGAAAAATAAACCAGCAGGGGTTATAACCCTCCCTTATCCTTTCAAAAATGAAAAAAAAAAAAAAAAAAAAAGAGAAGAAAGCTTTGCCTATTGTTCTACTTTTGCTCTACTTTATCTGGCAATGGCGCGGTCTTGCAAAGCCCAACAAAATTTATATCATTTTTTTTTTTATCTCACAAATCAAACTTTCTTTTGGTGGTATTTGATCAATAGTTTATTTTTTTATTTTTTTATTATTTAAACTAAAAAAAAAAAAAAAGAATAGTACAATATTTTTTCTTTGATACAAAACATATCCATAGAAAATAAAATGTCTTCATAAATTTAGGCCAAGATGTACTCTGCTACATGTCTTTGATATAAAAAAAAAAAGTCACAATAAGCGTATATTGATTGGTTTGCGTCATAGCATATACATCTAACATCTAGGGTGATCAAAGGGTTAACCGTGTACCTAACAAGTGTTAATGTGTGAAATGTAGGCCGTTTTCACTAAGCAATGTACCAATTTTTACAGGGAGGGGGAAAAAAGAAAACACGATACCACTGCTGCCTGTAGAGAATCATGTGTTGTTTATGTCATTCGCTCAGCGGGTTCCGGCCATATATCATTGGTCGGGACCCACTGATCGGCTTGTGCTATAGTGCATGACAGCACAGCCAGGGAGGTGGGTGCATGCCCCCTACCCGTAAATGCAAATCACCTATACTTCCCTTCCTGACCAGAGCACTTTTTGCGATACAGCACTGCGTTGCTTTAACTGACAATTAATTGCATGGTCATGTGACGCTGCACCACCCAAACAAAATTGACGTCCTTTTTTTTCTCACAAAGAGATTTATTTTGGTGGTATTTAATCCCCTCCGCGGTTTTCATTTTTTGGGCTATAAACAAAAAAAAAAGTGAGACAATTTTGAAAAAAAGCAAGATTTTTACTTTTTGCTATAATAAATATCCCCCAAAAACATATATATAAAAAAAAATTCCCTTAGTCTAGGCCGATATGTATTCTACATATTTTTGGTAAAAAAATAATAATCAAAATAAGCGTATATTGATTGGTTTGTGCAAAAGTTATAGCATCTACAAAATATAGGACAGTTTTATGACATTTTTATTATTAATTTTCTTTTATTTGTAATGGCAGCGATATGAGATTTTTATCATGACTGCAACATTATGGCGGACACATCAGACACATTTGATACTATTTTGGGACCATTGACATTTATACAGCGATCAGTGCTATAAAAATGCACTGATTACTGTGCAAGTTACACTGGCAGGGAAGGAGTTATACACTAGGGGGTGATCAAGGGGTTAGGTGTGTTTTAGGGAGTGATTCTCACTGTGGGGGGGGGGGGGGGGTGGGCCACTATCCACATGACAGCGATCGCTGCTCCCGATGACATGAAGTAGTGATGTCTGTCATGTCACGGTCACCCTGTGCATGGCACCCGCTAACCCTGCCAATTAAAGGGGATGCACAGGTACACCCATTTGCCCACTGCTGCCATTGTGCCAACGTATATCGGCGTGCAGCAGTCGGCAAGTCCTTACATTTATAAAGCACCTGACATTTCCATTATGGCAGCGCCTGTTAGCGGGCATCCACTCACCTGCTGCCACCACGTCCCTCATCTTGTTGTGTCACTGCCGCATCACCAGCCGTCCCATTAAAGTGAACGGGACCGTCAGTGAGTCAACAGCAGGTCAGAGGAGGAGCCACTGCAGGACAGAGCTGACAGTTGCTCTTTAAAAATTTCGATTTGAAATAGAGTTGATTTAAATCAAGCCTTTTTACTAGTGATTTAAATCAAATCCACCCTGGAGGTGTCAGATAGCTGGCCCCGCCCATCTGCCCGGTATTATGAAAACACTGATCAAAGAGGGGAAATAAAGTGAAAACTGTCAGCTTGTGTTGTAAATGACTACAACTAGAGAAGAGGGCTTCACAAAAACACAAGGCAGGTACCACACTGTTCTGCCCTGGACAAGCGTGGTAGCTGGCATGTGCTGTTGTCAGCTTGTGTTTTTGTGAATGAAAACCCTTTTCTGCAAACAGTCACACCAGTTTCCACCCTCTCTCTGTGCCCTAAATAGCAGGCGGCAGATCAAAACCCTCTGTACTGAACGGGAGAGATGAGACACAGCGATGCAGAATGGGAGTAGGGACCTGGCTCCACCCGTAGGAATGACCATATTCCGTATTTTCGTGGGGGGGGGGGGGGTATAAATATGGTATTAAATAATAGAAAATACTTATTTTATCATCCATGGTTTGAATTTTAGTTAGGTGATGGTTCCCTAAATTTGAGATTAGGGGACTGCAATGATACTGAGTCACTGCTGGGAGTGAGAGCAGAGTGTCCGGAGCTGCTGAGAAGATTTCAGTGCTTCTGCTGTGAATTTACACTACCCGTCTGGAGTTTGCGTGTTCTCCCCGTGTCTGTGTGGGTTTCCTTAGGGTACTCCGGTTTCCTCCTACACTCCAAAGACATGCTGGTAGGTTAATTGGATCCGGTCCACAATGGCCCTAGTATGTGCACGAATGAATGCGAGTTAGGGATCTTAGATTTTAAAGAACAACTCCAACTTTCCACACACTTTACATAGTTCAGCTTGACCCAAACGATGTCCCTCACTAACTTCTGAGGCTGCTGGATGTGCGGTATAAACTATGTAGCTGTGGCTTCCTCTATCAAACACAGAAGAGTCTACCGCAACGGGGCTCAGAGCAAACGAAATTTTGACAGAGATAGATAATTATTAGATATTGATTATATATATATATATATTATAATATAATATAAATCTCTGTAATAAGTAAATTAAATATATTTTGAGAATAAATACCTTCTCAGACCCCTTTCACACCGAGGGCGTTTTTGCAGGCGCTATAGCGTTAGAAATAGCGCCTGCAATCCGCCCTCAAACTGCCGCACCATTGTCTCCGGTGTGAAAGCCCTCGCGGGCGCTGGCAGGACATCAGGAAAAGTCCTGCCAGCAGCTTCCTTGGAGCAGTGAAGGAGCGGTGTGTTTACCGCTCCTCCACTGCTGCTCCCCATTGAAATCAATGGGGCAGTGCTGCAATACAGCCGGCAAAACGCCGCTATTGTGGCGTATTACGGGCGGTTTTAACCCTTTCTCTGCCGCTAGCGGGGGTAAAAGTGCCCTGCTAGCAGCCGAAATGCGTCGCAAATCGGACAGTAAAAGGCTGGTAAAAATAGCTGCGTTTTACTACCGACGCTATGGGCGGCGTAGTGTGAAAGCCCTCTAAGGATGTGCGTTAATGCTCCTTTACTGCTTAAATATGTAAATATATGGAATTGTTCATATCTTGGCCAAAGGTTCACTTTAAAGTAAACCTATCCTATACCCATTGCCCGTACCTAAATTCTAGTTGCACTCCCTTCACCTTGCCGAGCCCCACAAATCCATTGTGTATGTTCTGGGTCTGGGCTAAATGTGAGAAGAATTCTACAGTGATGAAGAAAGCATGTCCTTTGCCCATGCAGGCCAAAACAACAGGTTTGCTTTAATGACCCCTTGTGTAAGCCCGGAATGGCGAGACTTATACACAGTGTCTTCCTTCGCTTCCGGCACCCAGCCTTGTGTAAGCCCGGAATGGAGAGACTTATACAGGGCCTTCCTTTGCTTCTGGCAGCTATGGCTATGCTTTCTCATGTGCAGGCAGATTACAATTAGACAAAAATAAAGGAAAATTGCATCCCGTTTCCCTAGAAATATGAATCTCCGCTTCAACCATTAAATAGGACAGAGTACCCAGAGCAAGCATATGATCTGCAGAACAAAACAAAAGAAAATAAAGTTACTCTGGATGTTGGAGCCTAGGGGCAGCATATCTACAAGCTGAGGACTTTCAATGATCTAAGCAGGTATAAGAATTTTTACTAAAATAAATATGCAGATAATTAAAGCTTGATGGGTGGTGGTCAGCCTCGATGAGTGGGAGTTCTTAGACAGGCTGCATTTACATGCCAACCACTCTAGGTAATGCCAACATGTGATGCCGAGCCTCCACGACTGAAATAACAGAACTCCAATGACTGAAACAAGTAGGACAGGAACTGTCAGGCTGGGGTGTCTTCCAGCCAGGAAATTAGATTGGCTCTATCTGATTTGCTGCAGTTTCTAACGCACACTGTAAGAAGCTCAGTGTGCAGTGAAATGACAGTAAGCAATTTCAGTACCGGAGAGGAACCTATACAACTGTGCAAGACTAAGCTTCAAAAGCATGGTCCTGAAGATGTATAGCATTTCTTGGCCACAGCCAAAGCTCTTTAACTTATATGATAGAATTTAACGTCTAAAACTTTTAGGTGCACACCCCCACCAAAGAGTCAAGGAGTTGTGCCTGCAGCTTTTTTTTTTTTTTTTACTGCATTGTACAGAACTGTTTCTGGAAGGTATGCAGAGGTTTTAACGATCTGCCTTACCTGGGGGACCATCGATCACACAGTAATTCCCGTCAAGTCTGCAGAACCTCTTAGCAAGCAAATCAGTCCATTACACATTACAGAGCAGCCACTGCACAGCCCACCCTCCCAGAAGAGTTGAAGTTCCTGGCTTTTCCAGCCCTGTACATTAACATTATGTTAATGCCAATCATTACAACATGGGGCTGAACTAGTAATGGAAAAGATATGCAGGAACCCAGTGCTGCCTGCCCTGGTCCTTTGGAGCACCCAAAAGCCCCAATCCCTGGAGCACCATCTGGCAACTCACTGAAACCACTGGTCCTGTTAGCCTAGCTACCATGTTGTTGGACCAACGGGGAGTGCTAGAAATACGCGAGTGGCCAGCCAATACTTTTAGGCTCACACAGGTGTTAAAAATAAAACACCATTGAAATGCCAATGGTTAGTTCAGGTTTTAGATACATTTTGGAAACAATTTCTACTAGACAACTTATTTTGGTGGGGGGGGGGGGTGCCTTGGGAGCATTTGTCATGTGTACGCAGCATGCTTCCATTGACTTGAATGAAGGGTCTTGATAAGCTTCACAAATTTTAACAGCCTAATGCTGCAGTCAAGAGCAAACTAACACAAAGAGATGCAAAGAGGCTGTCTGTACAAGAAAATTCACCATTAGTGTAAAGAACAGCATTTATGAACCCAAATCAAAAGCCTGGTCTTTGCACCCGCGTAAACAAAGCTTAATAGATAGCCGCATTAAGCTGGATCTCTTCAGCCTGATCTGTGCCTGAACACTGCAGTTCATCACTCAACATGTCGCCATCAAGAGTGCATTAAATGGTAACGATCTGGGCACAGAACGAATGCACAGCCAGGTCTTTGTTGGTGACATTTTACCGTAAAGAAGATTCCTACTTTCGGACCCCACTGCCGCCACCACCACCCTAGTTAAAGAAAACATGACTTAATACTTGGTGGCGAAACCCTTGTTGGCCATCACAGAGGTCAGACATTTCTTGTAGTTGGCCACCAGGTTTGCACACATCTCAGGAGGGATTTTGTCCCACTCCTGTTAGCAGATCCTCTCCAAGTCATTAAAGTTTCGAGGCTGAAGTTTGATAACTTGAACTTTCAGCTCCTGCCACATATTTTTTATGGGATTAAGGTCCGGAGACGCCGCTCCAGGACCTTAATGTGCTTCTTCTTGAGCCACTCCTTTGTTGCCTTTCCTGTCTGTTTTGGGTCATTGTCATGCTGGAATACCCATCCATGACCCATTTTCAATGCCCTGCCTGAGGGAAAGAGGTTCTCACCCAAGATTTGATGGTACATGGACCCTTTGATGCGGTGAAGTTGTCCTGTCCCCTTAGCAGAAAAACATCCCCAAATCATGTTTCCACCTCCATGTTTGATGGTGGGGATGGTGTTCTTGGGGTCATAGGCAACATTCCTCCTCCAAACACAGCAAGTTGCGTTAATGCCAAAGAGCTTGATTTTGGTCTCATCTGACCACAACATTTTTACCGAGTCCTCCTCTGAATTATTCAGATGTTCAATGAAAAACTTCAGACGGGCCTGTACATGTGCTTTCTTGAGCAGGGTAACCGTGCAGGCACTGCAGGATTTTGGTCCTTTATGGCATAATGTATTACAAATTGTCTTCTTGGTGACTATGGTCCCAGCTGCCTTGAGATCATTGACAAGATTCTCCTGTGTAGTTCTGGGCCAATTCCTCACCGTTCTCCTGATCATTGAAACTCCACAAGGCAAGATCTTGCGTGGAGCTCCAGACCGAGGGAGATTGACAGCTATTTTGGGTTTCTTCCATTTGCAAATAGTTACATAGTAGGTGAGGTTGAAAAAAGACAAGTCCATCAAGTCCGCCCTATGTGTGCAATTAGATGTCAGTATTACCTTTTATATCCCTGTATGTTGCGTTCGTTCAGGTGGTTATCTAATAGTTTCTTGAAACTATCAATGCCCTCGCTGAGACCACCGCCTGTGGAAGGGAATTCAGTGCTCGCAAACTTTCCTCATAACGAATATCCTCCAGATCCTTTATTAGCTGTGGTGCCCTTCTTTGTACTCGCTCCATTTCCAGTACATCCTTCCTGAGGTCTGGTGCCCAGAACTGGACAGCTTATTCCAGGTGCAGCCGGACCAGAGTCTTGTAGAGTGGGAGAATTATTTTATCTCTGGAGTCGATCCACTTTTTAATGCATGCCAATATTCTGTTTGCTTTTTAGCAGCAGCTTGGCATTGCATGCCATTACTGAGCCTATCGTCTACTAGTATCCCCAGGTCCTTTTCCATCCTGGATTCCCCCAGAGTATAGATTGCATTGATATTTTTGCCACGCAAATGGATTATTTTACATTTTTCTACATTGAACCTCATTTGCCATGTAGTTGCCCACCCCATTAATTTGTTCAGATCTTTTTGCAAGGTTTCCACATCCTGCATATAAGTTATTGCCCTGCTTAGCTTAGTATCGTCCGCAAATACAGAGATTGAACTGTTTACCCCATCCAAATAATCGCACCAACTGTTGTCACCCTCTCACCAAGCGAGTTGGCTACAGTCTTGTAGCCCATTCCAGCCTTGTGTAGGTCTACAATTTTGTCCCTGACATCCTTGGACAACTCTTTGGTCTTGGCTACGGTGGAGAGATTGGAATTTGATTGATTGCTTCTGTGGACAGGTATCTTTAATACAGGTAACAAAGATTGGGAGCACTCCCTTTAAGAGAATGCTCCTAATCCCAGCTTGTTATCTGTATAGAAGACACATGGGGGCCAGAAATTTTGCTGGTTGATAGGGGATCAAATACTTCTTTCACTCAATAAAATGCAAATTTATAACTTTTTTGAAAAGCGTTTCTCTGGAAATTTTTGTTGTTATTCTGTCTCTCACTGTTAAAATAAACCTACCATTAAAATTATAGACTGATCATTTCTTTGTCAGCGGGCAAATGTACAAAATCAGTAGGGGATCAAATACTTTTTCCCTCACTGAACATATGTAGACATTTTATTTAAACCAGGGTTTAATGTCACTTTAATCCCCGCAGTCTCCCATTTGACCCGTTAACCACTTAATAGATTTGCCCCCTTAATGACCAGGCCATTTTTTTGAGATACTGCACTGCACCGCTTTAACCAACAATTGCATGGTCATGCGATGATGTACTCAAACAAAATTGACGTCCATTTTTTTCCCCACAAATAGAGCTTTCTTTTGGTGGTATTTGATCAGATCTGTAGTTTTAATTTTTTGCGCTATAAGCAAAAAAAAAAAATATATAATAATAATAATAATAATATATATATTTTTTTTTTTACCTCCCAATATAATACATATCCCAAAAAAATAAATGAAATTTATTTAAAATTATGAAAAAAAAAAAAAAAAAAAAATGTATTCATCAGTTTAGGCTGATATATATTCTAGATATTTTTGGTAAAAAAAAAAAAAATCATATATTGATTGGTTTGCGCAAAAGTTATTACCATCTACAAACTACAGGATAGATTTAGGAACTTTTTTTTATTGTTTCTACTAGTAATGGCAGCGACCTGCAATTTTTAGCAGGACTGCAACATAGTGGCTGACAAATCTGACCCCAAATGACACTTTTTTGGAGACCAGTGACATTATTACATTGATCTGTGCTATAAAAATGCACTGATCAATGTAAAGGACACTGGCATAGAAGGGGTTAACATTAGGGGATGATCAAGAAGTTAAGTGTGTTCTCCGGGTGCGTTCTAACTGTAGGGGAGACGGGCTTACTGGAACATGACAGAGATCACTGTTCCCAATCACTGGGAACAGAAGATCTCCAACGTGTCAATAGGCAGAACGGGAATCGCCTTGTCTACATAGGCAGGTCCCCATTCTGCCTCCATACACAGCGATCGTGGGTCGCCGTCAGACAGTTTGCGGGACCCACTGGCACTCTCCTGCAGCGCGCGCCCGCTATTCTCCTTGTACGGACCGATGTACAGGTACGTTGGTTTGCTCAGGAGCACCAACCTGCCGCAGTAAACGTACGCGAGCTGGTTGGCAAGTGGTTAAGTAGGAAAACAAGCAAAAACTTCCCACCCTTCCAGACCAGCCGGTGTCCCTTTAACTTAGCTATTTTGCCTGGGGGTCAGGAAGGTCTGCCTGATAACCTAACTACTGATTGGCTGTCAGTGGTCAAAGTGGTCTCTGACAGCTCGGGCACCGAGTTAAGAATGTGCAATATGCACGCTACCAGCACTCACTTAAAATGTAGCCGTCCATGGACACATATGTGTTAGGTTGTCAGAACTGGGTTAAACATGGGCACACATGCCATTCAGCAGCCAGGGAAGGGGGGGCACAGAGAATAAGGCTGCTTGTCTGCAGCCCGCTAAAGTCTACAGTTAGTCCTAGAATAGTGTATGTACATGTATAGAAAAACAGCCGCTGTTTTATTTTTTATTTTTTTTTGATTCTCTCCCCCCCAAGAGCTGCTTAAAGGATGACCTTGTATTTCCATTAGAATGAAATAGGAGGGCTTAAGGCTTTGAGCCCGACAGCATGGGAATGCGGTCGCCCCTCCCTTTATTAATAAGAGAATAGAAGCAATAGTGTAAATATTTAGGGCTATATACAGGTTAATGTATTTGGGTTAATGTCCCTTTAAGAGAATGGCAAATTGGGCTGGGGGCGGGGTTAAGGGTTGCAAGGCTATTGGTGATATACCAAATGGTCATGTGACCCATGGGGAATGTTCTGGAAAAGGGCTTATTATATATAGGAATCTCTCACAGGTGCACTCACACCTGTTCCCAGCCAAGCAGTGAAGGTGCAACAAGTTTTGCAACAAGCTCAGTGAAGGTGAAAACAGGCTCCTGAAGTACTTAATTCATGGCTATGAAAACCTTTATGAGGCAAGTGTTGGAGAAAAGCTGGGGATAAAGGTGGAGAAGAAGGACTTAGAAAATGCCTGGCTTCGGCAGAGAATGATAATGAGCAAAGTGCTTTGGCTGAGGTAAATTCAGTACAGTATCCTGTGGTATTCCCCTGTAGTCAGAGGTAGAACAGCTGTTAATGACATTCAAAACCGCCGGACCCGCTGCCATAAACCGTCTCCGCAGCTGCTGGTGTCGCAGGACAGAGAAGACAGCAGCACAGCATGGCTGGAAAAACCAGCAGCCACTATGCAGCATCAGGTCAGCTTGAGAGAAAAGAAATAGAGGAGGGTCCGGTCCCCATCGCCGCCCAGAGGCAGTGCTGGGTGGGCTAGAGGAGCGTCAGCTATACAGAGGACAGAGGCAGTGTCTGCGGTTGTGAGGAGAGACAAACCCTGCCCAGTATTATTACCACAGCATGCGGCTGCAAGCAGTGTGAGTATCACAGACATCCCGCAGATGGCCACTGGAGGCAACAGAGAGCAGCATTATGCTGCTTCAGATATAACAAATGCTCCAGCGCCCCCTGGCGGTATAGGTAAGTTAGAACACACTTAATAGCATTATGGAATCCATTAACAGATTAGCTGACACTATGAATACACCTGCAATTTAAACTAGTAATTATTGTAATGTATGGTCTAATCAAAATAGACATTCTGTCAGCTTAAGCAATATAGGTAATGTTAATAACAATCAGTCAGCTAATGTTAATTCACAATATCTATTACCAGCTGAGATTAATATATCTAGCGCATCGGTACCAGAAGTGTGCTTTAAAGAGACATTACCATGTGAGATCTCGCCATTAGGTTACCACCTTACTCCTCAGACTAAGGAAAAAATATGGAAAGGTCAATTCGTACATATTCTGTCGCTTAAAAAAAAAAAAAAAAAAAAAAAAAAAGGAATTTGTCAACAGAAATTATAAAAAAAAAAAAAAAAAAAAAAAATCAGATGAGAAAGATGAGGGTGATAGGAGAAGACCTGTGGCGAGGTCTTTTAATAATTGGTGTCAGTCATTTGCAATATACTCCAGTGTGCTAGGTGAAAAGCACCTGGAGTATTGCAGCAAGCTGTTTCAACACATGGAGCATGTGCTAGAAGCGTATAAAATTTTGTGGGTTTAGAATGGTTTCAATATGATGAGTTCTGGGCCCCACCCTTTGATCAGGTGTTTCAAAAAGGAATTCCAATATTCAAAGCTCCCAGAGGGATATTTATGCAAAAAGCGCACACCTCAGTGAAACTAGCAAGTATGCAGCAATGGTTGGACATATATCCAGGCCAGGAGACAGCCAAGTTCCTAATTGAAGGTTTCTCCAAAGGTTTCCCTTTACCAGTATTTCAGGGTGAAGGGTGTGAGCCAGTTAAAAAATGTAAAGTCAGTGGATACTTACGCACACAGTGTTAAAGAGAAGTTAATTAAGGAAGGTAGGATAGCAGGTTCATTTGATTCCCCTCTTTTCTCACCATTTAGCATATCGCCGTTAGGCATCATACCCAAAAAAAGAGAGCCAAATACCTTTCGCCTAATCCACCATTTATCATTCCCAAAAAGTAGCTTGTTAAATGATGAAATAGATGCTGGCATGTCATCAGTATCATATTGCACATTTTGAAGAGGCTATTCAGCAAATTAGGAAGTTTAGGAAAGGTGCGTTGCTTGCGAAAGCAGACATAAAGGCGGCCTTTAGGCTGCTACCGATTGGCAGTAGCTTTCAACTCCTTGGGTATGTATTTTTAGGGCAAATACTACTTTGATATGTGCCTCCCTATGGAATGTGCCATATCTTGTGCATATTTTGAAAAAATTGCAACCTTTCTCCAATGGATTGTGGCTTTTCAATCTGGCTACCAAGGTATATTACATTACCTGGACAACTTTTTATTCATTGGTCCAGCGCAATTTCCTGTCTGTTATTTTATGTTCCATCTGTTTAGTGCGGTAGCGCATCATTTCAGTATCCCACTAGCTAGCAAGAAAACAGTTTTTCCTTCCTCAATTATAGCATTCCTAGGTGTCAAGATTGACACTGTTAATCTGATATTTCAGTTACCTGAATCTAAAATCTTTAATTTCAGTGTTGATTAGGCGTAAAAAAGTGTTATTAAAAGAACTCCAATCTTTATTAGGCCTTCTGGCATTCGCGACAAGGATTATGGCAGTTGGTAGAATCTTCTCGTGGCTCTTGTACTTGGCCATATCAGGAATGAAATCACCATTTTCCCACATCAGATTGACAGTTGACCTCAAGGAGGACCTGTCAGTTTGGTTTAAATCCTTTGATATATTATTATTATTATTATTATTCAGGATTTATATAGCGCCAGCAATTTACGCAGCGCTTTACAATATAAAAGGGAGACAATACAGTTACAATACAATTAAATACAAGAGGATTAAGAGGACCCTGCTCAGAAGAGCTTACAATCTAAAATACAATGGCAGATCATTTTTTTCAGGAACAATTTGTGTCCTCATCCGGCCTTGAGCTATATACAGATGCTGCAGGCTCATATGGATTCGCAGCTATTTGGAAGACTCACTGGTGCTGTGGTAAGTGGCCTGTGAGTTGGGAGACGAATAAAGTCACCAAAAGCATAGTAGTGTGGGAGCTTTTCCCTTTAGTGGTTGCGATAGAAATGTGGGGTGAGCAATTTGCAAATAAAAGAATCCTGATTAATTTGGATAATAAAGGGGTCATATATGCTGTGAATTTGTTTGTCGGTCAAATTACTAAGATTCTTAGTGTTTCTTTGTCTTAAATTTAATATTTGGTTAAAAGCCAGGCACGTCCCAGGGAAGGAGAATCAAATTGCGGATACATTATCTCGATTTCAGGTATACCAGTTTCACCAACTCCTGCAGAATGCGGACAAGGAAGGTAATGTGTGTCCAGAAAATCTGTGGAGCCTACTTTAGAGGTTCTTACAAATGCGATAAGACACTCTGTGGCAGAAAATACATGAGTTGAGTACTCAACCGCATGGAATGGGTGGTATAATTTTGCTATGGAAATGGATTTACAATTTGAGTCACATTTCCAAAATCATGGCGGGTTTATCTTTTTTCTTCAAATTAAAAATATTTTAAATTAAAAAATTACGGCTATATTTAATACTGCATTTGTACTAGCCTTTCTGGGGCTCTCAGAATATCTGAGTTGCTGCCAAATAACAAAAAAGTAATGGTGGGTTTACTAAAAAAGAATGTGATTGTCTCGGTCAAATTGTTCATCCCTGTGTCAAAAAACAGATAGGCTAGGAAAAGGCAGTTGGGTACCTTTAAGTCGATGTGGAGATGAGGATATATGTCCAGTTAGAGTCATAAATGGTTACCTGGCAGTTAGGCCAATAGGAGAGGGGAATTTATTTATTTATTTATTTTTTGGTAGATGCTGATGGGTCCCCTCTTACTCAGTATCAATTCAATTACATATTAAAGGCTTGCTTGAGAAAATTGAATTTGCATCAATTTAAATTTACTTCTCATTCTTTCAGGATCGGGGCAGCTATGGAAGCTGATAGGATGGGATTGGATGATGCAATAATCAAACGGTTGGGGAGATGGGAATCTCATCGTTTTCAGATTTATGTCAGATCTGCTCTTTTTCTTTAAATTCTAGGTAATAGAAGATATGTTTGGATCCTGAGCCACTCTTTTGTATACTGGGCTAATAAAAGAGCCAAGAAGCGCTACTATATGTCCAATTTGTCTATGGATCCTGGAGAAATTCCATGAATTTCCAGAATTTTCTGGAAAGTAATTAAAGGGTCTTAAATGGGCTAATTTATTTATTTATTTATTTTTATGTCTCTAGATTGATTGAGTCATGGCCAGTTCCAGATGCATTAACAGTACACCTAGGGGGAAATGATGTGGGGAAAGTTAGAACTCTGGACCTCATGTCGTTTTTTAGACGTGAGCTAAGTAAGGTTAAGTTATCTTTTCCGAATACCAGAATTATCTTTTCGGAGATAATCCCTCGGCAAGTATGGCTCCAAGAAGTACATTTAAAAATTTTTGAAGAAAATTAGGAAGAGATTTAACAGGTTTATGGAAAAATTTATGCTGCGCATTTGGTTAAAAGATTTATGTATGCTCGAGTCCTTTAAGACTGAGCTGTTTTGAAGTTGATCGTTTGCAATATAAGAATTTTATGAGGCAATAAAATTATCTGAATATGGTTATTAATTATGCGCATTGGAGGTTTCTCATATAGACACATTAATATAGAGGGTGGTTTCCCTGGATTATATAGAGCAGATGGAGTTCATCTGTCCGATATAGGTTTAGATATATTTAATGTAGGATTGCAAAACTGCATTGAATTGGCCGCGGTTGTGGGGTAGGCCGGGCTTGAAATTCTCAAACCCGGCATGTGGGGACTTTGGTTAAAAGATTTATGTATGCTCGAGTCCTTTAAGACTGAGCTGTTTTGAAGTTGATCGTTTGAAATATAAGAATTTTATGATGCAATAAAATTATCAGAATATGGTTATTATTTATTTATTGATTTGAATATACCAATAAATGTGCAGCGGCCAATTCTTTGCCAATAAGTGTGTTGAGTATTATTTAAATAGGCTAGATAAGTTTTGGTATTTGGGGAGGGTAGGTGCGGCCTGCATTCCCATGAAATAGGAGGGCTTAAGGCTTTGAGCCCGACAGCATGGGAATGCGGTCGCCCCTCCCTTTATTAATAAGAGAATAGAAGCAATAGTGTAAATATTTAGGGCTATATACAGGTTAATGTATTTGGGTTAATGTCCCTTTAAGAGAATGGCAAATTGGGCTGGGGGCGGGGTTAAGGGTTGCAAGGCTATTGGTGATATCCCAAATGGTCATGTGACCCATGGGGAATGTTCTGGAAAAGGGCTTATATATAGGAATCTCTCACAGGTGCACTCACACCTGTTCCCAGCCAAGCAGTGAAGGTGCAACAAGCTTCCCACCCCCCCTTCCCTTGTCGCTAAGCACGTTTATGTGGTCTGTCACCCTACGTGATGTAGGGGGGACGTTTGGTTAAAAGATTTATGTATGCTCGAGTCCTTTAAGACTGAGCTGTTTTGAAGTTGATCGTTTGAAATATAAGAATTTTATGATGCAATAAAATTATCAGAATATGGTTATTATTTATTTATTGATTTGAATATACCAATAAATGTGCAGCGGCCAATTCTTTGCCAATAAGTGTGTTGAGTATTATTTAAATAGGCTAGATAAGTTTTGGTATTTGGGGAGGGTAGGTGCGGCCTGCATTCCCATGATAATGCTTACGTTATTTTAAAACCAAACCACGAAATATGGGAATTTACAGTAAACAACACTGAGATCAATACGGCTGTCATTACAGTGACATCAATCAGCTCGTTTTGGTGAAAGCGAACATATTCCAAGTCACTTCTCAGCCTTGATTTTTTTGTTAATAAGCAAAAGAAAATGGTTCTTCCGCACAGGATTCAGCTGATGGGTAAAAACTTTGAGGCCTTGGGGCATCTCCAATATGAGAGATGGAAGCCGCAGAGACAGACTGTATCCCAACGACGTCAGGCAAGTCACAAATCACTCGGGATACATTATGATGTACACACCAGCCGCAAAGCTGCTATTTGACAGAACTGGCATCTACATAGCAGTGGCAGCTCGACTATGTTGTCACGTTTCGCTGAATGCAGCAGTGAGTAATACATTCCAGAGCTCACCAGAAATCAGCGAACGCCTCCCATCCAGGCCCACAAATTCATCACCGTGAATGAGGATGGAGGGACTAGAGCTATTTAAAGGGAGCGAATCACCACTGGGATTGTACAGGGTTAAAGAATAGAAAAAACAAAAAACAAAAAAAAAAAAAAAAAAAACACACACACACACACACACACACACACACACACACACACACACACACACACACACACACACAAGATCCTCTAAAACGTAAAAATTTAACAATTCACCTTTACTGCAAGAGTCTAGTCAAGGAAAGAAAGCTTTTGTTATAGAAACCAAAGTAGTAACTTTTCTCACACCTGCAACAAAACAGCAGCTTGGTTGGTTGCTATTCAATCAATCAATATAGGCAACACAGCATTTGTCTAGTTTTGTTAGTTCATTAAAGGGCATACTTCTCCTTTACCCAAAAAACTGCCTATGCGGGTAAGGGGGCTGTATACTTAAAAAAAAAAAAAAAAAAAACACTATGCTGCCTTGACCAAAGTTGAATAATACCCTTTCTATAGCTGTAGGCCATATCTGTACCTCCAGAGATCGCATCAACCTGTCCTGCCTCATTGCTAGGATGTTGCTAAGAGACTCCCAACTCTTAAGCCCCATACAGATTTTCTGCTGATTTTTGTTTTCAGATTTACCAAAACCATGTAGTGCAAGGGCCTGCCTGATTGCATACACATTGGAAGTCCTAAAGGTTTGACCTCATATTATATGGTTTTGGTAAATCTGAAGGAAAACATCAGCAGAAAATCTGATAGTGTGTATGGGGCTTTACTGTTCACCATCACAGGAGCAAGCTCTTTCTCCAATTCTAACCCAACTTGTGCTCTCTCTCCTTCCACTGTAGCTCTGAGCTCAGCATTCGAGAGCTCACTTCTATGATGATAGGAGGTGAACAATAACTGCCTGGAGTCTCTTAGCAACGTCCTAGCAACAAGGCAGGATGGTTGATGTATTGTCTGGGAGTTTTGCTGTCAGGCTTCATGAGGTATGCAAATGGTCTATACCAATATCAACGGCAAAGCTGCAGGTTTTTTTTTTTTTTCTACAGCCTCCCCCCTACCTGCATAGGCATTTTTTGTTTTTGGAAAAGTGGACTATGCCTTTAAATAAGTCCAGGGATTACTGAGACCAAACTACTGTATCCAACATAAAACCTGCCTTATTAATTACAGGACCGAAAATTATTTTATGTTTGGGATACTCATCCAAAACGTACACGTAGATACCCAACAATCTATTGTGCAACCTTTTCAATGCACTTAATAGTAGTAACTCTCACTTTTAACCAATGATGCCACCAACTGATGCTCCATCCTTCCATTGAAACTAAATTATACTTCCTAACCTGATGTTTGAGGCCTCCTCCCCTTTCATCAATTCTTCAACTGACCGCCATCCGCTCAAGTGTTTATACATTTTCATCCCTGGACCCAGCGCTGCTAGTGTGTCCCAAACTATACTAAAAAACTAAAAACTATCAATAACACAAAATGTATGACTGATCCTAGCGCTCAAAATGGAAAAGAAAATCACTGCACAGGAGCTGCTGTTATAATTAAAAACAGAATATCTCAAAAAAATATGCAAAGATACGATCATAATTAAAATTATAAACAGTACCCTGGCATTAACAGCGCTTCACCAAAATTCTATCAATAGATAAATTGTATACTAAAAAACTGTTCATGGTTGTTCTTACGTTTTATTGCCCAATTGTTGCAGCCACTTTTATGGTTAACCTCATTCTCATCAAAATAAAAACATAAAAGTACCTCATAGCAACCAGATTTGCCCTTTACATTTCCCCCTGCCATTTTCCAGTCAAATCTAACTGGTTGCTTTGGTGCACAGTGAACAGACACAGGTCATAATCCAGGCAATTTGATCGATTACGCCCAAAGAGACCAAAGATGCAACCGATTAAAAAAAGATGCAGGCAGTCCAAACAGGGGATTTGGTCAGATATACATTCAGAAGCCAGGATATGGTGGTGGGCCACCTAGGCCCAAACATGGCAGCGTAAACTCTGGAGACAACACATGATAGGAGCATAGCAAAGGTTTATTTAGATATGAGGTAAAAGGTGACTGTCAAGTACCAATTGTCTCCTCAGTGAAGGAATTCTAAAGAAGGAGGCTGTGGTATACCAGGAGATCCTGGGATCAGTTCAATACAGTAGTGGGAGACATTTATCAATTCTGACTTAAAACAGGAGCAGTGAGATGGATCAGGAGACAGATTTATTACAGGTTACAGCCTGGGCCATAAATTTCTCGTCAGTCACACTGAAGGCCAGTTCACACCACAGGCAGTCCAGTGTGCTTTGCTTCTGCATCAAAAATGCATGGAAAGTAGGTTATGTGGTTTCCAATAACAGTACACACTAATGCAGAAGGAAGAGGAGGAGGAAAAAGAGGAAGAACATGCTGCATTTTTCCTGCACTGGAACACAGTAAAACGCATCAAAAACTTGCATGCAGTAACACATTCGGAACGGATCTGGAGTGCGTTTTTGTGTTGTGAATCAGCCCCGAGATTGAATAACACTTTTAGGCCTCCTGCACACTGGATGCTTAGCCGCGATGAGGCCCCGGTGTGTAGGTGCGGATGGAAGACACAGGCGCACTGTCCAGCCCCACTGTTGAAAGCCTGTAAAAAAGTCTATGATAGACTGACAGCTGCTGCTGCCAGATGGTGCACAGAGCAGTATTTGTGTTTAAGACAGGGCTGGACGACCCGCACCGAAGGCTACTTTCACACTGCAAGCGCCTGGCGTTAGCGGTAAAGCGCCACTAGTTTTAGCGGGGCTTTACTGCTGTTATATCAGCGATTTTCGGATGCTAGCGTGGCGCTTTTAATCCCCTCTAGCGGCTGAGGAAATTAATTTTAATGGGCAAGGCATTTGGGAGCAGTGTATACACCGCTCCCGCACCACCCCAAAGATGCTGCTTGCAGGACTTTCTTTCCCATCTTGCAAGTGCACCGCCTCCGTGTGAAAGCACTCAGGCTTTCACACTGGGGAGGCATGAGAGGCGCTTTTCAGGTGCTTTTTTAATCGCTAAAGCTCCCCGGTGTGAAGGGGGTCTAAAACACTAGAGCTGGACGCCCAGTCTGCATGAGACCTAAATTACGCTTTTGTTTACGGTCTCATCTACAGCATAAAATCTGAGAATTTTGCAAAGGGTCGCTCCTGGCTGCCGAGGGGGTGTAAGGGGACGCAACCTATTTAAAAACTATCTTTACAGTCGACCCACTGTAATTTTAAAAGACTGCAAAAAACACATTTCAGTATTTCATTTCTTTTTTATTTAAATTATTAATTAGTGTTGCCCCAATACCTTTTTTTTTTCCCCAGCAAGTACCAATACTTGTGCTCAAGAACTCACTGATACCATTGCGGTACAATTACAGCCCATACAAAATGAATGAACTCAAAACACACTGCAAAGAACTGCATGTGATTCGAGCAGGGATGCGGTGCGATTCCTGTCCTAATCGCATATGGTTTCCCCACCATTACTGTGTGAGCCCAGTGTGAAGTCACTATGATGAACCTGGGTTCACACAGGAGCAGTGTAGGAAACGCACCACTTTCCGGTTCAAAACATATGCAATTCTTTGCAGCGTGATTTGAGCTCATTCATTTTGTATGGACTCAAATTGCACCGCAAAAGGTATCGGAGCATTTGCATGAGTAAAAGTATTGGGATTGTATGTGATTGGCCAACACAAGTGGCACACTTGCACTGAACTTATTCTCTCTGGAGAAGAGAATAGAGAATTGAGAGGGGATATGATTTCAATATACAAATACCGTACTGGTGACCCCACAATAGAGATAAGAAATTTTCGCAGAAGGGAGTTTAACAAGACTCGTGGCCACTCATTACAATTAGAAGAAAAGAGGTTTAACCTTAAATTACGTAGAGGGTTCTTTACTGTAAGAGCAGAAAGGATGTGGAATTCCCTTCCACAGGCGGTGGTCTCACCGAGGGGCATTGATAGTTTCAACTATATAAGCACCTGAACGACCGCAACATACAGGGATATTCAATGTAATACTGACATAAAATCACACACATGGTTTGGACTTGATGGACTTGTATCTTTTTTTCGACCTCACCTACTATGTAACTGTCATTTTTTTACAAATAAATGTGTGAAAAGTGTGGCGTGCATTTGTACTCAGCCCCAGAGTCAATAGTTTGGTGAACCACCTTTCACTGCAATTACAGCTGCAAGTCTTTTTGGGTATATTTCTACCAGATTTGCACATCTGAAGAGTGACATTTTTGCTCATTCTTCTTTGTAAAACAGCTCAAGCTCTGTCAGATTGGATGGAGAGTGTCTGTGAACAACAATTTCCAAATCTTGCCACAGATTCTCAATTGGATTTAGGTCTGAACTTTGGGCCATTCTAACACATAAATATGCTGTGATCACCATTCCATTGTAGCTCTGGCTGTATGTTTAGGGTCATTGTCCTGTTGGAAGGTGAACCTCTGCCCCAGTCTCAAGTCTTTTTTGTTTTCTTCTAAGATTGCCCTGCATTTTGCTCCATCCACCTTCCCAACAACTCTGAATGGCTTCCCTGTCCCTGCTGAAGAAAAGCCTCACCACAAAATTTTACTGCCACCACCATGTTTCACGGTGGGGATATTGTGTTCAGGGTGATGTGCAGTGTTCGTTTTCCACCACACATAGCGTTTTGTCTTTAGGCCAAAAAGTTAAGTTTTGGTTTCATCTGACAAGAGCACCTTCCTCCTCATGTTTGCTGTGTCCCCCACATGGTTTCTCGCAAATGGCATTTCTTATGGTTTTCTTTCAAACAATAGCTTTCTTCTCGCTACTCTTCCATAAAGTCCAGATTTGTGGAGTGTACGACTATTAGTTGTCTTGTGGACAGATTCTCCCACCCGAGCTGTTCATTTCTGCAGTTCCTCCAGAGTTACCATAGGTCTCTTGGCTGCTTCTCTGATTAATACTCTCCTTTGTCAGGCCTGTCAGTTTAGGTGGACGGCCATGTCTTGGTTGGTTAGTAGTTGCGCCATACTCTTTCCAATTTCGGATGATGGATTGAACAGTGCTCTGTGACATGTTCAAAGCTTGGGATATTTTTGGGTTCACACTATTGTGAATTGGATGTGGGTTTCACCAATTCGCATAGCAGGAGATTGTGACCGGGACTCTATGGAGCCGGTTCACACCTCTACGCAGCAACTCCATTGCAAATTATATGGGAGCCCTGATCATCTTTTGGTCCATGTCAGGTCCAAATTCAGCCCTAAATTTAGGACCTGAAATGGTGAATGGATGTGCACTGGACTCCTGCTGTGTACCAGTGTGAACCAAGCCTTAAACGTCTCCACAATTTTATCCCTGACCTGTCTCTCCCTGACCTCTGGGGGCTTCACAGAACAGCTGTATTTATACTGAGATTAAAATTTTGCACAAGTGAATTCTAGGTGACTTTTGAAGGCAAATTATTCTAGAATAGATTTTAGTTAGGGGTATCAGAGTAAAGGGGGCTGAATACAAATGCATGCCAACTTTTAATAAAAATAAATAAAATTAAAACCATTTATCCTTTTCCTTCCACTTCATGTTGGTTGATCACATAAAATCCCAATAAAATAGATTTACATTTTTGGTTGTGACATGACAAAATGTGGAAAATCTTAAGGCGTATGAATACTATATATATTTCAAGGCACTGTATATTGTTAACTATTACACACTTTTTTTTTTTTTTTAATCAGTCCTTAAGCTCCAAAATGTGCTGTACCTAGGTACAGATTCAGTCATCAGTCTGCTGCAGACAGGAAGGAGTATTTCCTCGGTCCCCCCTCCCCCAGCATGGCCAACATCTCAGTCCAGGAAATAGATTTGGCCTGTGGATGATGCCCGAACAAAGATGGCATGGGCGTCCGCAGGTAGGGGCAAGGGGGGTCAAGTGCCCCCCCCCCGGAATCTGATCTTAAATTCAACACAGTTCCATCACTATCGGGGTGACACCATTGTGGTTCTGTCAAGCCCCCCTATCAGTGTAGTGTGACTGCAGGCTCTTTTCCCTGCTCAGTCCAGCAGAGAACTCGGCGGTGCTGTGACAGGAGAAAGCGAACTGTGGGCTATCAGGTTTCCCCCAGTCACCCCCCCCCCCTTTCTCCTGTCAGGGAGAAGAGACAACGTTTCTCACCAGGTTCCTCGCCCAGCTTTCTACCAGCTCCATTCCTTCCCTATTGGCCATAACTGAGGGCCAATCAAAGGAGACTAGGAGAGGAGAGCATCATAGGACATGTAGTCCCAAAGAGTGATGGCCCCATTTTCCACAGGGAGAAGGCTACAGCTCGATCAAGAGAGATTGAGAGAGTGCTACAGGAAAAAGAACGAGGAGTGTCCTGGACAGAAGCCAGAGAGAGCCACGCTGCCCAGCGCCACCAGAGAGAGAGCGCTACACTGTCCCACGCCGCCGGAGAGAGCCACGCTGCCCAGCGCCGCCGGAGAGAGCCACGCTGCCCAGCGCCGCCGGAGAGAGCCACGCCTGAGCCACTGCCAGGGTACAGACATACTACACTACTGACCAGAGTCGAACCCAGAGTGAGCGATCATCCAGCCGGAGGGATCACTGCTGTAGTTTGACTGGGTCTGGTAAGAGGGCCTGTTGGCCATTATCCATTACCTATCCTAGGAACGGTACTACATCTGCAGTCTCTGACCATAATAATGTGATAATGACATTGTCGAAAAGGGGCGGCTCATGGGTGACCCTAAATTTATGCTCCCCCCTGAAAAAAGTTCTGCGGACGCCCATTAAAGATGGAAAAGAAAGCAGATGAAGGCATTGTCAGAGAGAGATTTGATTTAAGTGACAAGGTGACTTTACCACGAAAGGACATCTGACGCGATGTCCCCATTGAACATGTGTTAATGCGTAACACACGGGTTGTTTAGCTTCTTCCAGAATTTGATTGGTGTTCCAAGTCTACAAAAAAAAAAAAAAAAAAAACCCACAACCCAACATTACTGTTCCTAACAACCTGTCACACTGTATCATGAATGATACACAATTAGCAGCACAATACAACCTCCATGCAGACAGAATCTGGGTCACTTTGTCATGTATTTCTTTTACACCATATAAATGCATCTCTTCCCAGTCTCAGCAAAAAACATATGTTCAGTCAGAGCCCATCAGATCACAGGGCACAGTATGCAGAGCCCAGTAAAACATACGCTCCTATGGGGAACGTGTCACAGCAGACAGATGTAAGCTCTGGGGTGACTCCTTATACTTTCTATACTAGGACACTTGTTCCAAGAAGCCGAAACCTTCGGGGCCCATTCACGCATCTTCATTCCTGTGCATGGCACCAACACCCTTTGTGTCAGATGGTAATACGGGTTGTGCCAAGGCAACCGACGCAGGTAAAAAACAGACACTATCAGGTGTTGCATGCTGCAACAACTGGTAGTGCATTACCGTTCACTGCAACAAGTGTGCATTGGAACTGCAATGCCTTAATGTGTTAGGACGTCATTCTACTGCAACGTGTTAGGCCACATTCACACTTGTGAATTAGGCTGACGGCGTGACGATGTGAGAGCCCCAGCAGGGGATCCTGGAGATCCAGCCCCATTGACAGCAATGGAAGACTGCCAGCTCCTGCAGTTAATTGTGGCTGTTCACATGCCATGGCTATGTATCGATCGCCTGCGAGTGATCAGCCCTGGACACAAACAGCTGCATAGCCATTACATGTGAGTGGCCATAGTTAGCTGCAGTAGGTGGCAGCCCCCCCCCCCCACCGTTGCTTTTAGTGGGGCTACCTCCTGCAGCTAAACTGCCAGGGTACCCCTGCCAGGCCAGGAGTGAATGCAGCCTTAATGCAACTCAAATGTTACAGCAACACACCCCATATGGTATTTACCAGGCCCTCCCCCAACTATCGCCACCACCCTTTCCGCTGAGTCTAATCCTCAGACAGTAAGGCCTTGTTTACATGGGCATATCTAAGTGTACATTCATACAAAGGGCAGTGTTTGCCTGCATGGCATGCACAGGAGTTTCATGCATCCACATTTAGGCAGTCCTATTCATGTCTTATGGGACGTAGCAGCAGTTTTGCATTTTGTTCAGCTTTACAGAGAGTAACTCCATTTTTGTTGAGAAAAAAAAAAACATTCCCTTCTGGGTGATCGATGTACTTTGTTGTAGATTCCTAAATTTTCTTATTCTAAAGAAATAGCTGTTAGTTTGTCTGTGTCCATGTGCCAAGCGAATCTGTATGGGAGTGGCTTTATAATTATCAATCAGCGGCTGCACCTGCAGGATTCTAATGAGAAAAGTGTCAGGGTCTGAATCCCTTTAGATGTAATTTCCCATTGGGAGTATCTCACTAAAAATGACATTTTTGTTGCAGGGGATTCTCAAATTCTGATTTGTATATTAGTGAAGACTTTTGGGAAAAATCAGTAAGCAAAGCATACAAGCAGGAAATTACATGGGGGGGGGGGGGGCACCGCTCTGTACACCATCTGTGTGCAGAACGCCTCCAGGTTGCCATATTGCATTTTACAGAAAATTACAGCGCTGCAGATTTAAAAGAAAAACAAATTTTTGAATAACCTTCAACTGCAATATGACTTGTGTCGCAATTGCATATGCAATATTTCTTGCTTTTTTTTTTCCCCATGAAAATGGAGTTATCCTTTAAGTCATGCAAACCGAACAGCACCCAGGTATTGGCCCATATCACCAAATATCAACATAAGCTGGATCGTCCGTAATAGATATCTCCAAATGCTCATGAAGCTTGTCTGACCACAACAGCTATACCCCTATAGGGATAAAGCTCTTGGGATTGAGGTTTTAGGTTTGAGCCTCAACATGGACCTCCACCCTCCCTTTTTGATAAAAATCACACAAGCATGTGGCTCTGCATTAGGACATGAGGTCATCTTATAGTCATTAAAGCGGACTTTCACTCATTTTTTCATCTTTCCATCTAGGAAATCTTCTGCCCTTGTTTTAACTTTGGATAGTAAAACATTTTTTTTCTGCCAGTAAATACCTTATACAGCCCACTTCATGTTTCTTGTCCGGTCATTAGCCTAGGCCAGTGATGGCAAACCTTGGCACACCAGATGTTTTGAAACTACATTTCCTATTATGCTCAACTACACTGCAGATTGCATACGCATCATGGGAAACTTAGTTCCAAAACATCCGGGTGCCAAGGTTCGCCATCACTAGGCTTATGACATCATATACAGCTCTGTCTGTCTCTCATGAGAGCTTGCCAGGAAGGGGGAGTGCAAGTCATAAGAGGGCCAATGAGAGCTGCAGAACTGGAGGTACAGCTGTGCGTGTGTGTAAATCCAGGAAGTGAACAGGCAGCAGCTTCAGCTGCCCACAGTTAAAATGGCTGCAGCCAGACTCTGTGGAGGGAGATTTCTGCAGCATATTTGGAAAGTACGGAATCATGGTATATATAAAATATGCAAAGTGGTTGGAGGGAAGCTTCAGAATAGCAAAAGATGTTTTTATTACAAATCATGTGAGCACACTGCAGTTCCTCTTTAAATATTTTTGTTTGTTTTTCCACTTCCTGGTTGAGTGAGGCACTGGTGATGTAACCATGGCCTTACATACGGGAAGGTTACACTATCAGCACCTCTCTCATCACATGATCAGTACTGTCTAATGTTCCTGGAGACAGACCCAGAGTTCCAGGAAGAAAGGACATGGAGTCATCTGCCCTTAGTAAAGAATGAGAAAGAAAAGACAAATAAAGGCATTCCTGCAGTTATCTATGTATCTTTTTGTAGGTTATTACTGAACATTTGTAAAGATGATTTTGCATTGATTTTAAGGCAAGGGTGAAATTCCTTTTTAAAGGTGAATAACAGGTATGGAATTTACTGAATAGTCACATGGCCCGGCTTGGTCCAATCTAATGTTGGCCATAGATGAATCAACATTCAGTCAGTTCAGCAGGGACTGGACAAATTTCATTCCATGTTCAACAATTAATTGTTAGATTGGCTTCTGTCACATAGTTACATAGTAGGTGAGGTTGGAAAAAAACAAGTCCATGAAGTCCAACCTATGTGTGTGATTATATGTCAGTATTACATTGTATATCCCTGTATGTTTTGGTTGTTCAGGTGCTTATCTAATAGTTTTTTGAAACTATCAATGCTCCCCGCTGAGACCACCGCCTGTGGAAGGGAATTCCACATCCTTGCAGCTCTTACAGTAAAGAACCCTCTACGTAGTTTAAGGTTAAACCCCTTTTCTTCTAATTTTAATGAGTGGTCACATGTCTTTCTTAAACTCCCTCCCCGTCGAACAGGGGAAGTAAAAAACTTTTTTCACTCAGCAGCTGGAACCCCGATTAGTGTATGCCGACAGCGGAGAGTCTGTCAGAATACAATGCCCCCATAGGAGAGGATTCCTCCAGTCATCTAATTTGGATGGAATCCATACATTAAAAAAAAGCCCTAGTGCACAGCAACCACAGGGGGGCGCTTGCTCGGCATGAGTGCCATAGACAAAGTGCTTTGTATTTTTCTCAATGAGGTGAAGAGACAGTGGCGGCAATGTCACCATCTCCAGCAATGAGGACTATATTTAAAATTAAAAATAAGTAGATACGTTACCATTACAGTTAACTTTAAAGTCAACAGCTCCACTAGTGATAAATCAGCATCCCTTTAAGAAACTAGAGAAGCGCTGTCATGGCCTCACATGACAATCAGTGATCCTCGGTGTCATCACACATTCTATTTTCAAGCATGGCACGTGGCAACATCAATGGTAAGAACACGTAAATTCAATACATGTTCCAAGGACAATGGGAGAGATTTTCCCATTTACAAGTCTATACCGCCTGATCTACAAAAAAATTATTTCAGATAAAAGAATTGTGGTGAAGAGATTGTAATTAGGGATTTACACTTTTCTAAGATGCGAGAGATCTCCCACGCAGAGATCAGGTCCTCCTTGCATAGTCTTATGTCTGGCTGGGAAAGGGAACCCCCATAGACATCCATGGTGCCATCAAGGTCAGTGTGCAGAATGTAGAACAATGGATCAGCCAAACACAGGGAAGGGAAATGCTGGCCACACGTTACAATCTCATTTTGCAATCTACATCTACACACGACCATGTAAAAAAAAATAAAAAAAATAAATAAAAAAGGACCTACCCAAAGGAATGAACATGAAATGGATTGTTTAGTCCAGCAGCCTTTGGAGGAACCCTGGTTGAGAATCACTGCTTTAGTCACACCATTGCACTACCAAGTTGGTGAATCCAAAACTGGCCCCACACACACAAGCATCTGATCTCTAGAGCGGGGGAGGCAACCCTGGCACTCCAACTGTGGTGGAACTACAAGTTCCATCATAAGCATGATGGGACTTGTAGGTTTATTGGAGCTGGAGTGCCAGGCTCTTCAATCCCTGATCTAGACTTGCCAACAATTATGTAGTCCAAGACTCTGCCTGAGAAGATAGAAACTGAATGGATCATTTAGGTAAAACCTCATATCATTTGGCTTAGGTAAATCTAAAGGAGATAGTACAATGAGATTGTAATACATGTAAGTCATCATACTCCCTCTCTTTGCCCAAATATCTTGTCATCATTAAAGAGTAACTCCACGTTTGTTGATAAAAAAAAAACATCTATGTACATTGCAAGGAATTTAACAACCTTTTGCTCTGGAGAAACAGCTGTTTGTTTCTCTGTATTCATGTGGAAAGTGAATCTAATGGGAGTGATTTTATAATTATCAATCTGAAAGTGGGTCTGCGTCTCTTTAGACTTTATTTCCTATTGGGAGTATATCACCAAAATTACATATTTGTTGCAGGGGATGCTCAACATCTGACTTGTATCTAAGGCCGGGTTCACACCGCTGCGATGCGGGAATGCCGCGAATCCGCGGCGTTTTCCCGCATCGCATTACTCCCGCCGGCAGTTCACACTGCCCTATGCGGACGGCTGGGAGTGTCAATGATATGTTAATGACACCCCCAGATCCGTCCGCATATCGCAGTGCGATCTGCCGACTCGCACAGGAATCGGATCGCATGGTGTGAACCCCCATGCGATCCGATTCTGTTGCGGACCAAAAAAAGGGTCCAGTGCGAGTTTGCTGCGGGAGCGATGCGAATTCAGCCATACTATCTGTATGGCTGTACTCGCATCGCTACGGAGATCGGATGTGATTTGCGGTGCGAATCACATCCGGATCTCCCCCCGCAGCAGTGTGAACCCAGCCTTAGTGTAGACGTCTGGGAAAATCAGTGAGCCAATCACACGAGCAGGAAATACATTTCTGGGGGCCTTCTGTACACCATCTGTATACAGAACGCCTGCAGGTAGCCATATTACATTTTACAGAAAATTACAGAGCTGCAGATTGAAAGGGAAAGGTCATTACAATATGACTTGTGTCACAACTGTATACTATACACCAGGAGTAGCCAACCTTTTGAGCAGGGTTTGCTGAAAAATGTTTTCAAAGAAATTGAGCGTGCCGATTTTATAACCAAGAAATCTCAAAGTCACACTCTCAATCACAAAAAGGATTTTTAATAAAGTAAATGCTGTAAACTACTTTAGTAGTGAGAAACATGTTAACATCCTGCACCTTCACACCTCAGATCACCCCCAATTCCAATTCATGCACCTTCACACCTGCTCATCTGCCCCACCACTGTAACCCTCTGTTCATCTGCCCCACCACTGTAACCCTCTGCTCATCTGCCCCACCACTGTAACCCTCTGTTCATCTGCCCCACCACTGTAATCCTCTGTTCATCTGCCCCACCACTGTAACCCTCTGTTCATCTGCCCCACCACTGTAACCCTCTGTTCATCTGCCCCACCACTGTAACCCTCTGTTCATCTGCCCCACCACTGTAACCCTCTGTTCATCTGCCCCACCACTGTAACCCTCTGCTCATCTGCCCCACCACTGTAACCCTCTGCTCATCTGCCCCACCACTGTAAACCTCTGCTCATCTGCCCCACCACTGTAACCCTCTGCTCATCTGCCCCACCACTGTAACCCTCTGCTCATCTGCCCCACCACTGTAACCCTCTGCTCATCTGCCCCACCACTGTAACCCTCTGCTCATCTGCCCCACCACTGTAACCCTCTGCTCATCTGCCCCACCACTGTAACCCTCTGCTCATCTGCCCCACCACTGTAACCCTCTGCTCATCTGCCCCACCACTGTAACCCTCTGCTCATCTGCCCCACCACTGTAACCCTCTGTTCATCTGCCCCACCACTGTAACCCTCTGTTCATCTGCCCCACCACTGTAACCCTCTGTTCATCTGCCCCACCACTGTAACCCTCTGCTCATCTGCCCCACCACTGTAACCCTCTGCTCATCTGCCCCACACCACTGTAACCCTCTGCTCATCTGCCCCACACCACTGTAACCCTCTGCTCATCTGCCCCACACCACTGTACCACCTTTCTCATCTACCCTACCACTGTAACCCCCTGCACAATTACCCCAACCACTGTAACCCTCTGCACATCTACCCCAACCACTGTACCACCCTGCTTCTCTGTCTCACCACTGTAACCCCCTGCTCATCTGCCCCACCAGTGTACTTCCCTGCACATCCACCGCCGAACCCCCATGCTCTTCTGTCTCACCACTGAATCTTCTCCTCATCTGTCCTAAACTTATCTTCTCATCTGCCCCACCACTGTAACCCCCTCTCACCTGTCCCACCACTGTTCCCCCTGCTCTTACGCCCCCCCCCCACTGTAACCCCGTTCTCTCCCACCACTGTACCTTCCTGCACATCCACCGCCGTACCCCCATGCTCTTCTGTTTTACCGCTGAATCTTCTCATCTGCTCCACCATTGTAACCCCCTTTCTCAGCTGTCCCACCACTGTAACCCCCTGTACATCCATTCACTTCTGTCTCACCACTGACTCATCTTCCCCAACACTAACTCCCTGCTCATGTGTTACACGGATGTACCTCCTTTCTCTTCTGCACATCTGCCCCACCTCTGTACACACCCTTTTCCTCTGCCCCACCATTGTAACCCCCTGCTTATCAGTCTCACATATGTACCTCCCTTCACATCTACTCCGCTGTCATATCCCCCATGCTCTTCTGTCCTAACACTGAACTCATCTGCTCATATATCCCACCACTGTAATCCGCTTTCTTATCTGCCCCACCAATGTACCTCCTGTCCATCTGTCACCTCTGTACCCTCTTGGTCTCCTGTCCCACCTCTGTAACTCCCTGCTCATCTGTCCCACTGATCTACCCCCTTGCTTATCTGATCCAACACTGAACCCCCCTGCTCTTCTGTCCCACTGCTGAACCCCCCCCCTTCTCATCTCTTCCACCACTGTACCCCCCTGCACATCTGTCCCACTTCTGAACCCCTCCTGCTCATTTTTCCCACTGCTGTAGTCTTCTGCTCATCTACTCCACTGCTTCTCATCTGTGATATGCAGAGTAGTGAAAGGAAGAAGAGATGAGACACTTACCTGTCCCGGCACACTCATCCTGCTGATCCAATGCTCGCATCCAGCCCACCTGCTTGTATGGGATGTATGGGATGTCACATACAAGCAGCTGGAATGGATGCGCAATGAGGAGATCAGGTCAGGGGTATTTTCTGAAAGCAGCGAGTCTGTGTCCAGGATCATAAGTCATGCCCTGCAGCTGAAAAAAAGTGTGGCGCTTGGCGCCGTAGCAAAAGTTGGGTGCGATTTTCATTGCACTGAATACTGGTTGTGACTTAAAGGGACACCGAGTGCCGGGGTTCAGTAGTAAGGGACACAGAGTGCCGGGGTTCAGTAGTAAGGGACACAGAGTGCCGGGGTTCAGTAGTAAGGGACACAGAGTGCCGGGGTTCAGTAGTAAGGGACACAGAGTGCCGGGGTTCAGTAGTAAGGGACACAGAGTGCCGGGGTTCAGTAGTAAGGGACACAGAGTGCCGGGGTTCAGTAGTAAGGGACACAGAGTGCCGGGGTTCAGTAGTAAGGGACACAGAGTGCCGGGGTTCAGTAGTAAGGGACACAGAGTGCCGGGGTTCAGTAGTAAGGGACACAGAGTGCCGGGGGTTCAGTAGTAAGTGATGCAAAGGTTCAGGAATCATTTCAACAAAGCTCCCAGAAGCTCAACAGTAATTCCACAAACTGTCACCCGATGGGATTTCACTGTGATTGAGAAAACCATTCTTTCTGAGATTGGTAGTGGCAACCAAGCGAGTCATCTTCCTCCCAGATGGTGGGCGGGGCTAGCAGGACTGCGAGTGGCTTTAGCAGTGGCCAATGACAGTCCTCCTTCTGGAAACAGGGACCCCCTCCCCCCCCCCCCCCAGCAGAACTTCACCCAATCTCTTCCCCATCACAAAAGCTGAAGATCGCAGCTACAGTAAAGTTGGAGAACCAAACAATGTTTCCCATCTTTTACACTGTGTGGGGGCGCAGTGCCCCCCTTCCCCCAGTGCAGGTGTGGCATGGGGAATGCTGAAATTGGAATGCATCCCTGTCTCACTGACACTTCCCTGCGCTGCTCTGCCGATGGGGAAGGAGGCAAGTGCTGGCAAAAGAGGCTTCGAATGCTCCTTGTGGCACCAGTTCCCGGGGTTGCCAACCCCTGCTATACACTATTACTTTAGGTGCTATTTTTTTCCCCCCATGAAAGTGTAGTGTAGTAAAGCTGAACTCCCTGCATCTAGATCCCACTTCTGGCAGTGCGTTCCCTGCATCTAGATCCCACTTCTGGCAGTGCGTTCCCTGCATCTAGATCCCAGTTCTGGCAGTGCGTTCCCTGCATCTAGATCCCAGTTCTGGCAGTGCGTTCCCTGCATCTAGATCCCAGTTCTGGCAGAGCGTTCCCTGCATCTAGATCCCAGTTCTGGCAGAGCGTTCCCTGCATCTAGATCCCAGTTCTGGCAGAGCGTTTCCTGCATCTAGATCCCAGTTCTGGCAGAGCGTTCCCTACATCTAGATCCCACTTCTGGCAGTGCGTTCCCTGCATCTAGATCCCAGTTCTGGCAATGCGTTCCCTGCATCTAGATCCCAGTTCTGGCAGTGCGTTCCCTGCATCTAGATCCCAGTTCTGGCAGAGCGTTCCCTGCATCTAGATCTCAGTTCTGGCAGTGCGTTCCCTGCATCTAGATCTCAGTTCTGGCAGAGCGTTCCCTGCATCTAGATCTCAGTTCTGGCAGTGCGTTCCCTGCATCTAGATCCCAGTTCTGGCAGAGCGTTCCCTGCATCTAGATCTCAGTTCTGGCAGTGCGTTCCCTGCATCTAGATCTCAGTTCTGGCAGAGCGTTCCCTGCATCTAGATCTCAGTTCTGGCAGTGCGTTCCCTGCATCTAGATCCCAGTTCTGGCAGAGCGTTCCCTGCATCTAGATCTCAGTTCTGGCAGTGTGTTCCCTGCATCTAGATCCCAGTTCTGGCAGAGTGTTCCCTGCATCTAGATCCCAGTTCTGGCAGAGCGTTCCCTGCATCTAGATCCCAGTTCTGGCAGTGCGTTACATGCATCTAGATCCCAGTTCTGGCAGTGCGTTCCCTGCATCTAGATCCCAGTTCTGGCAGAGCGTTCCCTGCATCTAGATCTCAGTTCTGGCAGTGCGTTCCCTGCATCTAGATCCCAGTTCTGGCAGAGCGTTCCCTGCATCTAGATCTCAGTTCTGGCAGTGTGTTCCCTGCATCTAGATCCCAGTTCTGGCAGAGTGTTCCCTGCATCTAGATCCCAGTTCTGGCAGAGCGTTCCCTGCATCTAGATCCCAGTTCTGGCAGTGCGTTACATGCATCTAGATCCCAGTTCTGGCAGTGCGTTCCCTGCATCTAGATCCCAGTTCTGGCAGTGCGTTCCCTGCATCTAGATCCCAGTTCTGGCAGTGCGTTACATGCATCTAGATCCCAGTTCTGGCAGAACGTTCCCTGCATCCAGACCCTAGTTCCGGCAGTGAGTTACATGCATCTAGATCCCAGTTCTGGCAGAACATTACCTGCTGCTGGATTCTAGATCTGTTCAGCCACCTTGGTAATTATAACATGATCTACCTCCAGTAAAGGAGGAAAAGGCAAGACATTCCAATGTAAGAACAGATCTCTGAGCTCCAAAGGCAAAAAAAGCCAGGGGGTGACTTAGCCCACCACGGTCCACCCACCACTAAAATATCCAGTCCACATGGACATTATCTTTAAATTTTCCACCTCTGCTTTGAAGGTAGGAGTAGGACTACAAAGTAGACACCTTGACCTTGCAAAGTCCTATTATTAGGATGTTGCAGTAAATTATTTAGCTTGGAAACCTTCCACACATTTAGATCCGCCAGGGATTTTTTTATTGCAAGTTATTTTGCTATGTTAAATGCACAACCCCTCACCAGTCTCCCACTGCCAAGTAGCTTAACATCATGTCTTTATCAACATGAGGCACGTACCACCTACACAAGTCACTGCAATCTTAAATGCCAAGCACAGTACCCCAGAATCACTAAAGCAATTAGCATTTGTCATTATCAGCCTTAGGCCACACACACTCATATTCTTCATTAGTCGTTGCCATTATCACAAACAATGAACACAGAAAGCCTCGCCTAATGCCAGAACATCACTTGTTGGCATGTTCTGCATCTGGCACACTCCCTAATCAATAATCCCTATTCTAGGCATCATTTGTGAAAGGGTCTGAAATATGAACTATTGGTGTTGCTGACAGTTGCCAAATGAAATCTACCTTTTCCAATACAAAAAAAAAAAAAAAAAAAAAAAAAAAGGACGAACCTGGTTACTTCTAGGTACAGAGGGTCTTGTTATTAATCATAAAAGAATCAGGGATTAGAAGGAATGCACTGGAGTTTTAGCTGCAGAAAATTGTGTTTTCAGCATTTTGCTGATAGAGAAAAAGGTGCCGAAAATGGCATCAAAAGCGCACGTGAATTTGTCACGATTATACTGTGCTTATGGTGGTTTTTATAGGTCACGTGACTTAAAAACCACATCAAAACCAAAACACGGGTGCATTATTGATGCATTTCAACAGAGGTGCGTTTTTGGTGCAGTTTTTTTAATGGACCAAAAATGAAGCGAGTAAGATTATTACCACCACATAGGAAGAGCAATGGACCAGTGTGAAGTAATACATAGAGTTTAAAGGGACGCTTTTCTAAAAGGTGCTGATAATGGCTGACAAATTTATCTTCACTTAAATTCATTAGAATAATTAAAATGTCAAATATAAATAAAAACATATAAAAATAAATATAGGTTTTTAAAATAAACAAAAAAAAATGAATTTCTGGTTTTGGCCAAGTGCATCCTGAATTTTCAGTGTCGGTACCAAAATTTCCATTCGATGCACCTATGGGAATTGGAACCCAAGACAGCGCCATCTTCCCCCATTGCTTGGCACTTACAATGAACCTTAGTACCCATCCCTCCACATTTCAACGGATGCCATTGCCACCAAAATATCACCTGGGACTATGGACCAGCTCTGTTGCAACCTCCCACTCAATAATGTGACATTGCTGGGGACCGCTGACAGGCTGCTTAGTCCAATGCTGTACTGCGGGGGATGTATGGACACAGGGATCGTGCACCTGATCTGGAAAAACAGCATTTGTCAGTGTGCAAGAAAAAAAAAAGGTAAAAAATAGGCACCAGAGACCACCTTGCATGTCTAGGGGAGAGGAAAAACAGTTTTACTTAAGCAGCCCATAGACTATTGAATTTTACTTTCCTCCTACCACAGGTGTAAAGAAAGAAAATCACTGACTGTGTTAATTGAGGGAATCCCTCCTGCAGCGCTATTGTGTTCTGCCCACTGGGGGCAGAAAAAAAAAAAGACACCAGGCTGGTTGTACCCAGGTTAATCAACTTGGGTACAATCAGCCTGCTCACAGATTGTCCCTCCTGAAGCGGCCATATTTCGATCCATTTAGACCCCTTTCACACTGAGGCGCTTTGCAGGTGCTACAGTGCTAAAAATAGCGCCTGCAAAGCGCCCTGAAAGAACCACCCCTATCTCTCCAATGTGAGAGCCCGTGGCTTTCACACTGGAGCGGTGCGCTGGCAGGATGCAAAAAAAAGTCCTGCTAGCAGCATCTTTGGAGCGGTGAGTATACCGCTCCTCTACTACTCCTGCCCATTGAAATCCATGGGCAGCGCGACTATAGCACCGGCAAAGCACTGCTGTAGCAGTGCTTCCTGGGTAGTTTTAACCCTTTCTCGCTTGGTTTTAACCCTTTTTCAGCTGCTAGCGGGGGGGGGGGGGTAAAAGTGCCCCGCTAGCGGCCAAATAGTGCAGCAAAATTGATGGTAAAGCGCCGCTAAAAATACCGCCGATGCAACCACTGCCCCAGTGTGAAAGGGGCCTTATGGCTGGCTTTATCTGATCCCCCACGCCCCGGCTGTGGACCCTGCACTGGTTTTGACGACATCAGAAACCTAGCGCGCAGGGGTGCACAAGCTGCGGAGTGGAGCAGGGGATCGGGTAAGTACATCTCCTTTTGTTGTTACCCTAGGCATAAATGAACAATTACACCTTGCAGCGTGGGCACAGCCCCACTGCATGGGGATTTTTTTTTTGTCTGGAGCTGGACTTTAATTTTTAATTATTAAAGTGGTCTGAAATCAAAAAATTAAGATGTGTTATAACATCTGAAAATGGTAATGCTGCCTAAACATTACGGAAATTTAAAATTCTACAAGTGAGCCTGTCTGTTCTACCTTTGTTATAGTTAGCCGTCTTTGAATTCCCCTGATTGCAGCCCATCTGGCCAATGGCTTCCCTTCTTCCTGGATCCAGCGATCCTCACTCTGCCGCCCTGCCCAGCATCGCACAGCTATTGCAACACAAACATCCTCATCAGGTCCTCTTTTTACTGAGCATGTGTGCTGTGGGCCTCTTCATTCCTATGGATGAGCTGTACTCTGCCAAGTGCCACCATGAGACTAGCCCAGAAATTAATAGGGGCACGGTGGTACGCATGCACAGGAAGGTCATAAAAAAAAATTAAAAAAACAAACAAATAATAATCTATTGCCATTTTATAGGTACAAACTGCAGAACCCCAGTAATGGGTGTAATTACATCATCAGCCTGACCTCTCCCCTGCCAAAAGAAAATGAATGAAAATCTGACACTGGAGTCCTAATCTTATCCTTTCCAATAATCTGGACAAACACATCACTGCCTGGTATGATCCGTGCGCATCAGAATACACTGTGCATGCGAAATCTTACATCAATGTGTCATCTAAAAGGTTATTCAATCCAAAGGAAACCAGCCACAAAGAGTCTATTATCCCAGCAAACACTGCAGCAGTGCTAACCCCAGACATTTCACTTAAAGTGGAGGAAAACCTGAGTCATGAAATTTCAGCTGGATATGACACCAGCACATACACCTGCAGTGTTTTCTTATCTCTCTTTAAAGCCCCAAGTCCTGTGGCTTTCTCCTGCTCTGATCTTCTGTTATCAGCATGAGGACTTCTGACAAGTTCTCTGTCAACTGTGAGAAAACCAGCCCGAAATTTGTGTCAGGGTGGATTAGCAAAGAGCTGGTCCATTTAGAGCACAGCTCTGCAAGTCTGTACCTATGAGGAGTGGGGGGGGGGGGGGGGGGTGTGCCTTTCCTCCAATCAGCTGTCTCACAGTGTATGGCAAGACTCCTCTCCTCCTACTGGAACAGTAAAAGAAAATTCTAACACAGGGCGCACTTTCTAAACAGTATATAAAGCTGGAGACAGCAGATATATATGTAAAACTTATGTAGGGAGATTTGTTTCATCTCTGTGCATCATTCTGAGGCTGTTCAATTAATTGGGTATTGGAGAGGGTTTACATCTGCTTTAACTTCCCTCAAAGCGAACATTGTTTGGCTATTCCAGCCACAGACATCCACTTGCCATTTTGGTCAGTGAGTATGTAAAGCGGTTGTAAACTCCCATCCATTAATAAGGCTTACCTATAGGTACTGTAAATATCTAACTTGCACCGTTTAGGAGATATTTACTGTATATGCAGCGGATGACGGCATTGACACATGCGTTCTGAAGGAACAGCCACCCGTGCCGTAATAATTAACCTTACAGTTTACTTCCTCTTTAAGACTTGAATTATTAGAAGGAGGATGACACACAGTACACAATCCAATAGGCACCAAAACTATTCCCAGCCTATGAAAGATGAGCATCTATACTTATTCTCCCAGTCGCCGCTGCAGGTATTCCGCTTCCGGGTGTGTCCAATACTGCTCCTGCACTGATGGGCACTGATAAGGTGGCACCGAAAGGTGGGCACTGATAGGCGACATTGCTGGGCATCACTGAATTTGTTCCATAATGGTGCCAGTCAGTGCGCATTTGTGTGCACTGATTGGCATAGATTGGGCATTCATGTGGATGGCCATGGGGGACGTAACTGGCCATCCACATGTTGCCCCCTTCCCCGGTGGTCCAGTGTGGGCATCCAAGGGGGTACTGCACTTATAATCAATCAGCACAGACCCCTCGTCAGGAGAGCTGCCGATCGGCTCTACTTGCGCCTGTCAGTGAGGAAAAGCCGATCAACAGCTCTTCCTGTTTGCATCGTGGTCGGCTGTGATTGGACACAGCTGAACACATGATAAAGAGTCTCCGCTGGAGGCTCTTTACCAAGATCGGTGTAGCGGTGTGTCAGACTGACACACTGCACCACCGATCGCCGTGATGCACGACCCCGCAGGTGGGCGGTGGCTGTGAACCTGCAGGACGTCATATGACGCCCAGTCAGGATAACTGAATCAATTCCCGGGCGTCATTCTGCTATAGGCCGGACAGAAAGTGGTTAAAGCAGCTGCGTTTGAAGACACAGGCCCTCGGAAACTACATTCTTTTCCAGGCTGGGGACGGTTTATATGTACCCTGTGGCAACAAGTTTACTTCAAATGCTTACCTACTGGAACAGTTTTTAAATTTTTCACATACATGTTCAAATTTGCTAGAAAATTACTTAGAACCCCCCCAAACATTGTATATTTTAAATTCAGAGGCCCCAGAGAATAAAAAGGTGGCTGTTGCATTTGTTCTTTCACACAATATTTGCAGACACCACATTTATCAAACAGCAATTTTCAGAGGAAAAAAATTTTGCACACACAAACATGCAATTTTTTGGCAAAATATAAAAGATGATTTTACGTCAAGTAAATAGATACCAAACATGTCAAGATTTAAAAATAGTTCCAAACTACAGTAGTTATAATTGTCGAAAGGCGACCTTTTAAAACAGTTACAGTTTTACATTTTATTAGTCTAGAGTTAAATGTAGGGTTGCACTGATACTAGTATCGGTATCGGTGCTGATAACGAGTATTTTCACAAGTATCGGTACTCGTGAAAATGCACCAATACCTGAAGCCGATACTTTCAGGCTTGGTTCTTTGACCTGTCAGTGGGTCTCCCCAGTGTTAAAGAAGTCCAGTAATTGGAGCAGTAAAAAAAAAAAAAAAAAAAAAAAAAACATTATATATATATATATATATATATATATATATATATATATATATATATATATATATATATATATATATATATATATATATATATATAATTTTTTCCACATATATATTAACATATATTTACACATTTCACATTAAAAAAGCGCTAAATAAAAAAAAATAAAAAAAATCTATTTATTTCATTTGTAAATACATTTTTGTACCATCGCTGACGTGAAAACAAAACAGTTGTGGTAGGTATCGATAATTGGAATCGGCAAGTGCTTAAAAAAAATAAATAAATAAATAAATAAATAAATGGTATCGGTGCATCCCTAGTTAAACGTGAGCTCTGGTGCTAGAATTATTGCCCCCACTCTAATGTTCACAGCAATACCTCACGTGGTGCAATCATTGTTTACATATGTGTGCCGGACCTTCGCGCGTGTTTGCATTTGTGTGTGAGCACGGGAGAACGGAAGTGCCATTACATTATTTTTACACATTTTATCCCATGTTGTCACAAAAGGGTAAACAAGCTCCTTGTGATAGCTTTGGGCAGCGACAGGTACTCTTTATTGAAACATCAGGGGTCTATTAGATTCCTGATATCTCCCCCGACCTTCAAAGCATCTGATCAAAAAGCAGTTTGTGTTTGACCAGATGCTTCCTCAGCTGCACCAACCAGGGAATGACAGCACCGAAAGCAAAAGTCCCGAAATCCTCAGGGCTTCCAGCTTCATTCATTATAGAGGAGACCAGGGAACAGATGTTCCTCCATTTCCTCTGTGGGCGGCCGACCCAACTGCTTGCAGCGGCACCCGGCTCCCTGTTGGAAGGTGAGAGCCCGGGAACGGCTGTGGGCAGCGATGGTTGGGGGGGCCTTCCGAGTCCTGTAAGAGTGATCAGGCAGCTGAGGCCATCGTTGTGATATAACCACTCGCTGCCCAGGCTGTATAAACATGTATGCTGGGCAGCAAGCGGTGCACTTTACAGACAAATTGACTATGGGGGTTATTTACAAAAGGCAAATCCACTTTGCACTAAAAGTGCAATCGCTCTAAATCTAAGGGGTGGATCTGAAATGAGGGGAAGCTCTGCTGATTTTATCATCCAATCATGTGTAAGCTAAAATGCTGTTTTTTTTTTTATTTTCCTTGCATGTCCCCCTCAGATCTACAGCGACTTTTGCAGTGCAAAGTGGATTTTGCTTTAGTAAATAACACCGTGTGTGTAAAACGTGCTTGAGCAAGCAAGTGGTGCCTGTTATCAGAACAGCGACAAATTCACTTTAATCCAAGTTATTTCTAATCCACTGCAGCCCAAATCCAGAGGGCACCTCACATGGGCACTGGGAATTGTGTTAAAGCCCGATCTGTTTTACTTCTTCTACCAATAAAGGGGGAGGGGAGTCTGGAGGAAGGACGTGCCCCCTCCTGCCTTCATTTCAAGGCCTAATTTACAATTCTGAGTAGAGTGCGCCTTTAAATACAATATACTTGTCAATGACACCAATACATAGCTATATACTGGGTATGACATCATCCCGCTTGTGCTGTCTGCACCATATCACACCATCAAACAACATCTCACTTGTCACTTCAATGTTTGTGTTCCCCTTTCCTCGGCCACAAACCAACATGAAGCAACTCCTTTTTTCTCTATGTTCTCCGTAAGCGCGCTCACAGATTTAAGACACAAACTGCCCTGGATGTAAATACCGCTCAGACACGGCTGCTGTCAGCCTATCAGCGTTCTACAGGCTTCTGGCAGCAGGGCTGGACGGTGATCTGGTGACTTCCACCGTACCTAAATACCAGCGTCCCGTGTACCAGGGGCTCACCGCCCAGAAAGACATAAAACAAGTCCTAGAATCCACCCTCACCGAATAAGTATAGTGCCAGCCGGTTCATCATAATAAGACGGGATACCTGCCCAATGTGGCAAAAAGAGCTGTATGAAAAAAAAAAAGAGATCTTGATGAGGACAAGAGAGTCCCCAGAAAGCAAAGAAGGGAAGAGTCAACCATGGCTTAAGCAATGGCCGACCCTTCCGTTCTTTCTGGGGACTCTCCTGTCCACATCAAGATCTCTTTTTTCATACAGCTCACCGCCCAGAGCCCAGCGTACCATCACCATTTCATTTCCCTATGTGCAACAATCTTCGGTCCCACAGAAGTTCTAGGCAGCTCCTTGCTCCTCTATTGGTCCATTTGCATACTAAATGGCACAACTTCACAAATCACAGCCTAAGGCTCATGTGCACAGACAACTGCTTTCCTACTTGTCTATGGGAGTGTAGCAGCAGCTCACGAGGTCTGTGCAGCTCAGGGGCAACTAAAACACCAGAAATGATGGCGTATTTGCTGGTTGACAAGCTCCATGGGCAGTCGTCCTCAACTGGGGTTCCTCCAGAGGGTCCCTGAGCAGCACCTACCTGACCTCTTCCCTGGTGGTGCCTGCAGAGTTCCAGGACCAACACCATATGGAGAAGACAACTAGAGGACGCCAATCCTCCCATGGAAGGGGCAGTTTTTACACTGACTCCCAATTAATTGATGTTAGAAATAGTTCCCCAAGATCTGAAAATCGTTTTAAAAGGTTCCTCTGGGGATACATGGTTGGGAAAGAATACTTGGATGTCTATTTAGTGACACCAGCAATACAGGCAGATGACTTGTCATTGTGGGGCTGCTTTAATAAACTGGAGAGTGCAAAATGTGGTGCAGCTCCGTATGGCAACCAGCAGGGATCACCGTGACTTTGTTTTTTGTTACGACGAGTACCGATACTTTATTTTAGCACTCGCCAATACCAATTACCGATACCTACCGCAACTCTTCCGTTTTCACTGCAGCTGTCAGCAATGGTACAAAGCATTGAAAATACTTCATTCCATCATCATTCATCACTATGCCCCTTCCTCCCGATCCCACATACTCCCATCATCATCCATCAGTATGCCCCTTCCTCCCGATCCCACATACTCCCATCATCATCCATCACTATGCCCCTTCCTCCCGATCCCACATACTCCCATCATTATCCATCAGTGTGCCCCTTCCTCCCATCATCATCCATCAGTACGCCCCTTCCTCCTGATCCCACATACTCCCATGATCATCCATCAGTACGCCCCTTCCTCCTGATCCCACATGCAATTCCATCAGAGTACCCCACTTGTACATCATTCATCTGATGACGAGATATAATACAATATAATATAGTATAGTATATAACTCCCGCCCACCAAACTCATCACTTTATTCCTATACTGTGATCACATCAATGGGCATTTCTTCTCATAATGCCAAATACACCAACATGTAATAGAACGGCCCGTCCGTCTCCCAATACCCCCCACACCAACATGTCCCTTCTTTATACCCCCCGACACCAACATGTCCCTTCTTTATACCCCCCCCCCCCCCGACACCAACATGTCCCTTCTTTATACCCCCCCCCCCCCCGACACCAACATGTCCCTTCTTTATACCCCCCCCCCCCCGACACCAACATGTCCCTTCTTTATACCCCCCCCCCCCCCCGACACCAACATGTCCCTTCTTTATACCCCCCCCCCCCCCCCGACACCAACATGTCCCTTCTTTATACCCCCCCCCCCCCGACACCAACATGTCCCTTCTTTATACCCCCCCCCCCCGACACCAACATGTCCCTTCTTTATACCCCCCCCCCCCCCCCGACACCAACATGTCCCTTCTTTATACCCCCCCCCCCCCCGACACCAACATGTCCCTTCTTTATACCCCCCCCCCCCGACACCAACATGTCCCTTCTTTATACCCCCCCCCCCCCCGACACCAACATGTCCCTTCTTTATACCCCCCCCCCCCCGACACCAACATGTCCCTTCTTTATACCCCCCCCCCCCGACACCAACATGTCCCTTCTTTATACCCCCCCCCCCCCCGACACCAACATGTCCCTTCTTTATACCCCCCCCGACACCAACATGTCCCTTCTTTATACCCCCCCCCCGACACCAACATGTCCCTTCTTTATACCCCCCCCGACACCAACATGTCCCTTCTTTATACCCCCCCCGACACCAACATGTCCCTTCTTTATACCCCCCCCGACACCAACATGTCCCTTCTTTATACCCCCCCCGACACCAACATGTCCCTTCTTTATACCCCCCCCCGACACCAACATGTCCCTTCTTTATACCCCCCCGACACCAACATGTCCCTTCTTTATACCCCCCCCGACACCAACATGTCCCTTCTTTATACCCCCCCCCGACACCAACATGTCCCTTCTTTATACCCCCCCCCCCGACACCAACATGTCCCTTCTTTATACCCCCCCCCCCCGACACCAACATGTCCCTTCTTTATACCCCCCCCCCCGACACCAACATGTCCCTTCTTTATACCCCCCCGACACCAACATGTCCCTTCTTTATACCCCCCCGACACCAACATGTCCCTTCTTTATACCCCCCCCCCCCCGACACCAACATGTCCCTTCTTTATACCCCCCCCGAAACCAACATGTCCCTTCTTTATACCCCCCCCCGACACCAACATGTCCCTTCTTTATACCCCCCCGACACCAACATGTCCCTTCTTTATACCCCCCCCGACACCAACATGTCCCTTCTTTATACCCCCCCCGACACCAACATGTCCCTTCTTTATACCCCCCCCCGACACCAACATGTCCCTTCTTTATACCCCCCCCGACACCAACATGTCCCTTCTTTATACCCCCCGACACCAACATGTCCCTTCTTTATACCCCCCCCGACACCAACATGTCCCTTCTTTATACCCCCCCGACACCAACATGTCCCTTCTTTATACCCCCCCGACACCAACATGTCCCTTCTTTATACCCCCCCGACACCAACATGTCCCTTCTTTATACCCCCCCGACACCAACATGTCCCTTCTTTATACCCCCCCCGACACCAACATGTCCCTTCTTTATACCCCCGACACCAGCATGTCCCTTCTTTATACACCGACACCAACATGTGCCAAGGACTTCCTTCCTCTCCGTGCCACATACAAGTCCATCGGAGCTACCCCTACCATCCTCTCTACCCGTCTACCCTCCCTGTGCCCGGCCTCCACCTACATACCACCGGGGGGGGACAATCACAGCGATGTCACCTACAATGCTAATATAGAATTACACTATAATACACTATAATATATATATATATATATATTATTTTTAGTATCACACTACCTACCCCCTCCCCCCCAATGTTACCCCCTGATCACTTCAATGGACTGATACCCCAGGAACACCAACATGCCATAGCCTGCCCCTTCCCTCCCATCATCATCCTGCTCCTTCCCCCCCATCCCACAGACTCCCATCATCATCTTGCACCTTCCCCCCCATCCCACAGACTCCCATCATCATCCTGCCCCTTTCCCCAGATCCCACAGTGTCCCCCGGTGATACTCACTTCCTCTGCAGGGTGGTGGCCGGGCTGTTGCTGGTGCTGTGTCCGGGGCTGGAGCTGCGGGAGGCGGCTCGGTGTGGTCTGGCGGAGGGCCGGTGATGGGGTGGGGGAGGTGTGGAGTAGGTCGGGTCTCCCCCCCGGTGATGATGATGATGGTGATGGGGGTGATGATGGCCGTACCCCGCACACCCCCCTCCTCCTCCCCCCGGTTCCCGGTAGTCTGCTCGGTGCTGCTCTTGTCGGGTCTCTCTCAGCTCCCGGTTCTCCTGGCTGATTCGGTCCAGTTGCACCTCCAGCTCCTCGATGCGGCGTCTCTGGGTCTCCAGCAGCTTCTGCTGGCTCTCGATGATGTTGTTGAGCTCCAGCAGGTACTCCACGGCTCGGTTCGGGGACTCCTGGCCGCCGGGGTTGGGGCCCGAGCCGGCTCCCCCTTCCATGGCCGCCAGGGTGGGGATGCCGGAGGTCGGGGGGTGATCAGGTCGGGCGGACAGGCATGCTGGTGCTGGAGGTGCCGGGGGCGGAGCGGACACGAGCTACCGCGGCGACTGCTGCAGAGTCACTGCGCACTGACAGGAGGGGAGGAGCCGGGGGGCGGGCCGGCGAAGGACTGCGTCACCGACGAGGCTCGTCCAATTGGGAGGGGGTGGGCGGGGAGCGGAGAGTGACGGCCAGCCAATCAGGAGAAGTGTAGGCGAAGGCTAGCGCGTGCCGCCCACCTCCGACCTGTCAAAAGTGACACCTATGGGGGCTGAGAGAGGAGGACTACAAGTCCCATCATTCCCCATCTAGAGGAGTGCCCGGGACAGGTCAGGAACATAAACAGCAGAGCCCGAGCAACCTGTGCTGGAAGCACGTGGCTATGCTGTGTGTGGGGATCATCCCTATGGACACCTGTCAGGACAGTGCAGGGGGCGGGGCTACTGAGGACCAGAAAACATCTTCACATAAAGCAAAGTTCTGTACAATGACAGAGGTACAAGGCTGCTGGAGACATTCCTCACCATTAAAGGCCAAGTCCACTCTGTGAAGAAAAACAATGAGAAATGCACCTCCATTTAAAGGAGAGAAGGGCACATTTAACCACTTCAGCCTGGGAAGATTTACCCCCCCTCCTGACCAGAGCACTTTTTGCGATTCGGCACTGTGTCGCTTTAACTGACAATTGTGTGGTCGTGCGATGCTGTACCCAAACAAAATTGTCCTTTTCCCCCCACAAATAGAGTTTTCTTTTGGTGGTATTTGATCACCCCTGCGGTTTTTATTTTTTGCGCTACAAGCAAAAAAAGAGCGGCAATTTTGAAAAAAAAAAAGCAATAATTTTTACTTTTTGCTATAATAAATATCCCCCAAAAATATATAAAAAAAAAACATTTTCCCTCAGTTTAGGCCAATATATATTCTACATATTTTTGGTAAAAAAAATCTCAATAAGCCTATATTGATTGGTTTGCGCAAAAGTTATAGCATTTACAAAATGGCATTTTTAACATTATTTTTTTTATTAGTAATAGTGGTGATCAGCGATTTTTATCTTGACTGCAACATTATGGCGGACACTTTTGACACTATTTTGGGACCATTGTCACTTATACAGCAGTCAGTGCTATAAAAATGCATTGATTACTGTGTAAATGGCACTGGCAGAGAAGGGGTTAACCACTAGGGGGCGATGAAGGGGTTAAGTGTGTCCTAGGGAGGGTCCACGTGCAGAGCCCGCCAGGAAGTCGGCGCAGTGCTGCGCTAATCACAGGCAGTGAGTTATTCCCCCGATGCACGGCTGCAGGGATTGGGAAATGCCTCACTGCCTGTGATTAGCGCAGCGCTGCGCCAACTTCCTGGCGGGCTCTGCACGTGGAGCATGCGAACACACCGGAGCTCATCCCTGGTCATGACACAAGGCAGAACGGTGAAATGCCTTGTTTACATAGGCACTTTCCCGTTCTGCGGCTCTGTGACACAATCGGCGGGAGACCGGTGGACATCAAGTCCCCCGGTCTCGTGGGCACGGTTGCACTGTACACGGCTCACGCGCACGCATCCGCTAGCCCCGCCAATTAAAGGGGATGTACAGGTACGCCCATTTGCCCACCGCTGCCATTGTGCAGATGTATATCGGTGTACAGCGGTCAGCAAGAGGTTCATATTCTTTTTTTATAGGCGCCTGCAAAGCATTGCGGGTGCAATGCACTCATTCTGCATCCGCTGATCCTTCGCTTACAGCAGGGCTGCAGGAAGTGTCCATGGGCTACAACTGTGCTGATCACTGCGCTTGTACTCTACAAACAATGGAGAAGTGTGGATTTCAAAATAAATAAATAAACGTACTGTACATCCTAAATACTAACTAACTAGAAGCTAGTCTTCAGCAATATGTGACCCGAGAGCTACCATAAGTACAAGGAGGCAGAGGAACTAGAGATCAAATTGTCAACATTTGCTGGATCGTGGAGAAAGCAAGGGAGTTCCAGAGCAATGGAGGTTATTTACTAAAGGTAAATCCACTTTGCACTACAAGTGCACTCAGAAGTGCAGTCACTGTAGATCCGAGGGGGACATGCAAGGAAAATAATAAACAGCATTTTAGCTTCTACATGATTGGATGATAAAATCAGCAGAGCTTCCCCTCTTTTGAGATCTTCCCCTCAGATTTACAGCGACTGCACTTCCAAGTGCACTTGCAGTGCAACGTGGATTTGCCCTTAGTAAATAACCCCCCTGTCTACTTCTACTTTATTGACTACAGTAAAGCCTCAGATCGTGTGGATCACAACAAGATGTGGCAACCACTGAAAGAAATGGCAATACCAGATCACCTCACCTGTCTTCTGAAAAACCTGTATGCAAGTCACGAAGAAACAGTTAGAACAGGACATGGAACAACTGACTGCTTCAAAACGGAGAAAGGAGTGCGGCAAGGATGTGTATTATATGCAGTGTACATCATACGAAATGCCAGGATCGACAAATCACAAGCCGGAAATAAGATTGTAGGTAAGGTATGCAGGTGATACCACACTAATCACAGTACTAAAGAGTCTATTACAGTGAAATTCCATGCTAAAACTAAAATCCCTGCATCTATGGACACCCGCGATCTAACACTAACCTATCTAGCCCTGTAAAGAAAAAAATCAATATACATACCTTTTCTGAAGCTGATCCGGTCTCCAGCGGCGGAAGCTCTGCAGAGGACATGGCTGACAACGGCTGTGATAAGAACGGGAAGTGACATCACCCATAGAGTCACTATGGGGGCTTCCGTTGTCGGAGGTGTCCTCTTCACCCACCTACACAGAGAAGACACGGCTGACAGCTCAGCGTGGGATTGGGCTGGATCAGCTTTGGAAAAGGCATATATACTCATCTTTTCTTTACAGGGCTAGATAGGTTAGTGTTAGATCACAGGTGTGTCTATAGCTGCAGGGATTTTAGTTTTAGCAGGGACTCGCACTTTAACCACTTGCAGGCTACAGGGCACTTAACCCCCTTCCTGCCCAGGCCATTCATTTGAATGCCAATTGCGCGGTCATGCTACACTATACCCAAACAAATTATTTGTCATTTTCTTCATACAAAAAGAGCTTTCTTTCGGTGGTATTTAATCACCGCTGGGGTTTTTTTTTTTTTTTTTACAAAAAAAAAAAGACCAAAAATTTTGAAAACAATATTTTTTTACTTAGTCTCTGTCAGTAAATTTTGTAACAAAGTAATTTTCCTCCTTCACTGATGTACGCTGATGAGGCAGCACTGATAGGCTGAACTGGTGGGCATTGATGAGGTGGCACTTATGGGCACTGATGAGGCGGCACTTATGGGCACTGATGAGGAGGCACTAATATGCCGCACTTATGGGCACTGATAGGTGGCACTGATATGTGGCACTGATGAGCACTGGCATGGATAGACAGTACTGATGGGCATTGATCGACAGCAGTGATGGCCATTGATGGGCAGCACTGATAGCTAGCACTGACTGGCATCACTAATGGGCGCTGAGTGGTGGCACTTGTGGGCAGTGGTGGGCACTGATTGCTGCCACTGGTGGGCAATGGTGGGCACTGTTTGGTGACACTGGTGGGCACTTCATTGTAATCTAGGCACTAATGATCAGTGCCCTGATTACATACCTAGCTGTCCCCATGAGAAGATGCCACTGATCGGCTCTCCTCTTCTCACACTATGTCCGTGTGAGGCGAGGAGCGCAAATTACTGGCATCTCCATGTTTACATGTTACCAGCTGTGATTGGACACAGCCAATCACATGCTTAAAGATGGGGACGCAGCTCTTTACAGAGATCAGGGTTGCGCCGTGTACTAGCAACATGGCACAGCCGCGATTGCCACGCTGCATGCCCGTCCTGGGACATCATCATATGATGGCATCCCAGAATGAGAGCCGCACCACCCGCCGTCATTTGACAGTGGGTGGGCGGCAACTAGTTATTGAAGGTGAAAGAGGAGAGCGCAAAAGCTGGCCTGAATTTGAACATTGAGAAAATTAAGATCATGGGAACCGGTACCATCACTCGTTGGCAAATAGAAGGAGAAGACATGGAAACAGTGACAGATTATATCTTCCTAGGCTCCAAGGTCGTGGCAGACGGTGACTGTAGCCATGAACTTAAGAAACGCTTGCTTCTTGGGAGGAAAGCAATGGCAAACCTAGACAACATTATAAAAAGCACAGACATCACCCTACCAACAAAGTGCCATATAGTCAAAGTTATGGTATTTCCAGTAATAACTTATGGATAGGAAAGTTGGACCATAAGGAAGGCTGAACGCCGAAGAAATGATGCTCTTGAGCTATGGTGTTGGAGAAGATTCTTGAAAGTCCCTTGGATGGCAAGAAGATCAAACCAGTCAATCCTGAAGGAGAGCAATGCTGAATATTCACAGGAAGAACAGATCCTGAAGATAAAACTCAAAAACCGTGGCCACCTAAGAGAGAGAAGCGAGCGAAGAGAGGACTCATTGGAAAAGACCCTGATGCTGAGAAACATGGAAGGAAAAAGGAGAAGAGAACGACAGAAAACAAGATGGATAGATAGCATAAGCAAAACAATGAACACGAAGTTAAAGCCGGGTTCCACCCTAAAGTGGAACTTCCGCTCATCGGAACCCTCCCCCCCTCCGGTGTCACAGTTGGCACCTTTCAGGGGGGAGGGGGGTGCAGATACCGGTCTAAGAAGAGGCATAGACTCCCACAGGAGTCTATGCCTCTTCCTGTCCCAGCGCGCTGTCTGCTGAGACACACACAGGTCCCAGAGACAGTGCGGACCATTCGTATTGTGCTGCGCGACTCGCGCATGCACAGTAGGGAACCGGGAAGTGAAGCAGCAACGCTTCACTTCCTGATTCCCTCACCTAGAATGGCGGCGGCAGCAGCCAGGAGCCGAGCAATCGAGCGGCCTCGGCTTCCGACATCGCTGGATCCTGGGACAGGTGAGTGTCCATTTATTAAAAGTCAGCAGCTGCAGTATTTGTAGCTGGCTTTTAATATTTTTTTTTTTACAGTGAAATCCCCCTTTAAGCAAGCTCCCGGAGGCAGTGGAGGACAGAAAAGCCTGGGTTGCTATGGTCCATGAGGTCATGACGAGTCAGAAACATCTAAATGACTGAACGGCAATGAATACTAAATAGTGTGCTATCCCCTGCCGGCTCTAAGCCTAAGAACCGAGCAATTCCGTAATTGCTCACCAGAGAGGGGGTGGGTGCAGCTGGCTCCACCTCTCAGTGGTATGCTGAAAGGCAGAGCCAGCTGTCAATCAGGCAGGCATGTGGATCCCAACAATATTGTTGGGCTCCTACCAGTTTCTGAAGCAGCTCCTTCACATCAGCTGATAAGGGGTAATAGTTCACTGTCAGCTGATTTTGGGTCACAGCAGAGCAAAAGTAAGTGCAGTTCAGTGACCCACAGGAGAAGTATGACTAAAAAAGCTTTGCCCATACTTCTCTTTTTAATAACTACTAGAGAGGCGCCTGGGTGTCTTCTGAACTCACCTGTACACTGTGCATAGTTTTGTGCTCATCTAGGGTGATCGATGAGCCCATACACACAAATGCATGTACTGTATAGGAAAAAATGTGTGCTGCACTTAGCTGTGCAGAAACAAGGACACTTCTCCATCCAGTGCTGCACAGATCTGCAGATATTAGGCATGCACAAACACACCTAAGCGCGTATAGGCATCTAAACACGTGTACACAAAAATGTGTAGCCATTCATTTTAATGAAATAAAAATTGTATATGTCTAAACACTGTATGCGTCTAAACGCATCTAATTGCGAGTACTTTAGATGTGTATTTTATGCAGGATCTTCTGCCAGCAAGAACCTGCATTCATGCAGAAAATACACATATGTCCATGTGAATGGACCCCTAAGGCTCCATTTGCACAGGTGTTTTGCCACACTGCGAATCCTAGCAGCAAATATCAGCTGTTTGCTGGTAGCTATTTGTGACTGTTCGCACAGCCAGTGATGACCTGCAGTGATTGCGGTTGGATGCACACAAAGTGTAAAGCTGCAACAGCCAACAGCCTGCCATTGCAGTGAATGGGCTCAGCGGCTGCAGCTATCTGCATATGTTTACATGGGCTACCTGGTGGTGAATGACCCAGCCTGCAGCTGATTGCACTAAAAAAAAAACACCACTTTGATATTTGGATGGAGGTAAGTTTGGAGGATCCCAAGCTCATCTTCTCTAATAACTGTAAGTCTCGGTGTTGCAGGGTCAGACAGGACTTGTGGAGTATTTCTTCATAGATCTCTATAAATTAATGATTTAGCCATGTAGGGGGATTCAAAAGTGACATGCTACCCTGCAATTCTTCCGGGGGGCAGTTTGGGGGTAGAGATAATTGGTGCCATGTTACACTCCAAATATGGGCATAGCATCTAACATAGTAAGAAAGGTGGGGTTAGCCTTTAAAAGAGAAATGCAGGTATTATAAAAAATGAACTTACATGCTCACCTAATCAAGGGTACTGTCTCCCACCGCCTTAAAGCCTGAGAACTGAGCGATCAAACACTCCTGATGGCTCAGTTCTCAGTCTCCAGTGAGCTGAGAGCAGTGACTGTTAGTCAGCGGCTCTCTGCTCTGCCCCTCCAGAGCTCACTGGAGCACCAATCTGAGGAGGGTCTGGCTCAGGAATCTGGGTTTATCCTGACATTAAAGTGGGGATCCTTCCAGAGTCTGGACTAGCTCAGTGACGTCAACCAATCTGTTGGCTGCATCTGGATCACAGGAGTGCAGAACTAAGTGCACTCCTATGACCTACAGGAGAAATATGAGCTTTGACCCTACTTCTTCTTTAACTTACCCAACCTGATTTTCAGCACAAAATTAAAAAGTTAAAATTTGACCTCTATTCTGCATTATAAGCTAAATTCCTAAAGCGGGGTTCCAGTCATTTTTGTGTTTATTAAACGTCAGCAGCTATAAAAAGTGTAGCCACTGACTTTTAATTAAACACACACTCACCGGTCAATCATCTCAGGATCCAGCAATGCGGCTGCCGGAACATTCGGTTTTCTCCCTCGCCTCTCCGAGGCGCCAGCAGTACAAGTGAGGGCACTTGTGAGATGTCAGCCGGGTGTGCACTGCACATGCGCGAGTCATGCTATGCCTCCTCGATGGCCAGGCAGTCTTCTGGGACCTGTGATGTGTCCCAGAAGATTGGAGGGAAGGTGAGAGAAGAACTTCTGTGTGAGTAACCTAGGCGGCCCGAGCTGGAGTGGGATACCTGTCAAAACTAAGTACCTGCCCCCCCCTCCCCCCCATAAAATGACATCCTGAATGTGGCCTAGAGGGGGCTGAAAAGTGCTTACAGGGAAACTCTGCTTGAACATGTAATTAATTATGTTTCTGGACTTTTTTTTAAAGTCCATGGAACATTGCAAAATTATAATTAAAATTAATAAATTAATTATAATTATAATTAAAGTACAAAGTTTCCTTGGACTATCACTGTGAGGTCAGGAATCTAGCTATAGTGATTACAGCGATAGCATTTAAAAATGTGGGGCACCTATTATTCCACTAACTCCTGTGAAGTTGGCCATCCACTATTACTTATTTTTTGTTCAGCCTGTGCCCTGACAGAAAATAATCCAACATATTCAACCACCAATGCTAACAGCACTGATGGACAAATCCTATATTGAATTTGATTTTATATATAGTATCTATATTTGTTTAACCTCCATCAAAAGGTCTTTGGGCATCTTATTTGACTTTTGTGTTTGGAACGAGGTACTTCAGCCTCTGTATTAGACCTAGCTGTTTTCTTGATGGTTGAATCCCCCTGCTGGGCAATTGTGGTCTGACATCTGGTGGTGGATGTCAGAATATCCAAGCATTAGCTTTATTTCCTTGTATAACAGGTTAAAGGGGTTGTAAAGGTAAATATTTTTTCACCTTAATGCATTCTATGCATTAAGGTAAAAAAACATCTTACAGTGCCGGCCCCCCAGTCCCCCGTTTTACTTACCTGACCCCTCGAAAGTCCCGCGCTCGCCCCTGACGTCCTCTTCACTGCTCAACCTGGCTGCTGATTGTCTGGAGTGGATGGATTGAAAGAAGCACAACCATTGGCTCGCGCTGCTGTCAATCACATCCAATGATGCAGCGCACCGGGGGGCGGGGCAGAGTGATACAGCGAGCGGCTATAGCTGCCGGCTGTATCACGGGAGCGTGCCCGCAAGTGCTTCTCACCATGCAAGGGAGTTCGCATGAACGTGAGAAGTACATGCGGGAGGAAGCAGAGACAGCCACTGAGGGACCCCAGAAGAGCAGGTTCGGGGGCCCCCCTGTGCAAAACGAGCTGCACAGTGGAGGTAAGTATAACATGTTTGTTATTTAAAAAAAAAAAATTACTTTACAACCCCTTTAACAACTTTCCATCAGGCCAGTGGTGGTCCGTAATGCAGGGCGCAGGGGCGGAATGCAGGCGCATCCCCCTAATTCATGTGCCTGGCCCCCTGATCTACATGCGGGGCACCGGACGCATGGGTTCCAATGTTTTTTTTTTTTTGTAGAAGCATGTGAGGCTTAAAAAAGAGGCTCTAATAGGCTTAAAAAAAGGGGTGGGCATCGGGTGCAAAGCACTGTGCCCAAGCCCACCCAGTTGTTTGACATTAGTGAATTAATATTTGCTATTGTCTTCCTGATTCTCCTGCTGGCCAATCAAGAAGTGGGTCCTGAGACCCATCAACTGATTGGCCGAGAGGAGAAGCGATCCTAATGCCGCCGAGGTGGAGGAGGGAAGAGACACAGGGGAAGCCGCCGTAAAGCACCAGAAGGAGGAGATGCCCCCGAAGGAAGCGCTGCCCGCAAACTAGATGGCATTAGTGCGGGGCTGGTGACCGACCGACAGGGGGGGGCAGCGATTGTATTGTTTGCCACCCCCCCCAAAATTTACCACCAACCATCACTGCATCTGGCTCCTTTATTTTTCAGTTATGGCGGGAGGGGCAAACAGGGCCATCTACAAAGCAAATTTTGGTATGTTCATCTGGAAATTGCCAGGTTTTAAGGTCACAATAGCCAAAGATGCCCATAGATCTTTGGTGCCAAATAAGCCCATCAGCATGCAGCACCTTATGCTCCATACCTCTAATCAGGCCTACACATTGAGTTACAGCAGCTCTGCCAGGCTTTTGAGCTGCCAGCTGTTAGTGTCAATACTTCTGCACCAGAGAGCTCCAAAGCAGCATTGGTAGCAGAGATTCCTATTCCTGGTTGATGGCAGCCAGCAGTCTGTCACTATTAGAACGGATCTGTTGCTGTTGAGCTGCAGGGGAGCCCGGATCAGGTTTTCACTGACCAGATCCCACCCTCCACCCAAGGAAAAAACCCTCTCCTCTATAATCTCGAGGTTACACCAAATATGTAAAATGTTGTGGGTGACATTTGCTTTTACTATGTAAACAAGCACGGTGTTATTTATAATTTTTACAATCACAAACCTATAAAATGTGGCCAACATGCCAATTTCTGACTGAGCAAGCCCAAGTTGATCTTATCTGAGGGCCCATTAAACTATGTAGTAACACACGTGTCTCAATCATTGTGCATTCTGGTCCACTGCAGTGTGGGTGCATTGCCTACTACTGTAACAGTGGGATGGTGCCTGCATGGGCAGGTAACGAAAGCTAGAATGCTCACCCAGCACTTACTGACACACCTTGAGGTATTTCAAAGAATTTAGTAGGCCAAGCATAAGCCTAAGCCAAGAAAGAATTAGCAGGTATAATTATACAAACAATCAATAAGACAATAACATTACGCTGAGAGATTTGGTTCACACTTGCAGTATTCTGACTAACATTAATTAACAGAATTGTACTGCATTTACCTACAGTATATAAAGACAGTCCCAATTTGCTAAAACAGTCACAGTTTTATACCACTGGCCAGTGATTGATGAAAAAAAAATAAAAACTGTTGGCCGGCAAAGTTGGGGCCCTCAAAGAAAACATAATAAATCCATCAGATAACAAATTAACTTTGATTCAGTCCTCAGACAGGAATAGGAGCTGCTGTGATTTCTCTCTTTCAATCTTACTGGTCCCAGTCCCTCTTTTCCTTCCTTACAAGCAGTGGGGGTACTCTCTAGTACAGTCTGATCACACGAGGTATCCAAATCACAACTCACACCCTCCCAGGGAGAACACTCCCAATCTCTGAGGCAACCCAGATAGCAAGGATCACTTGCCACAAATTTGTGGCAGTGTTGAATTGTAAGAAAGACAACAAAGGAGGTAGGCTTAGCATGTGTATTCACCTCAACAGGTGGGGTGATTACTCATGGATCCTACACCATGTAGGGTGCTGTTGCCGTAACTATACATATAGCAAAACCAAATAATTTGGGTGTAAAACACCAGAAAAAAGTTACTAATGGCAACAGAATGCGACCCATCAAAATTCATATTTATTAAGTTACTTTAAAACAGCTTAGCGAAATGATTAGCCGAATGTCAGAAAAGATAACAGCTTCACTATAATGGCCATTTGAAAATCACTACAATAATGGATGCATCACACATACACACAAACATAAGACACTACATATAACAAATAAAAAGAAGTGCCCGGAGGCCGCATAGCAATAGACGGGTTAAGGTGTTAGATGAAATTCATCATAGATATTTCTTTTAAGAAAAAATGTACAATGTAAAGTGACAGCTTAACTGGGCATGGCTCCAGGAAGGAATTGATACATAGTTACACAGTACATAGTTAGGAAGGTTGAATAAAGACACCAGTCCATCCAGTTCAACCTGAGTGAGTGTGGGTGCGTGTCTACAATTGTTACTATCCCTGTACATTGTGTCTCATTAAGATGCTCATCTATTATATATTTTAGGTACCCATATAGTGCCATCAATTTACGCAGCACTCCACACATACATTGCACACTCACATAGGGAAAGGGGAAAGGGGAAGGAAAGAGGAAGCTGATTGGTGGGAATTACTTACAAGGGAGCAAGGAATGCACTAAAGTACATGGAATTGAGAGACATAAATTCTGATCTTTCCATCCAGGGGAACATGTCTTGAATAGTCTTTAGCCAGGTATTAGTAAAGCCCCATACACACTATCAGATTTTCTGCAGATTTTTTCCATCAGATTTACCAAAACCATATAATATGAGGTCAAACCATAGGGGTTTCTGTGTGTATGCAATCAGGCAGGCCGTTGTACTACATGGTTTTGGTAAACCTGAAGGAAAAAATCAGCAGACAATCTAATAGTGTGTATGGGGCTTAAGGATGTGTCAAGTGTAGATCTTGTACATATAAAAAAGATTTTCCTGGAAAGTCCCGGTGACAACAGCCTTTCTCAACCTTTTCAACACAGAGGAACCCTAAAAATAACTCTCTGGTCTTGGGGAACCCCTGCTAAAAATGAAAAATATACAACTCATCATACATTAGTGTGACGGCCAATGATAAGAATGATAAGAATGCTTCTTACACTTGTGGTTATTGGGAAGAATTACCCCCTTACAGATAACTAAAAAGATCAATGGTGTCCTTGAGAACTTACCTGAGAGGCAGAAATTGACCATTGCTCAGGGAACCCCTAGCAACCTCTTGAGGAACCCAAGTGATCCACGGTACCCTGGTTGAGAAACAATGGTTTAGAATATGGCAGAATAGATCCTTAATAAGGGTTGTGTTTAGTCCCGGTACTGTGTACATCTTTGATGGGTATTAGACTTTTAGTCCCTTGCGGGTATTACCAATCATGAGACTGTGAGGCTTCATGTAATCAGATGCTATATTTTAAGTCACCTGTAGCGGGCTAGAAACTTTAGCCCTGTATTAGAGGTACTTTACTGCTCATACGATGTGTATGTTGATGCCTCCGTCCTCTATAGTCCCCTCCGTGGGTCTGTCACTGGTCTTCAGGCATGGATATCGGTGTATTTCCAGCTATGGCTTCGCCTATGTGACCGGCTAGGTGCCGTCACGATTGGATGTCTCCTCGTGTAGTCAGCATCCTCAGCAGCTGGAAGCTTGGTGAGACGGCATCACATGACGAACTGTCGTGGCGTTGATGCATTTCGCCATAGTACATAACGTAGCTTCATCTGGACGCTGATTGGACGGCAGTCCGCACTCCCTTATATCATGAATTTCTTTGTGTTAAGTGCCGCCCATCGATGTAGATTTAAGGGGACAAGTGTTATGCTTAGGATGCAGTGAATGATGAACTTCAAAAAAGAGGCCAATAGACACCGGGAGTGCACTGACAGCTAAAATCATGATACGATTAGCGTCATTAGTATAGACTTGCGGAATTTTCAGGGGCTTAATAGAAAAGAAAAGTAAAGCGAAAGAAGAAAAAAAAAGGGGGAAATGAGAAATAGAGATGAAAATTGTAGGCAGGGAACATACGAATTAGCAAAATATAAAGTTAAACATATATGTATTTACATTAGCATGCTCATGCATGTGTGTATGTATACATACACACATGTATGTAGGGGAAGAAAGAGGAAAGTATATATATATATATAACATCCAGACCAATACATCATAAACTAGATAAGCCAATTATTTAACCACTATATAGTGGCTCAGCCGTAAGTAATTTGGCTGAATTACTAGGAGAAGTAATCAGCTCTTCAGGAAGACTTGCAGATTGAGTCCAGTGTTAAGGCCCACCGGAAAGAGGAACTTCATGCCAGATGGACACCCATCATGGCATTGGGCAAAATGTTTTGCCAAAGGTTTTTCAGGGTTTCTGTCCCTTATTTCTCTTAGGTGCTCACCTATCCTTACTTTCAATGTCCTCTTTGTCTTACCTATATACATTTTTGGGCAAGGGCATGTGATCAATGTAAATAACTCTTGTCGATGAACAGTTAATTAGATCCCTAATCTCAAAACTTTCTTGTTCAAGAGCATCCATAAAAGTCTGGGTCCTATGGACAAAGGGACAAATCTGACTCTTATTATAAGGGAACATTCCTTTTGTTCTCGGGTAAGTCAACAGCCAATTAGAGTCTAATTCTTTTGTGAATTCGGATTGTATTAACATATCTCCTAAATTTTTGGCACATCAAGCTACCATTTTGGGGGTGGTACCCACTATTTCGGTGAGGCCGGGGCTATTAGTTAGTATCCTCCAATGTCTCTCCAAAATATTGCGCACCTAATTCCATTGTGCACCAAAGGCTGTTATTGATCTAACAGGATCACATTTTTTTGTAGTGGTCAATGAAGATCCCTCATCATTATTCTCATTTTCATTTTGGAGTAGGCTTTCCCTACTTCTACCTGCCACCTTTTTTGGCTTTCCTGGTTTGGCTATGAGAGTAGCCTCGCTCACGACATCTTTTGTACATCTCTGTTCCCTCTTTTTTATAGTCATCAGCCTTTGTAAAATTTTGTTTTATCCTTAGGAATTGACCTATAGGGATTCCATTTTTGAGCCAATGTGGATGTTGGCTATCGGCACGTAAGAGGCTATTGGCCGCAGTTTCCTTGCGGAACGTGCAGGTATTTAGCTACCTCTCCTCATCAGTTATCCATAGGTCTAGAAAGGAAATCTCAGTCTGATCACTAGTGTAGCGGCCATAACCTTTGGCAGGCCGGCCTTAACTTTTGGGCTTACTGGTTACCTCCGCTTGGCTGGTTCTTCCACGTCTAGGGGTTCCCAGGGTTAGTACCCAACAACTTTGGACGCTGACACCATAAAAGTCCTTTAGAAAGCTTTTTATTTGCAGGGGTAACATTCAACAACACAGTCTCGTATGGGAACAGAGGGCAAGGGTGAAGAAACTCAGGCACCTTGAACTGCTAGTTATCAGAAAGTCTCGAATACCCCCCAGAGAGTAGCCACTCGCAGCTGGGTGCTTTAAAGCTGAACAAATCTCTAGCCAGAGATTATGGCAATCAGCAGTTTGATCCAACACTTGTGAAATCTTTGGCTTAGAGCAATTTGTAACAGAAGTGAACGGGAACCTTTTCCTCAGTACCTGGAACGTTCTCTGTCTCCTTGGCAGTACTGGAAAAAGGAGGATTCGCTGATGTCCTTGACAACCCAGCAACCAGGCACTTCTCGGGATGCCAGCTTGTTGGCCCTCCTCTTGAATAGTCTACCCTGATCGCTTACACAAGCTGTGGTGCCCCTCCAAGCCGAGAGCACACCCGGACGCCTTGAATCCTCCATCAGTTACTGCGCCTCGGACCTGCCGGTTCCGAGACTCAGGAACAGACGTATCTTTACCCCAGACCAGGCGGGTCTATTGGGGTTAGCCAACCGAAGCATGTTGTGGAGCGACACACGCTCCCGTGACCGGGACACCTCACGGGGCTACCCCAGTCCAGAACCAGGAACAGGCAGCTATGGCCTAGCGGACGAACCCTGAACATGTGACTTCAACATCTTAAGTACCATTCCCCAGACTCCTCAGCGGGGCCAGGCGCACCCACTGATTGGCTCCAGGGAAGCTGATACCTAAAGCGTCCAAACAGGCCTGGTTCTGAGCCTGTCATGTGCACCTCACTGTACACATGACCAGGCAGAACTCTAACACAGCCCGGCCAAAACTGATGTTGTCACGTATCAGATAAGACCAGAACTGTGTGGACTGCACAGAGGAAACCAGAAACACATGTAAGTGAAAAATAACGGTGTTTATTTACATAGGTGAAAAGTAAGTGAATATAATAGTGCACAACCAACCCAAAACCACAAACAACAATGATATATACAAATATTGGGGAATACCAGAATCGTAACAAAAGCCAGGCCGAGGTCATACACAGGGGGGTCAACAGATGGGTAAGGATGGGGAACCAACAGGACAGGGTGAGGACAGATGGATGGATGAGCTGTAGAGCAGCGATCCAAGGCAAACAGGAGGGACAGGTCCAGGATGGGGTCAGATACAGGCTCAAGGTCAGGATAGTAGGTTCAAGGTCAGGATCCAGGGAGAAAGATACCAAGGCAAGCATGTGTGGGCTTGCCGGGTATTTATAAGACTGCATTAATTATCCTCAAGTAACACCTGAGTGCAGGAAGTGTTGCCTGCTCCCTACTGCCAGGATCCATCCGCTGGTGGACGCTAGTACTGCGGCCCAATGGTGACATAACACCAGCAGGGAAAGTCTCTCCTGACAGTTACAAACTGCCAGGAGACACCTGCTGGTGGACCTCAGTACTGCATGCCAAATGATGGATCTTACCAGCGGACGGACCCTTTCCTGACAGATGTTAAAGTTAAACCTACATAATTAACTCTCAGAACCCCTTTACTGTTCTGAGGCAAAAAAATTAAATTTTTACATGACAGACACCTTGTCCAAAGTGTCATCGCTACACAAGTATATGTTAAATGTATGTTCCACTCGTTTTGGTTAAGGTGATCAATAAACAGGTGTAAATCCTCGAGATTGCCCCTCCACACCATGAACACATCGTTGATGTACCTTAGCCATTAATGTGCATGGCCAAGGTACATCGGTGAATGAAAGACCTCCTACTCCTCCTAGAATCCGAAATGGAGGCAGACATAGGCCAGTGCCCAGACAAGAAGCTCAAAACACAGGCCCTAAGGCCTCAGGAAATATGGCTTTCTGAAGATCAGTAGTCTGTAAACTGCAGCCTGTGGTGATGCACTAGTTCTCCCACTAACACAAATGACAAGGCACCATTCCTTCCAATGACACCAAAAATGGGACATACATTCTTCCCAATGACATCAACACTGGGGCACTATTCCTTACATCGACACCAACAATGGGGCATAAATCCTCCCAATGACATAAATGACGGAAAACTATTCCACCCACTGGACACCAACAATGGGGCACTATACCTCCCACTGATTCCAATGATGGGGCTCTATACCCCCCCGTGATACCAATGATGGGGCACTATTCCTCCCACTGATACCAAAGATGAGACACTATTTCTCCCACTGATGCCAAAGATGGGGCACTATTTCTCCCACTGATACCAATGATGGGGCACTACTTCTCCCACTAATACCAACGATGGGGCACTATTCTTCCCACTGTCAGAAACCATGAATCAGGCTGAGACAGAAGTACAGTTAAATCATACTTTAATAATAATACTAAAAAGGTAAACAGAGTAAATGTAGTCAAAACATAGCCAGAGTTCAGGAACTGGAACGGATAGTCAGACAAGTCAAAACATCAGGGAGCTAGAGATGAGCGTAGTAAAACAGCAAGCATGATCTGGAGCCAGAAGGCATGTCAGCCAAGCAAGTCTTTAACAGTAACACAGGAGAGGTTCTCTGGAGATGTGACCAAGGCGAAGGCAGAGATCATCTGGGCTGAGTGGCTTAAGTAGGCAGGACTGACCAGCAGGATATTATCAATAAGTGAGTCACTGTGGAGAGAAAGGAGCTGGCAATTAGTCCAACAGCTGAGTGGCCAGCTTTGAGAAGCAAGGGCTGAGCCCAGCCCTAACACACGAATACCAATGATGGGGCACTATTCTTCCCACTGATACCAAAGATCAGGCACTATTCTTCCCATTAATACCAAAGATCAGGCACTATTCTTCCCACTGATATCAGTGATGGGGCACTATTCTTCCCACTGATATCAGTGATGGGGCACTATTCTTCCCACTGATATCAGTGAGGCCGCGTACACACGCGGGGACTGTTCGCTCAACTTTGTTCGTCAAACAGTTTCAGCGGACAGTCCGCTCAAAATTAGCATGGACGGACTTGGCCACACACGACGAACGAACAGTCCGCTGAAACCGTGCGCAATGGCGTGAACGGCACGTACGACGGGACTAGAAAACGACGTCCTATACACTGCAATGCAAACTTCGGCGTGTAAATCCTTTCTGAGCATGCGCGGAACTTAGTTTGACGAACAAGCCTACACACGAGGGGACTGTTCGCTGAAACAAAGTTTCAGCGGACAGTTTTTCGGAAATTCCGAAAAACTTTGTTCAGCAGACTGTTCGCTGAAACTGTCCGCTGAAAGCCCACACACGAGCGGACTGTCCGCCGAAACACTGTTCAGCGGACAAAGTTGAGCGAACAGTCCCCGCGTGTGTACGCGGCCTGATGGGACACTATTCCTTCCGCTAATACAATGATGGGACACTATTCCTACCACAAACACAAATGATGGGACACTATTCCTTCCACTGACACCAACAATGGGACACTATCCCTCCTTCTACTGACTACAAGCACTAGGTTGTTTTTCTCTCCCGCTGACTACCAAGCCTAAGGCATTATTTACCACTGGGCATTTTCTAGTCCCACTGACCACAGTCTGGCCCCCTCTTAAGGTCTGAAGGACAGTAAACTGGCCCTTTATTTAGAAAGTTTGAAGACCCCTGCTATAGATTATAGGTTTCCTTGTTCATATTTTGTTTTCTGGGATCTATGACTTTTAGTTGCACACCTGCTTCCCTCTGCGTCATATTACATACTTTAATGGTGAGTAAGATACTTGCTTATCTTACTGGTGGGTGGGAAAAAATGCACATCTTATTGGTGGATGGGACACCTGCTTTTCTTATAGGTATGTAGGCACTTGCTTCTCTTCTTGGTGTGTGGGCACCTGCTTATCTTAATAGTGGGTGTAACACCTGCTTGTCAAGCTAGTGAGTAGGAAAACCTGCATTTCTTATTGGTGGGTGGGGCACCTGCTTATCGTATTGGTGGATGAGACACCTGCTTTTCTTATTGGTATGTGGGCACTTGCTTCTCTTCTTGGTGTGTGGGCACCTGCTTACCTTATTAGTGGGTGTAACAACTGCTTATCAAGCTAGTGAGTAGGAAAACCTGCATTTCCTATTGGTGGGTGGGGCACCTGTTTATCTTATTGGTGGGTGGGACACCTACTTCTCTTATTGGTGTGTGGACACCTGCTTATCTAATTGATATGTGGGTTCCTGCTTCTCTTATTGGTGCGTGGGCACCTGCTTCTCTTATTGGTGCGTGGGCACCTGTTTCTCTTATTGGTGGATGGGGCACCTGCTTCTCTTATTGGTGCGTGGGCACCTGCTTTTCTCATTGGTGCGTGGGCACCTGCTTCTCTTATTGGTGCGTGGACACCTGCTTCTCTTATTGGTGCGTGGACACCTGCTTCTCTCTTTTTTTTTTTTTTTTTAACAGAGATGTTTTATTGAAAGACCAAACAGCATTACAGTTTCACTTGCATAGGAAAATTGCATTCAGGCACGTACAGTAAACATTCTAAGGGTTAACGCACTCTATGACACTAAATCTAGGATTCGGGTTCATGCAGTGTCAGAGTCAGGTCGTCTTCAGCTTCGTCCAGGGATTTTTATACAGCATGTTTTTTACATGGTCTTTGCCCATCATCCTAAACAGGATGTCCGAAGGGTGAACCAAGTCGGGAGGGGGGAGTAGTAAGGTAAGAGTAGGTCTGGATTACCTTTCTATACATATTCAGCCATTTTCATCAATCCACCCCGACCATATTTTGTCAAATTTTGCAGGGCATTGTCTGCTCTCATAAGTGATTCTATAAAGGGGCAGTACTGCGTTAATAGAAAGGCACCAGGACTCTCAGCTGATTGGGTCGACTTTCATTTAAGGAGAATTTCTCTTCTGGCATAAAACAGGGAGAATGTCAGAAATAACTTGGTGTATCTGTCTCCCTGGACCTCCTCCAAATGACTCAGGAGGAGGGTCAAGGGATCCAACGGGATCCGAACTCAGGACACCTTGCCCAAGTTGTCAGCTATCTGCTCCCAGTAGGTCAGGATTTTGGGGCATGACCAGACCGTGTGCCAGAATGAGCCTATTTCCTGACTACATCTGAGGCAGAGTGGGTCTCTTTGGGGGAATATTCGGGCTAATCTTTGCGGGGTGAAGTAGGTCCTATTTAAGAATTGGAGCTGTATAAATCTGTCCCTTGTGGCTATCATTGATGGGATGTATGTGGAGACACAGTCCTCCCATGTCTCGTCATCTAGGGTATGTATGTCAGTTTTCCAGGATCTGGTCAACATAGCATTGTGGGCTACTGTCAGATAGAGATAGAGGGAGGATAGAGGTCGCCCCATTGTGCTGGAGGTCAAGAGTCACTCCACTGAGTATGACTCCAATGTTATTTTCTGTAACAAAAAAGGCACGTCTCAGCTGCCAGTATGACCACTTCGCTGGTATTGAGTATAGGGTCTGGTAAGAAGTTAAAGAGGTAGGAGGGGATTGCCCCATAAGGGTGTGTGTGGGGATATGTAGAAGGGTTTTGCATATATCACCCTGGCTTCTTGCCACTCCTGTATTGTGGTTTTCATGGGGGTAGTATCTGAGGGGGCAGCCCGTTTGCCTCTAAATGCAAGGTTGCTGAGAGCGGCATATGATTCCAGAATGTCTGCCTCCAATCTAACTGCAGGATTCTGTCTGGGCTGGGAGAACCACCACCAAACAGTGACCAAAACGGCAGCCCAGTAATAAATGTGAAAATTAGGAAGAGCCAGTCCACCTCTGAAAACGGGGAGATGTAGTATCTGTTTTGCTACTCTAGGAGGTCTCCCAGCCCAGACAAAGTTCCCCAGATGCCCCTCTAGTCTCTTGAAGAAATCCCTTGGAATTTGAATTGGGGTGTTTCTAAAGAAATATAGAAACTTGGGCAGGAGGACAATTTTCAGCAGATTGACTCTGCCTACAGGTGTCAGGGGAAGCGAATGCCATGCTGCAGGTTTCGGGTCGTGTATTGCCCCAAGTCCACTGTGATCTTTATCCCCAAGTATTTGACCTCCTCTACCCATTTAAGTTGCATCAGGGATATAGTGAAAATATCTCAGATTTGTCCCAATTAATCCGTATTCCCGAGAATTCGCTAAAACGATTGAATTGAGCCAAGGAGGTGGATGAGTCAGCCAAATACAGTAGGGCGTCATTGGCATATAGCGAGATTTTTTTGTGAATGTCACCCACTTGTATACCCCACTTGTATACCCTTCAGTCTCTGCTCTAATTAGAGCGGCCAGAGGTTCGATAGCCAGAGCGAACAGGCCCGGAGAGAGGGGGAAGCCTCTGGAATGGGTCCGAGAGACAAGCATTGGTATATACTCTAGCCTGGGGAGCTGTGTATAGCAGTTAAACCCACAAGATAAATTTCGGACCAAAACCAAATTTAGACAGGACCGCCCAGAGGTATCTCCACTCAACAGAGTCAAAGGCCTTCTCTGCGTCCAGGGAGGCCACCAGTCCCTCCCCTTCTGTGATTGGTCTGGCTATGTGAGTGAACAGTCTCCTGAGGTTTATGTCAGTGCCTCTACAGGCATAAAGCCTGTTTGATCAGGGTGGACCAGCTCGGTGATAACTGTGTTCAATCTGTTTGCCACTATCTTTGCCAGTATTTTAGCGTCAACATTTAGCAGTGAGATTGGTCTATAGGAGGTGCACATAGAAGGGTCCTTACCCGGCTTCGGGATGACAATTGTGACTGCCTCCCTCATGGAGTGTGGCAGTGCCTGTAGGTCTTCGGCAGCATTTTGTGGAGTCTATCGGTCAAAATGTCAGGGTATTGTTTGTAAGCTCTACAGGTATTCCGTCAGCTCCAGGGGTCTTGCCCGGCTGCATAGATTTAAGTGCTTTAAGGGTCTTGTCCAGGGTGATAGGTCTGTCCAATCCCTGTACTTGGCAGTCAGGACAGGGACATCGACCTTGTCTAAGTAGGAAGTCAATTCGTCATTCCTGAATGTCACCTGTGAAGTATATAATGTTTGGTAATATGTGACAAAGCAGCGATTGATTTCTTTTGAGGTGTAGAGGAGTTCCCCATTAGGGCCAAGGATGTGAGGGACACTAATCCCCCCCCCCAACTGCTCTCTAGAGAGCCAAGCAGGAAGTCTACCTGGCCTTTCTCCTTGCTTGAATATATGTTGGGATTGCGCAAGTAACTTTTTCTGAGTCAGGGAAGTACGGAGGGACAGGACCTCTCTGGTCAGGGTTTTCAGTCTAACATACTGTTGGGGTTCGCGTGTTCTAATATAGAGTGCTTCCTGAGTGGTGGCTACAGCTTCAGCTTTAACCAGGGCAGACTATCTATCTCTCCTAATTTTGGCTATTATGGATTGGCATTGACCTCTTCTAAAAGCTTTAAAGGGGTCCCAGACCTCCATAGGTGATGCCGTGTCAAGGTTATCAGCCCAGTAACCCTCCATCTCCTTGCTAAACTGGGGATCAACATCCTGATCCGAAATCCAGAATCTCAAGAGTCTCCACAGCCTTTCTGGAGTACCCGGGTCACCTATGCTTACTAACAGGGGAGCATGGTCTGAAATTCCCCTGGATAGTATCCTGACTTCCTTAACTTTGGATAGTACTGATTGTCCAGCAAAAATTAGGCCAATATGAGAGAAGAAACCATATGATGCGGAGTGGCAGTTGTAGGCCTGTGTCAGGGGGTGTCTCCACCTCCAGACATCAGTGAAGCTATATGTTTCAGCCCAGTCTTTCAACCCCAGACAGATGGGACCCGCACCCGCCAGTCTATCAACACACGGTTCAGGGGCCATATTAAAGTCGCCCAACAGTATCACGTGGTCTGAGGCATAGTCTGCCAATGTATTCGTTATCTTATTCAATAATTTCAGCAATGCCGGTGGAGGTAAGTATAAGCCCACTATAGACCAGGTTTGGGAAAGGATTCTGGCATTAAGAAAAATATATCTACCATCTGAATCCAGCACCATGTCCAGAAGTCTGAAGGGTAATGATTTATTTACCAGTATACTTACGCCTCTGGCAAAGGTGGAGTAGGTGGTGTGATAATGAATACCCACCCAAGGTTTTTTGAGAGCCAGGGTCCTGCTGCCCACTAGGTGGGTCTCTTGGAGGATGCAAATGTGAGGACTATGCATTTTAATAAATTGGAAGACCAGTGACCTCTTGACCGAGGGAATTGAGGCCCCTGGTGTTCCAAGACATAATATTAAGGCCCGACATGATGTCTAAGTTGCGTGGCAGATTTAGCATGGGGTAGGTAGCAGCTTACTGGGCCTTGCGCTTGGACCCAAAGCGGGACACCCCTGGACCCCTTAATTTTAAACAGATTGATTTTACACAGTGATCCATGCAGTGGATATTCAATAAAACATCTAAACTTTAAAGAAAAACCAAAAAAATAACCAAAACAGCCCACAAGGGGCAATGAACCCCCCCCCCCCCCCTCCCTGCTCACTCCCTCAAAACTGGGAAGAGCTTCCATTCCAGAGTCCCAACTCAGCACACCTCCTGCTGCAAAGGGGGATCTGTGCAAGAGGTGAGCTGGATCCCAATGTCCAATTGACCCCGTTAGCTCCCCACTTCGGTTTCCCCCGCTGGCTTCTATGGGCTAGTGGGGCTTATAAGTAGTATAGGGGTCAAGTCAACAGGTTCTAAGTCACCATTTGCCCCACAGCAGTAATGGCTTCATCCATCGGGCATGTATAGCTGTTATGCACTGCTTGGCAGGTATGAGGTAACCACAGGGAAGAATTTGATTTGGTCTCCTGATCTCATCAGGGGCAGAATGCTCATGTTACAGCAACATAAACATAAAGGCAAAAGCTCCTTGTAAACTGAACTGGGTCCCCAGGAGAGGTCCGAGGCCCTGGTGCATCAGTGCAGCCCCAGTATCATGAGTCTCTGCCTCAAACATTCAATACCAGGGGGGTGCATCAGCCCTGCAAGCAGTTCAGGTTTGACACCAGTGTTCAGGGGAGGGAAAAGGGCAGGGGAGAAGATTGCTGCAGGAAAAAGTGGGGTTCAGCAGGTGGCAAGGGGGTAAGGCAGCAGATCAACAGGATTAGTCAGACTCGCCCCCCCGGTTGGGTGACCCAGAATTAAACATGAAATGGTATACTTACAGTCAATGTATTAAATGGTGTGGTGGCAAGGAATCCAGCCAGGCTGAGGCCTCCTTAGCTGTGTGAAAAAAATGAGATGTCTCTCCATCCTGGACTCGGAGCTGGGCTTGGAATAACACATTGTACTTGATGTTGCAGGCGCACCTGCTTCTCTTATTGGTGCATGGACACCTGATTCTCTTATTGGTGTGTGGACACCTACTTCTCTTATTGGTGCGTGGACACCTGCTTCTCTTATTGGTGTGTGGGCACCTGCTTCTCTTATTGGTGGACGGGACACCTGCTTCTCTTATTGGTGCGTGGGCACCTACTTCTCTTATTGGTGTGTGGACACCTGCTTCTCTTATTCGTGTGTGGGCACCTGCTTCTCTTATTGGTGGACGGGACACCTGCTTCTCTTATTGGTGCGTGGGCACCTACTTCTCTTATTGGTGTGTGGACACCTGCTTCTCTTATTCGTGTGTGGACACCTGCTTCTGTTATTGGTGCGTGGGCACCTGCTTCTCTTATTGGTGCGTGGACACCTGCTTCTCTTATTGGTGCATGGACACCTGCTTCTCTTATTGGTGCATGGACACCTGCTTCTCTTATTGGTGCATGGACACCTGCTTCTCTTATTGGGGCATGGACACCTGCTCTCTTATTGGTGTGTGAACACTTGCTTCTCTTATTGGTGTGTGGACACCTGCTTCTCTTATTGGTGCTTGGGCACCTGCTTCCCTAATTGGTGTGTGGACAACTGCTTCTCTTATTGGTGTGTGGACACCTGCTTCTCTTATTGGTGCGTGGAGACTTGCTTCTCTTATTGGTGCATGGACACCTGCTTCTCTTATTGGTGCGCGGGCACCAGCTTCTCTTATTGGTGCATAGACACCTGCTTCTCTTATTGGTGTGTGGGCACCATCTTCTCTTATTGGTGCATAGACACCTGCTTCTCTTATTGGTGTGTGGACACCTGCTTTTCTTATTGGTGCGTGGACACCTGGTTCTTTTATTGGTGCGTGGACACCTGCTTCTCTTATTGGTGCATGGACACCTGCTTCTCTTATTGGTGCTTGGGCACCTGCTTCCCTAATTGGTGTGTGGACAACTGCTTCTCTTATTGGTGTGTGGACACCTGCTTCTCTTATTGGTGCGTGGAGACTTGCTTCTCTTATTGGTGCATGGACACCTGCTTCTCTTATTGGTGCGCGGGCACCAGCTTCTCTTATTGGTGCATAGACACCTGCTTCTCTTATTGGTGTGTGGACACCTGCTTCTCTTATTGGTGAGTGGACACCTGCTTCTCTTATTGGTGCATGGACACCTGCTTCTCTTATTGGTGCATGGGCACCTGCTTCTCTTATTGGTGCGTGGACACCTGCTTCTCTTATTGGTGCATGGGCACCTGCTTCTCATATTGGTGTGTGGACACCTGCTTCTCTAATTGGTGTGTGGACACCTGCTTCTCTTATTGGTGGGTGGGACACCTGCTTATCTTGCTGGTGAGTGGGAAAACCTTAATTTGTTACTGGTGTGTGGGACACCTGCTTATCTTATTGGTGGGTGGGACACTAGGTTCTCTTATTGGTGGGTGGGACACCTGCTTATCCTTTGGGTGGGTGGGACACCTGCTTATCCTATTGGTGAGTGGCACACCTGCTTATCTTATTAGTGGGTGGGACACCTACTTATAGAGCTGGTGAGTGGGAAAACCTGCATTTCTTATTGGAGGGTGGGACACCTGCGTATCTTATTGGCAGCTGGGGCACCTGCTTACCTTATTGATTGGTGGACACCTGTTTTTCTTATTGGTGGGTGGAACACCTGCTTATTTTATTGATGGATTGGACAACTGTTTATCTTACTGGCAGACAGGATCCCTATTTATCTTACTGGTAGATGGGACATTTGTTTATACTATTGGTGGGTGGGACACCTGAACAGAAAATAATGCATCATTTTTAAACAGCTATATAATACAGAAAATACTAATATGGCAGAGGACTGCTTGTACAGAAATATATATTTTTCCATGTAGGCAATAGTCATAATAACTGACTGAGGGCCAGTTTTTATTTTTAGACCGGAGTGTCTCTTTAATCTTTCTAGATAAAAGCCAGCGTTTCCATTGTGTCTAAATGTGACTCATGTGTCTGCTTTGCAACAGATCGCCCCATTGTCATTGCATGCAGCATCTCCCGGGTGCTCAGCTCCGACTGCTCCCATTGAGGTGTTGTTGTTGCTACCTGATATCTTTACTCATTAGGCTACACTAATCTCCAGGAGAAGGCTAAGATCTCACACTACAATGTGCCAACTCCCACATGCTTACAGAAAAAAGGGGGGAGATGAGCGGTGTGAGAGAGGAAAAAAAATACACCCACCCACACGCTGACAGACACTTGCAGAAAGCAGCGCTACACATCTCTTTAATGTCTCTAAACACCAATTCTGCCTGACTGCTATCCCTTCCATGAGGCTCTTCTGTCACCTCACCAAATGAATGTCCTACAGGCCCACACCATTTCTTAAACATGCCTTTTCAGCTATACAGACTATTTCCAGGATGGAAGCTAATATATTTGCTGACAATTCTGCACTGATTATACCATTATCTATTAGTTTACATGTTGAAATTACAAGAATCAAAGGTTTGATCCATCTGAAACTGAAATGTACATTTTTGGAGATCACGGAAGCTTGGGTTCTTTTACCCCTGACATTTCAAGTTCAATAGAACTCCAGGCAAAAAGAGAAAATCATATACAGTATCTCACAAAAGTGAGTACACCCCTCACATTTTTGTAAATATTTTATTATATCTTCTCATGTGACAACACAGAAGAAATGACACTTTGCTGCAATGTAAAGTAGAGAGTGTACAGCTTGTATAATCGTGTAAATTTTCTGTCCCCTCAAAATAACTCAACACACAGCCATTAATGTCTAAACCACTGGCAACAAAAGAGAATACACCCCTAAGTGAAAATGTCCAAATTGGGCCCAATTAGCCATTTTCCCTCCCCGGTATCATGTGACTCATTAGTGTTACAAAATCTCAGGAGTGAATGGGGAGCAGGTGTGTTAAATTTGGTGTTATCGCTCTCACACTCTCTCATACTGGTCACTGGAAGTTCAACATGGCACTTCATTGCAAAGAACTCTCTGAGGATCCGGAAAAAAAATAGTTGCCCTACATAAAGATTGCGTAGGCTATAAGAAGATTTTTAGGCTTTCTTTCCTATATTTTCCCTTAATGATTCTGTCAGTAAGTCTGTTGTTTTTCAAAAGAACAAGCTCTCTTGCAGATGTAGCAGTTAAAGGCATTAGACAAAGCATTTACCACTGACAGGGGTGCTTAAAATGAACAGTTTTTATTTATTTATGTAAAACCTTTATCCCAACTGGAAAAAAAATGCTTTTAAAGTGTGATCTGGAGTTTGGTTTTTTGGCAATTTGTTAGTGTATCTAAATATGCTAGTCCATCTAGGCAGACTAACAATGCAGCTGTCCAAAGGTGCCCCTGTGCTCCTTTTTTTCAGAGTGGGGGCACTCTTATACCAGAGTTCACCAGGTGACAACAAAGAAACAGAGACAAAAAGCCTAAAACATAAAACAAATGCAGCCATCCCATCTAATGATTGGTAAGCTGCAATATATTACCGTGTTTCCCCAAAAATAAGACCTACCCTGATAATATGTGTAGCGATGACACTTTGGACAAAGTGTCTTTCATGTACAAATTTCGTTTTTGGCCCAAAACAGTAAAGGGGTTCTGAGGGTTAATTACGTAGGTTTAATTTTGACATCAGTTTGGCTGGGCTGTGTTAGAGTTCTGCCTGGTCATGTGTACAGTGAGGTGCACATGACAGGCTCAGAACCAGGCCTGGTTGGAAGTTTTAGGTATCAGCTTTCCCAGAGCCAATCAGTGGGTGCGCCTGGCCCTGCTGAGGAGTCTGGGGAAGGGTACTTAAGATGTTGAAGTCACGTGTTCTAGGTTCGTTTGTGAGGCCATAACAGTCTGTTCCTGATTCTGGACCGGGGAAAGCCCCGCGAGGGGGGTCCCGGTCATGGGAGCGTTCGACGCTTTGCAACATGCTTTGGTTGGCTAACCCCAATAGACCCACCTGGTCTGGGGTGGGGATCCGTCTGTTCCTGAGTCTTGGAACCGGCTGCTCTGAGGCGCAGTAACTGAGGGAGGATTCAAGGCGTCCGGGTGTGCTCTCGGCTTGGAGGGCCACCGCAGCTCATGAAAGTGACCGGGGGAGGACTCTTTGGAGGAGGGCCAACAAGCTGGCATCCTGAGAAGTGCCTGGTTGCTGGGTTGTGAAGGACACTGACGAATCCACACTTTTTCCAGTACTGCCAAGAAGACAGAGAACGTTCCAGGTACTGAAGAAAAAGGTTCCTGTTCACTTCTGTTACAAGTTACTCAAGGTCAAAGATTTCACAGGTTCTGGATCAAGGTGCTGACTGCCATAATCTCTGGCTAGAGATTTATTCAGCCTTGAAGTGCCCAGCTGCGAGTGGCTACTCTCTGGGTGGTATTAGAGACTTACTGATATTAGCAGTTCAAGGTGCCTGAGTTTCTTCACCCTTGCCCTCTGTTCCCATACGAGACTGTGTTTATTGGATGTTACCCCTGCAAATAAAAACCTTCTCTAAAGGACATTTATGGTGTTTTGTTGTTTTGTTGGGTACTAACCCTGGGAACCCCTAGACTTGGAAGAACCAGCCAAGCGGAGGTAACCGGTAAGCCCAAAAGTTAAGGCCGCCCTGCCAAAGGTTATGGCTGCTACAGAAGACCTAGTGTGATTTTCAGGGAGGGCTGTGGTATAAGCCCTACCCCGAAAATAAGACCTAGTTTAAGGTGGTTGTAGAATGCTAGAGTCCACTCTCCTGCAGAAGTATATGGTGTGGAGGGTGTGTGTTTCTGTGATATAGTTGTATCAGGTACCTTCGGTGGGGTGCTGCTTTGAACTCAGCTAATCTCCTCTTCTCTTCTCTCAGCTGTCAGCAGGAGATCTTAGCCCCCCTCTCTGCAGTGCTTGGAGTGGGAAGGAGAGCTCCAGCGGGCCATGGAAGTACAGAGTGGAGCTCAGCTGATCCCCCGCTGATCTCCCTCTGCTTTTCTCTTCTGCCAGCTGTCAGCAGGGGATCTCGTGCCCCCCTCCCTCTGCAGTGCTCTGGCGGGTCACGGGAGAGGCGCCATGGGAAGGTGTTTGTCACACATGGATTAATGTGTAATACTGTAATACAGTGCATTCTGGAGTTTTGCAGACACTTTTACTTGGTTCCACTGGCCACTGGGGATTCCTGACAGGCAGGGAGGGAGATGGGGAAAGAAGACAGCACATGATAAGACCTGCCCTGAAAATAAGCCCTACTGTGTCTTTGTGAGCTCTGCAAGTTTACAGCATGAAAATTCAGCCACAGTGACCCCTGTGGTGGGATGACTATTGTACAACATAACTGAACTAGACCTTGCAGCAGACTTGCAGAATGTTTGCAAAGAAAGTTGATCTGGAGTCATGCAATGCAAACTTTCTGTAATAGTGCAACAAACTTGTGAAGCCTTAATGTAAAAAAAAAAAACATTTTGAAAAAAACTAAAATTTTTTACCTGGCAGAAATCCCTGTTGCTAGGCAGTCTTCCTAATATGCCTTCTTCCTGCTCCTCTGTGATCTTCGGTCTTCTGGGTAATGGGGCGCGCTGTGTTCTGGGAACTGTGTGTTCCCTAACACAGCGCGTCCCATTCACAAAGCACCGCGTGACTCGCGAATGCGCAGTAGGAAACGGGCAGTGAAGCCGCAAAGCGCCACTGCCTGTTTCCCTTAGTACGGATGGCGGCGCTGGGACCCGAGAGCCGAGGGACATGTCAGCCTCGGCGGCCGACATCGCGGGAGCCCTGGAAAGGTAAGTCTCCTTATTAAAAGTCAGCAGCTACTTTTTTTTAGCTGCTGACTTTTTAAAAAAAAATGTTTACAGCTGAAACACCGGTTTAAAGTGTAAGTCCATGCAAAAACTAAAATCCCTGCATCTATAGACACCAGGGATCTAATACTAACCTCTCTATCCCTGTAAAGAATGAATGAGTATACATACCTTTTTGAAAGCTGATCTGACTTGCTCCGACCAGATCCCACGCTGTGCTGTCAGCCATGGCTTCTATGTAGAGGCGGGTGCAGAAGAGACGGACGACAACAGAATCCCAATAGCAGCTCTATGGATGACATCACTTCCCATTCATTTCACAGCCGTTGTCGGCCGTGTCCTCTGCAGAGCTTCCGCTGCTTGAGATTGGGTCGGAGCGGGGCTTCCAAAAAGGTCCCCGGTCTCTATAGATGCAGGGATTTTAGTTTTTGCATGGACTTCCACTTAAAGCAATACAATCTGCGGGTGAGCTCCACACATTCAGCCAGGGACTGGCCAATACAGGAGCAGCAACAAACTGATGAAGTCACCTCTCTGGCTCTGCTTTCTTCTGTCATCATGTTAGTTGTCAGCTCATCTGATTTAGGGACACTTGATTGGTCACAAGTATTGACCCTCCTTCTCCCAGTGCTTTTGTAGACGAGATTAAAAGAGGCTAAAATCAAATCAAGTTTAGGTATGTACATTAGTTCTTTGCCAGGAAAATCATGGTCACTTTTCTGTCTGAAGTACTGCGCATACTCGCATGGGCATGCGCATGAACATCGGCATGCAGGTTAATTGGAATTTTGGAGCCCAGTGGCCTATTTAAAGTGGTTCTAAAGAGAAGCACGGATTATGAATGCAATGATATAAGGAGTGCTGGACATGACAGTGTGGATGAGGGACACAGAGGGTTAAGCTTTATGGGTGGAGTTCAGGAAAAGGTTTGCAGGAAACAAGTTCAGTGTAGGGGAGGGGTCACATAAAAGGGAGAGGTGTGGCTTTAAGGAATCATTCGGAGCCCAGTGTGACACAGAGGAGGCAGTTTTTTCGCTGCTCCTCTGCTATGGCGGACCTCGAGGGACTCTTCGCGCGGCTGCGACGGGCGGCGGAGGTGCACGGTGCGGACTGGCTGCGGGAACGTGTGGGTGACCTGACGGACGGCGATGTGGACGGCGGCGGGACAGGTGAGGTTCCACTGCGCGCGCGGAGGTCTCGGCCTCCGGCGCGTTTTTCTCCTGGGCCTACTCCTCGGCCGCCTCGTGACTCCCGGAGCCCGGGGGTGGACCGATCGGTCCCCCCGGCAAAACGACAGGTTATCGGCTCCCCCCGGTCCGGGCGGTCGTTACGCCGCCGAACGGAGGGGGGCGGGGCTTCACGGCCGCATGCAAATGGCGCCGGGACCGCACGGGGCCCGGTGGAGGTGGGGGGGAGTGTGGATGGCTCTGGGTCGGCAGGCCAAGGGGGGGGGGGTGCACGTGGCGGGGGATCTGCGGCAGGCTGGGTCTGGGGCCAGCATCCGCGCGGTGGGGGGGAGGGGGGCGCTCCGGGGGGGTCGCGTGCCGGAGGGGGGGGAGGGTGGGTCGCAGAAGGCTGCCAAGGTGCCTGGCAGGGCTGGTTTTAGACGCCGGCATGCCGGGGGCGGCGGGGGGAGGAGGACATTGCCTGCAGTCCCGGATCGCAGGGACCGGATGGACCGCGCGGAGCACAGGGGGATTGCCGCGTCCCCGGTGCGCGTTGGAGAGGTCGGTTCGGAGAGCGAGCTGTCCCAGGAGGAGGAGGGGTCCTTTTCTACACCCGGACCGGTACCGGTCGCCGAGGCCCCTGGGGGCCCGGGTAAGTTGCGGGAGTCTACATTGCTGGCGGATGCCTTGCGGGATCTGATGGGGGTGGCGCAGGGGGGTGCGGTGCCCACGGGATCCCGGGATGTAGTGGGGGGGGTTGCGGCAGGTTCAGCGCAGGGGGCGGGGCCTGTGGCCCCGGGGGGGCCGTCAGGTCAGTTGCAGGAGCTGTTGGGGGGGCTGCAGGCCCTGGTTGGTAAGTTTGCTGGGGGCTCCGGGTCGCCTCAGGTGGCCCCCTGGATGGGTACTGTGGGGGGGGCCGGGGGGGCGGAGGTCATTCCTGCGCGGGATGCACCGCCTGCCGCGGTGTCGGGGAGCACGGATGCGGGGGCTGTGGGCCCGGGGGTCCCCCCGGTGCCCGCGGACCCGGGGGCGCGGTCTGACCTGGTTAGGATCGCGGATGCTGCCCGGTGCGAAGTCTATGTTTGTTTCGAAGGCCCATTGGGGGCGCATTTGAAGCAGGAGGTGCGGGACAAGATCGGCAAGGGTGAGTATGTGGAGATTTTCTCCTTGCTCCCCCTCGAGAAATTTAATTTGGACAGGGTTAAGCCGGACAGTTCCAAGAAGGACGACGAGGAAAAACGTAGGTATCGGCTGATCCCGCGCACATTTGCAAATTGGCTTCAGGCGTTCGCTATATTGGCTAGCGTGATAGGGGAAAAGAACCCCGAGCATTGCTCGGCGTTATTTTGTTACCTGGACGCGATTGGGGAGGCTCACCGAGTGTATGGAGGGCTGGCTTGGCTGCGCTATGATGAGCAGTTTCGTCAGCGTAAGGCAGTGCGGGCTGACCTGCGGTGGGATCACAAGGACATAAGCCTCTGGATGAGGCTTATGTCTGCTCCGCGGGCCCCCACTCCGTTTCTTCAGGGGGGGGCCGGGAGTGCGTCTTCCTCGGGACTGCCGGCCGGAAAGAAGTGGGGGGTGTGCTGGCCCTTTAATGAAGGGGCTTGTAAATTCGGAGGCGCGTGCCGCTTCAAGCATGAGTGCTCCGGGTGCGGCGGCACCCACCCCCTGTCTCGCTGTTTCAAAAAAGGTCAGCGTGCCAGTGCCGCCGGTCACAAAAGGGATGACGCCGGTGAACCTGGGAAGGATGCTTCCTTTCCTAAATAGGTATCCGGATGGTGCGGCGGCGCGTGGGTTAATTCTGGGTTTTCGGGACGGTTTTAGGATTCCCTGTTCTTTGGGAGGGGTGCCGCCGTTGGCCAGGAATTTGCGATCGGCTTTAGATCACCCGGGGGTTGTGGATGAAAAATTGGGTAAAGAGGTGGCGCTGGGCCGGATGGGTGGCCCTTTCGAAGTGCAGCCGTGGGGGGACCTGGTGGTCTCCCCGTTGGGTGTAGTTCCTAAGAAGGAGCCGGGGAAGTTTCGCTTGATTCATCACCTGTCTTTTCCGAAAGGGGGGTCGGTCAATGATTTCATTGACCCGGAGGCGTGTACGGTTTCCTACACTTCTTTTGACGCGGCGGTACGGTGGGTCAGGCGGTATGGTCGTGGGGCTCTCATGGCCAAGGCGGATGTGGAATCGGCGTTTCGCCTTCTGCCGGTCCACCCGGACAGCTTCCGGCTGTTGGGATGCCATTGGCGGGGCAAGTTTTATGTGGACTTGTGCCTGCCCATGGGTTGTTCCATTTCATGCGCCTACTTTGAAGCTTTTAGTTCATTCTTGGAATGGGTGGTGAGAGATGTTTCGGGCCTGGAGTCGGTCATCCACTATTTGGATGATTTTCTGTGCGTGGGCCCGCCTGCCTCCAGTGTGTGTGCGATTCTTCTGTCCACGTTGCAGCACATTGCGGGCAGGTTCGGGGTGCCGTTGGCGGGGGATAAGACGGAGGGCCCGGTGACGGAATTGAGTTTTCTGGGAATCGTGATTGATTCTGTGGCAATGGAGTGTCGATTGCCAGAGAATAAATTACGGGATCTGCAGGCGGAGTTGGCAGGCATGCAGGGCCGGCCGAAGGTTCAGCTTCGGGCCCTGCAGTCCCTGTTGGGCAAGCTGAATTTCGCTTGCCGGATCATCCCTATGGGCCGTGTGTTCTGCCGACGGCTGTCGGGGGCCACTGCCGGGGTAACCGCCCCTACCCACTTCGTGCGTTTGCGAAGGGAACACCGGGAGGACCTGCGGGCTTGGCATGAATTTTTGGAGTCGTATAATGGGCGGGCTATGTGGATGTCGGGGCCAGTGAGCAACTTCGATGTGGAGTTGGTTACTGACGCGGCTGGCTCAACGGGTTATGGGGCATTTTTCCGGGGTCGGTGGAGTGCGGAACCTTGGCCACGCTCATGGGAGGTTGCGGGGTTGTTGGGCAATTTGGTTTTGCTAGAATTGTTCCCGATAGTGGTGGCATTGGAGTTATGGGGGGCGGAGTTTCGTAATTTGAAGTTGCGCATCAATTGCGATAACATGGGGGTGGTCCAGGTCCTCAATCGGATGACTGCTTCTTCCCCCCCGGTCATCCGGCTGCTGCGACACCTGGTCTTTCGATGTTTGCGGCTCAATGTTTACGTTTATGCTGTGCACATACCTGGGGTGGAGAATTCTTTGGCTGACTCGCTCTCTCGTTTTCAGTGGGACAAGTTCCGGCAGCTGGCGCCGGGAGCGGAGGAGTCGGGGGCGCCATGCCCCGGGTGGATGTGGGAACTTCCCTTGGAATCGCCGCAGGTTGGTTAAAAAGGTCGTTGAGTGAGGCTACATGGTCCGCTTACTCTAGAGTGTGGGCGGAATGGTGGGCGTTCCTGCGGGAGGTTGGAGTGGCTGGTCGGGGCTCCGACCGGCGCTGGGTGGTATTGTACTGGGTTGCCCGGAACATTGAGACGGGCCTGTCTCCCGCATCTATTGAGCGGAAGCTGGCGGGGTTGGCCTTTTTGTTCAAACTGTGGGGGGAGCCGGACGGGACGAAGGATTTTTGGGTGAGGCAAACGTTGAAGGGGTACAGGAGGGATTGGAAGGGTAGGGATGCGCGCCGGCCGGTGTCATTTGACAATCTGGTGGCAATTTGTTCTCGGCTGGTGGACGTTTGCTCGTCTGCTTACGAGACCGTCCTGTTTACGGCAGCGTTTTCGCTGGCGTTTTATGGGGCTTTTAGGATTGGGGAGTTGGTGTGTCGCTCAAAACGGGTGGCTGGGGGTCTGTTGGATCAGGACGTGCAGGTGGTTGCGGATCGGGTGAGTATACGGTTGCGTAGGTCTAAGACTGATCAACGGGGCAAGGGAGTGGCGATTACGCTGCTCGCCCTGCCGGGCTCGGTAGTGTGCCCGGTGGCGGCGGTACGGGCTTTCCGGGCGGTGCGGCCTGGGAGGGCGGGCCCCTTTTTGGTGCACGAGGAGGGCTCTTTTCTATCCCGTTTTCAGTTTGTGTCGGTCTTTCGGCAATGCCTGAGGGCGGTGGGTTTGGATGAGCGGGACTACGCGTCCCACTCTTTTCGGATTGGGGCGGCCACGGAGGCGGCTCGATGTGGGCTGGAGGAGGCGGTGGTTCGCCGGATTGGTAGATGGGAGTCCCGGAGGTTCCGGTCCTATGTCCGGCCGCAGTTGCTACTGGGGTAAGGATGGTGCGGCTGGGGGTTGTTTGCTGTGGGATTTATGGGGGGGAGGACTGTGCTTGTAACATTCCTTTGGTTGTTGTGTTATTTCTCTTGTTTTCATTCCAGATGGAGGTTCTCAACGCCTCGTTTGGATCCTGGGGCATTCGTACGTCTGCTGGGGGGCCAGGAGAGGTGATTCTCTACCAGCAGGCAGGCAATTAGGTATCCCCAGGGAGGTAGCTAGGGTGATGTGGTTGGGTTTCCCGGGCATGAGGTGGGAGCGTGTCATGAGGGAGGTGGAGCGTTTCGCTTTGAGGGATAGGCCCCCGGATGTGCTGGTCGTTCATGCGGGGGGCAATGACCTGGGAGTTCGAAAAGTGAAGGACATTTTGGCGGATATCAAGGCTGATGTGTTGCGCATGCGAGTCCTTTTCCCGGGCACCATTTTGGTGTGGTCAGACATTGTGGCCAGAACGGTGTGGCGGGGGGCCAGGTCTTTAGCCAGCCTTGAGAAAACCAGGATTAGGGTTAATAAGGTTGTTGGGCGGTTTGTAGTGCAGAACGGGGGCATTGTGGTAAGACACAGGGAATTGGAGGTGAATGTAGGGCTTTATCTTAGGCGGGATGGCGTTCATCTATCGGATGTGGGGATTGACCTCTGGTCCTTTGGCTTACAGGAGGGCATACAGAAAGCTCTTCGGGTGTGGGGCGGCCCTCAAGGTTGAGGGGGTCACCCTTTCGGGCTGTGGCGGTGTGTTTTCTGGTGGTTTCTGACGGTAGACAGGTACTCAGAAGGGATCTGAGGGTGTGGGGGGCTCATCTAACGATCGGCCCCTCTGGGTATTCCTGAACGTTGGAGGGAATACGGTTATGTTCACTGGCGGAAGTTGTCTCCGACCGGTCACAGGTGGAGGCCTTTGGGAAGTTGGTCAGGTGTACCGCAGTGATTGGGTATTGGCTTAAGTGTGGTCACCGTCAGAGATCACCAGAATGGGCAGTTAATGTTAATTTAAATGTGGTTTAATGTTAATAAAGTTATTTATATTTATATATTTATATATATATTTATATATTTATATATTTTCATATTTACAAGTTATTGGAGTAATTTTAGTTATGTTTAATAAAGGCTGTTGTGGCCAGTTTACTCCAACCTATGGTGTGGTCTCGTTTCTAATAGATAAGGAATAGTATAAGGGGAACATTCAGACTACACTAGTCAAGAGAAGCACGGATTATGAATGCAATGATATAAGGAGTGCTGGACATGACAGTGTGGATGAGGGACACAGAGGGTTAAGCTTTATGGGTGGAGTTCAGGAAAAGGTTTGCAGGAAACAAGTTCAGTGTAGGGGAGGGGTCACATAAAAGGGAGAGGTGTGGCTTTAAGGAATCATTCGGAGCCCAGTGTGACACAGAGGAGGCAGTTTTTCCCACCCTCCCGCCCTATTGTTATGTGTTTGTTTTGTGGTGTTTTGTTGCTGGTCTTTTTCTTCTTTTGCAGGTTTCATCGGTTGTCACGGCAGCTGAAAGTTTTTCGTGTTGGCGGTGTGTTTTCTGGTGGTTTCTGACGGTAGACAGGTACTCAGAAGGGATCTGAGGGTGTGGGGGGCTCATCTAACGATCGGCCCCTCTGGGTATTCCTGAACGTTGGAGGGAATACGGTTATGTTCACTGGCGGAAGTTGTCTCCGACCGGTCACAGGTGGAGGCCTTTGGGAAGTTGGTCAGGTGTACCGCAGTGATTGGGTATTGGCTTAAGTGTGGTCACCGTCAGAGATCACCAGAATGGGCAGTTAATGTTAATTTAAATGTGGTTTAATGTTAATAAAGTTATTTATATTTATATATTTATATATATATTTATATATTTATATATTTTCATATTTACAAGTTATTGGAGTAATTTTAGTTATGTTTAATAAAGGCTGTTGTGGCCAGTTTACTCCAACCTATGGTGTGGTCTCGTTTCTAATAGATAAGGAATAGTATAAGGGGAACATTCAGACTACACTAGTCAAGGCTTAATTGTTTTTTTTATCTTCATATATTTTATGGATGAGGTAAAAAACCTTCTGAGCTATGCTTACATCCCTCACGACAAAAGAGGCACCACTATATCCAATACTAGGTCACCCACATTTTATGCCAGGCCTACATCCAGCTGAATACTTGACTCTGAGAGAGTCGGATCTTGACCAAGCCTCCAAAATTGTTACGGCGGGACGATGGCTGTCGCTTACAGAATTGACAGAGCTGACGGGCAACTACTGACTCCTCTTCTGCAAGGCGGTGCAATTACATCACTTTTTACACTCCATTCCTCAATCTCAAACTGACAACCTTTGAAGACTACTGCTCGGGGACTGAACCTCTATCTCAAACGCTATCCAAAATATGCTCCCATACGCCACTGAAACAACCTAACCTACCCTGCTTGGAAAGATGGGAGACAAATATCAACCGTACGTTTTCCGAGACCCAAAAACAACGCATTATCAACATAGCCACCAAATCATCCCTATGCACCAAAATAGAGGAAACAAATTTTAAAATACTATCTAGATGGTATTATACGCCCACTAAGTTACACAAATGTTTCCCAAACACCTCCGACCGTTGCTGGTGCTGCGGGAAAGAGGAGGGATCAATATAACACATCTTTTGGTCATATCCTGAGCTAGGTAATTTCTGGGATGAGATTAGATGCATAACACAGAAATTTACGAATTACAACATCCCAGAAGATGCAGAATTTTTTCTGCTACATCTTTCAGAAATTTACAAAAAATACAAAAAATCATTAATACGCCACTTGCTAAATGCCGCTAAGGCATGTATACCCCTTTACTTCAAGCAACAGCCCCCGCCGAGCATTGCGTGTTGGCTGCGGAAGGTGGAAGAAATGAACAAAATGGAGGACTTGGTCCTTTCTGCATGACACAAACATGAGAAATACACAAAAACCTGGAGTCAATGAACATCTTTATCTTTTCCGATGAAGGGCAATCTCTGCTACAATCATAGACTACATGGGCACTGAAATTGCAGTGCCTTTCCCACGCCTGTCGCCTTACACCCCCTTTTCCTGCTACTTTTATCTTCTCCATTACTACCCAATCCCTTACTTCTTTCCACAATTGGTTATGTTTTTTATGAAAAAATTTGAAAAGACAGGAGGAGGATCCTATTATCCTATAATACTACAGAGGAGACTACACTTTGTAAATTCACAATATGCAATCCTAAAATATATTGTTTTCTGTGATATAATATCACACAAGTTGATACTGCTTCATCTGTACACAGTTGCCATACTGTGTACAAATAAATCATTAAAAAAAAAAAGTATCCTCAGCGATATTCATGTCTCTGTTGTAAATGATGGGTTCTCACCTCTAGTGTTCAATAAAAGTTATATTTGAAAAAAAAAAACCTTCTGGGTGCAGTCCCCCTCCCCCCCCCCCCCGAGGTACCTAAGCCCCATTTTGATCCTGCGATGTGCATGAGAGCAGCGGCTCTGTCAGGGAACTCACAATGCTAATGCCCATCTCCGTGCAGCAGTGGCTAATTCCCATTCCGCTAATGCCAATGGCCATGCGTAGTGCCGCCGACAGAGGCGAATGAGTTCCGGAACGAACGTGCTCACATTCACGTCCACCAATCCTGGCACATGATGCCCTATATAAACAGAGTATCTGCCTGATACCAGTGCTGGATCGTCTTCAGCTTGTTCCGGAGTTCCTGATTGCTGTTTGACCTGTTACCTTGCTCCTGACAAACCCGGTTTCCTTGGCCATTCTCCTGGATCACCCCTACCTGTTATCTACCTGTACTGATTATACAGAGCTCGGCTTGGATTCTCTACTACAGCTCCGCTTCCTGATTCTGTACTTCACTGCCAGCCCATTGCCAACCTCTGCCTGCCCTTGACTACGAACTTGCCTTCCGTTTATGTACCTAGTTGCCAACCTTTGCCTGTTCCTGACGTTGCAGTTGTTCCTGAATCCATACTTACCTGCCTGGCTTCCGCTGAACAATTCTGGTGATCAGTCTTCACGCCTTCCTCCGAGAGGATCCTGTGTCTCCGAGCTCCAGCCTTCAGCCTGCAGACACCTGCACCCTTTTGTTGCCCCAGCACTCCCTGTCCTCACTACCAGGGGTGTTGGGACCGGAACCGTGCAAGAGGCCACCCTCAGCATTTCGGACTCCGCTGTAAGGCATGTGACAGGCTCTCTCGGGTCTCTCTCTCCTCATTAGCTCATACAGCAGCAGGAGTCATTGTATCATGATGCTGTCAATCACAGCCAGTGAGCCAATGAGGATAGAACGGGGGCAGGGCCAAGCCACACTGTGTGTGTGAATGGAACACAGAGCCCAGCTCGGAAGCGAGGCTGCTTGAGTGCTCCCCATAGCAAGAGGCTTGCTATTGGGGGCACTCGATGGGGGAAGGAGCCAGGACTGCCAGCGGGGGGAACCAAGAAGAAGAGGATTGGGATTGCTCTGTACAAAACCATTGCATAAAGCAGGTAAGTATAACATGCTTGTTATTTAAAAAAATAAAAATAAATTATCTTCTTTAGAATCATTTAAAAAGTGCTGCAAGGCCAACACTCATTGCTGAGTGGTCATCAGCTCCTGTGACCCCTGAGGCCCTGCTTGTTCCTGTGTTATATCCGTTTTGCCTTCTGACTATGCCTAATCTTCATCCCTCCAGGAACTTGATCTTTGGCTTGTTTCTTGACTCCTCATTTTGCGTATCACTTTGGCTCATCTTCTGCCCTAATGATACTGACCTCAGTCAGCCTGGCTCCTGTTTACTTTTTTTGTCTTCCAAATCTGTACCTACACTGCCCACCTGTTGCCAACTTCTGCCTGTCTGACCACATTCTCGCTTCCTCCTTCTGCAGGCTTTGACGACATCTGTCAATGGTTCCCGTTCTCCAGCTTCTACTTCACTGCGAGATCCAGTTCTTCTGCTGGCCTTACTACAGGCACTCATACCAGTTCATGTCCTGTCCTACCCAGTCATCAATCTCAGGGGACAAGCAGGACAGGAGGTATAATAAGGGAAGAGTCTTCTCAGTTCGGCCTACACATGACATTGCTTCCTAAATATAAATACATACAACTATGTGAAAAATAAGTACAGCCTATTAAAAATGATTGACTTTATCTACCCATGTGAACAGCCAAACATTGGATCTTTATTGACTATACGTCAGCAAATGACACATAAAATTAACATAGTGTACTGAGTCTCATAAAATTAATAAAGAAAATGCAGATATGTTGTATGGAAAAAGTAAGGCCGCGTACACACGCGCGGACTGTTGGCCCAACCTTGTCCGCTGAACAGTGTTTGGGCGGACAGTCCGCTCGTGTGTGGGCTTTCAGCGGACAGTTTCAGCGGACAGTTGGACGGACAAGGTTTTACGGAAATTCCGAAAAACTGTCCGCTGAAACCTTGTTTCAACGAACAGTCCGCCCGTGTGTAGGCTTGTTCGTCAAACTAAGTTCCGCGCATGCTCAGAAAGGATTTTCAAGCCGAAAGTTATAATGCAGTGTATAGGACGTCGTATTTTGCGTCCCGTCGTACGTGCCGTTCACGTCATCACGCACGGTTTCAGCAAACTGTTCGTTCGTCGTGTGTGGCCATGTCCGTCCATGCTACGTTTGAGCGGACTGTTCGCTCAAACTGTTGGACGGACAAAGTTGGGCCAACAGTCCGCGCGTGTGTATGCGGCCTAAGTTCACTCCTATACTTACCACTATTTTAAGAGGATAGAATTAAAAATCCAGTGTTCAAGATTAGGTGCTCTTGCTGGTCGGTAGTGAGACACGCCGCTAGGACTGCTATGAGAGATCTTCTTGCTGGGTGTCCTTTTTACATTGATGAGCTTGTTTACCCATCATCTCTTGTAAGTGTTTTTTAATGTTTTGACATATTTACCATTTAAGCCCCAGACCATTAAGCTGCCCAAAGACCAAAGCACTTTTTGTGATTCAGCACTGCGTCGCTTTAACTGACAATTGTGTCGAGCCACGTGGCTCCCAAACAAAGTTGACGTCCTTTTTTTCCCCACAAATAGAGCTTTCTTTTGGTGGTATTTGATCACCTCTGCGGTTTTTATTTTTTGCACTATAAACAAAAAATAGTGCCAATTTTGAAAAAAACACATTATTTTGTACTTTTTGCTAACATAAATAACCCCAAAAAATATATTTAAAAAAATATTTTGTTCCCTCAGTTTAGGCCGATACATATTCTTCTACATATTTTTAGTAAAAAAATCGCAATAAGCGATTTTTGATTGGTTTGCGCAAAAGTTATAGCTTCTACAGGGGATAGTTTTATGGCATTTTTATTAATCTTTTTTTTTTTTACTAGTAATGGTGGCGATCAGCGATTTTTATTGTGACTGCAACATTATGGCGGACAGATCAGACAATTTTGACACATTTTTGGGACCATTGGCATTAATACAGCGGTCAATGCTAAAAAATTGCATTGATTACTGTAAAAATGTCACTGCCAGTGATGGGATTAACCACTAGGTGGCACTGTAGAGGCTAAGTGTGTCCTAGGGAGTGATTCTAACTGTCGGGGGGAGGGGCTATGTGTGACACCACACTGATCACCGCTCCCAATTACAGGGAGCTTTGATCAGTGACAGTGTCACTAGGCATGTTTACATTAGCATTTCCCCGTTCTTCCTCACCGTGAGAGAATCGCGGGTATCCCCGCAGACATTGAGCCTGCGGGACCCGTGATCACACTCACGGAAGTTGCGGCACGCAAACGGCTTCTTGAAGGGCAACGTACAGGTACGTTAATCTTCCTGTACGTGCCCTTCTGCTGATGTATATCGGCATGAGCGGGTCGGCAAGTGGTTAAAAACTGCACTTAGAAGCGCCTTCTTTTGTGTTCCGCAAATGATTGGAACCCTGTTAGGGATGAATTTTTTTGCTGGTGGAATTAGTCCTATTTAAAGGATAAGATCACCTTTTGGAGCATGTTATATGTTCCAACCCTATTTAGGGTGGAATATGTAACATGTTTCAGCTTCTGCTGCCAATTCCACTGATCTCTCCTTCTCTCCCCATCCGCTGTCACTTTTTGAAAAGAACGTGGCCATGCTACATGGCCATGTCATTCATTCACAATTTCCTATGAATGAATGAACTACAACTACCATCAACCGTTGAGGCTCATGGCTTGTAGTTCTGCGCTGGTGAGTGTCTTCATAGTTCATTGATTCTTCCTGCTCTCAAGTAACTGCCTGCCTGTACGAGGTATGGGCAGACAGCTATCTTGAGAGTTTGCAGGAGCCCTGCATTGCATCCATTATGTGCTGATCACAGATGCAATGCTCCGCAGGCTCCCTAGAAAAAAAGTAAAAAATGCACATTTTATTACCTGCAAAAAAATATACATTTATTTTTATTTTTTTTAAAGATGAACTTATCCTTTAAACCTCAAACTGCTAGGGTCTGGTGTTCTCTTATCTACTTACCTATTGATATGTGAGGTGTCATCATGCTAAGGTCCAAAAACATCTCTAAGTCCCTCAAAAAGAAGATTGTGACTGCCTATGAGATTGTGAATTAGTCTATGATTAATACATAGCACAAATCTATCCACGGCCACCGTAGCCACCTCCTATTCATGCGTCCGGCCCCTTTCAGGATGCCGAGCACCTGAATTACAGCGGCCGTCTGGCCTACCGGGGGGCGGGGCTTTTTGCGCCCCTCCCATCCCCCAAAAGAAAAAGACTCCAGCCGCTGTGGTGGAGTATGGGGGAGAAGAAGCTACAGGGACCAGTCTATCAGTGGGGAAGAGCAGAGGGTTAGGTAAATAAATCCTTTTTGTTCCCCTAAACTAGACCAAAATGAGCAATTAACCCTTGGCAGTGCAGCCCCACTGCAAAGAATCATTTTTTAGTTCCCCAGTGTCATGGTTATGCAATTGAGTTCGTCTGCTTACCTGTCTCCATGTGTTCATTTCTAGAGACCAGCCGACCCTCACCTGACTGCTTTTATAATCCATCCTCTGGCATGGCTCCACCCTAGCTCCTATCAGAGAACTCTATATTAACCTGTGCACTGCAGGCCAATCCTGCTGATCAACCTTTGTGTGTTAGCTTCCTGTTACCTGCCGTGTGCTCTGCTGTTATTCCGTTACCGACTTTGGCGTGTCCTTGACTATCCCTGTTTGCCTGTGATCCTGACCTTTTGGCGTGTCCCTGACTATTCCTGTCTGCTTGTGACCCCGACCTTGGCTTTGTCCCTCACCATCCCTATCCTCCTGTTGCCTACTGTGGGTATGAGCTGTGGGACCTTGGGGGTCGCGACCTGGAGCCAGTTGCAGCCAAGTCCATCCTCACCACTCAAGGCTCTGGTGAACACCTGCTGGCTCTTAGACTCCGCGCCCCGGGGAATCTTACGCTCTAACCCCGGTGGGATCCATCTTGGTGTTCTGGTGGCCCTGCCTTCCTATCATCTTGACCCCCGTCCGCAGCAGTCAGCCGTAGGGTCCACAACTTTGTGGTGCACTCCTAATCCCTACGGGGTGCATCTGTCACCTGGCCTCAAGGTGACCTGACACCCAGAGTTAGGCTTTAACGCTTATATGAGATTTTAGAGTTTGGGTTTACCACTGTTTCTGTTACCTGTAGTGACAGGTAGAATTTACCATCCAGATAGCCTCATTAGACCAGCTATGGATGATTTTTGGTAGGTGTGCAAATGCAAAGATGAGATTCGTGATACAGCCTGTTACTCCCATTAATATAGCAGTTTTTGTTTTCTGCTTCCTCACTGTAAGTTCCTTTGTCAACAGACTTATGTTAATTTCAGACAGGTTTTGCATTCCCATACAATTCCATAGGAATTGGCTTGATTTGACCCATGGACAATCTGTTAAACAGTGGCGTAGCTAGAACCTTCAGGGCCCCGATGCAAGAAACCATGAAGGGCCCCCCTGAACCCCAGCCAGGGCCCTTCCCTCCGAGTCCAGCGGTGGAACTCCAGGGTGTGGTCACAGGTATGACCTTTGTGAGCCTTGTAGTTCCACCACTGGCATCAGTAGGTCCTTTTCTCCAGGGCAGATGAAGTTACTGCCCCCAGGTGAGAAGGGGTCCCTGTCCCCAGGGGAGATGAGGGTCCCTGTCCCCACGTGAGAAGGGGCCCCTGTCCCCAGGGGGAAATGGTGGGGGTATGTAATGGTGTGTGGGGGATGGGGTCCTCTCACTCACCATGACCAAGCGCACTCATCCATGTTGGCCTGGGCTCCATCCAGTTTGCTGGAGGGGGGGATCAGCATATCTCCCAGAAAGACCTTTTATCATCTGTGTATGACGGGGGAGGAGGGGGGCTGGCAGACAAGCCTGCAGTGTCCTCCGGGAGCCGGCTCTCATAGGGCTGCACTGCATCTGTGTGCTTAAAGTTTGTTTACCCGGGAGAAGTATGCAGTGCAGTGTGGGCGGGACTCTGGCTGGGGAGAACAGACATCGGACTGAGCGGCAATGCATGGAGCAGTAGAGGGGTACTCTGAGGAGTCGGCCAAGGACAGAGGTCATGAGGGGAATGCACAACTAAAGAGCAGCCAGTGCGATAGTCGAGCATGGAGCTCTGCTAGTCACCCTCCACCTCCAGCCACCCGTGTGCATGGTGCACTGGTACCCCTAGCTGCCTATGCTGCTGCCGGCCATATGTAGAGGGGGCTGCATGGGCCCCCTGCAGGACAGGGCCCAGTTGCGGTCGTGACTGCTGCACCCTCTATAGTTACGCCCCTGCTGTTAAATAATTAAAATGAAACAATTTTTAATTGATATAATCTTTTTTCAATGAACAAAAAAAAATTTCTTAATGCCTAAAAAAATATATTTTTAGGCTGAGATTTGATTTGTTTGTCTTTTACTTAACCACTTCAGCCCCGGAAGAATTTACCCCCTTCCTGACCAGAGCACTTTTTGCGATTCAGCACTGCGTTGCTTTAACTGACAATTACACGGTCGTGCGACGTGGCTCCCAAACACAATTTAATTCCTTTTTTTCCACAAATAGAGCTTTCTTTTGGTGGTATTTGATCACCTCTGTGGTTTTTATTTTTTGCGCTATAAACAAAAAAATAGCGACAATTTTGAAAAAAAAAGCAATATTGTTTACTTTTTGCTATAATAAATATCACCCAGAAACATATAAAAAAACTAAATTTTTCCTCAGTTTAGGCCGATACATATTCTTTTACATATTTTTGGTAAAAAAAATCTCAATAAGCGATTATTGATTGGTTTGCGTCTATTGATTGGTTATAGCGTCTACAAAATAGGAGACTGTTTTATGGCATTTTTAGTGATACATTTTTTTTTACTAGTAATGGCGGTGATCATCAATTTTTATTGTGGCTGCAACATTATGGCGGATACATTGGACAATTTTGACACATTTTCGGGACCATTGGCATTAATACAGGGATCAATGCTAAAAAATTGCATCGATTACTGTAAAAATGCCACTGGCAGTAAAGGGATTAACCCCTAGGTGGAGGGGCAGGGATTTTAAAGCTGAGCATCAGCCAAAAGGGGAAGCTCCACTTGTTTGCCCCCCCCCCCAGCTGCCACATTTGACACTTTTCAGGGGGGCTGGGGTGGGTACCTGGTTTTGACATGTACCCGCTCCCACTTCTGACTGAGTTATACCCTCCACACTCCTCTCCTGTACATACTACCCTCTGTCATACCCTCCACACTCATCTCCTGTGCATACTGCTCACTGTCATACCCTCCACATATGTCTCCTGTACATACTGCTCACTGTCATACCCTCCACATTCCTCTCATGTACATACTGCCCACTGTCATATCCTCCACACGCCTCTCCTGTACATACTGCCCACTGTCATATCCTCCACACTCTTCCACTCTTCTCCTGTACATACTGCCCACTTTCTTACCCTCCGCACTCATCTCCTGTACATACTGCCCACTGTCTTTCTCTCCACACTCCTCTCCTGTGTATACTGCCCCATAATACCTTCCACACTCCTCTCCTGTACACACTGCTCCTATCATACCCTCCACACTCCTCTTCTGTACATACTGCCCACTGTCATACCCTCCACACTCCTTTCCTGTACATACTACCCTCTGTCATACCCCCCACTGTTATACTCTCCACACTCGTCTCCTGTACATACTGCTCACTGTCATGCCCTCACACTCCTCTCCTGTGCATACTGCCCACTGTCATACCCTCCACACTCCTCTCCTGTACATACTGCTCACTGTCACACCCTCCACATTCCTCTCATGTACATACTGCTCACTGTCATATCCTCCTCTTGTACATACTGACCACTGTCATACCCTTCACACTCCTCTCCTGTACTGCCCACTGTGATACCCTCTACGCTCCTCTCCTGTACACACTGCTCACTGTCATATCCTCCTCTTGTACATACTGACCACTGTCATACCCTTCACACTCCTGTCCTGTACATACTGCCCACTTTCATAAACTTCTCTACTGTACATAGTTCTGTCTGTCATACCCTCCACACTCCTCTCCTGTGCTACATACCACCCACTGTGATACCCTCCACACTCCTCTCCTGTACATATGCCCCATTATGCCCTCCACACTCCTCTCCTGTACATACTGACAACTGTCTTTCTCTCCACGCTCCTCTCCTGTGTATACTTCCCCCATCATACCCTCCACACTCCTCTTCTGTACATATTACCAACTGTTATACCCTCCACACTCCTCTCCTATACATACTGCCCCCATCATACCCTCCACACTCCTCTCCTGTACATACTGTCCACTGGCATACCCTCTACACTCCTCTCCTGTACATAGTGCCACCTGCCATACCCTCCGCACTCCTTTCCTGTACATAGTGCCCACTGTTATAACCTCCACATTCCTCTCCCTCCCCTGTACATACTTCCCACTTTTATATTATCCATACTCCTCCCCTATGTCTCTTACCCACAAAAACTGTTTTTTTTTTATTATATTGAATATCCCCAATGTTACCAGCTCTAGAATGGGCACACTTTTGTTAGTTCAACTAAAGGAAATCTTCTCAGTCCTCATATTTGTTCTGCCCATTATTAGTACTCATTTAATTTTGTGATTACTACTGTGATATAAAGGAACATAGGAGATATCAGCTACTCTAAGGCCTCATGTACACTGCTGCTGGAAACGGACTTTCAGAGGCAGCTGGATGCTTTTTTCAGCTGCCCCTGAACTCATCCAATGTTATCTTATCTGTACATGTGCACAGGTTAATTTAATGTAGTTTTTAGGCAGTTGCATTTATAGGCATTTCTTTAAAGGCAAAAAAATGGGTTCAGACGCAAAGTTTCAGATGTTTCAGACGCCAAACGTTTCAGACGCTTTTCGTTTACAAGCGTTTTTCACTTTTGGCTATTTTGAAAAAAAAATTATATATATTTTTTTCAAATGCTTCTAAACGCAAATGCAGCTGAGCATGGCTAAACGTGGCATGTAAGCGCGGTAAAAACGTCCCGTGTACATTAAGCCTTACACAGTGTTTGAATGCTGAAAACACATCTACTCGTGAAAAAAAATCTCTTAAATCTTTCATCATAACACAGCAATCACTTGTCTGTCTTCTCTTATCTCTGCACATATAGATGTCTCCATTTAAAACAAGATTTAAGAGTTTTTGAGACTGCAGATAGTTTGATAATTATTTCAGCTGTCATCTCCTGTGTCAAAGTTAGAGTTATTATATTTTTTGTAGAAAATACAAATTTTTCTCTTGTGGTTCAATGTTGTTTTTTTTATGAAAAGAATTTGCAGAATTCCATTTCCAAAAAAGGAAAATTTGTTTGCCAAGAATAAAAGTTGGAAGAAGGAATGAAAAAAATAGCATACACAAATACATATATAAACCTAAGAATGCTATTTTAATAAATCTTCAGCTTGACTTGAAAATTAAAATGTAGAAAGTATGTGCGCCTGACATCTCTGGTGCTTTTCCCTGCAGACTCAGCAATCCAGCGATGTGAGGTCGATCCTCTTCCAAAGCTGAATGATGCTCAACATGATTCAACCCTCTTCCTGTGAACCCAAGTTGTCAAGAGCCCTCCCCTTCCCTGAATCACAGGAGAATGCTGTAGAAAGCAGCACCATGTCATTACAGCAGCCTTTCTCAACCTTTGTAATGTGGGAGAACCCTTCAAATATCTTTCTGGTCTTAGAGAATCCCTGATAATAAGTACTAAAGCTACAGCTAACAGTAAATCAGCTTGATGGTTATATTGGTAGCCAGTGGGAGAATACCCCACTTACAGATAACTAAAAAGCAGTAGCGGCTGGTGGTATATTTCTGGGGGGAGGGGTCGAAAACAATGCACCTGCACCCACACTTGCCCCCCCCACGTGCCGGTTACTATTACCAGCTCCACACTTACCCCATCTATGGCGTGGACAGCACTTGCTTCCATCCAGGTGACGGGCAGCGGCTTCCCCTGCGTCTCCTCCCTCATCCTCCTAGGCCCCAAGCCCACCCTTTTTTTGAAGCCTATTAGAGCCTCTGGCTGTAATCACGTGCTTAAAAAAAAAAAATGGAATCTATGCGTCCACTGCCCTGCATGTAGATTAAGGGGCTGGACGCATGGATAGGGGGCAGCCCCTGCACCCTGCATTACGGGCTGCCACTGCTAAAAGGATAATTGTCATCAGTGTTATGTAACTGAGAGTAGACATTTCTCATTGTTTGAGGAACCTCTAACAACCCTGGATGAACCCTAGGGTACCATAAAACCTCTGGAGAAAGATGAGAGTGAATAATAGTGAAGACGCCAGTAGAAAAAAGTATATATATGAAGATTTTTAAGATTCATGAGATGCTTCTATTGGGGTATGGAGCAAACAGGAGGGGGGGGGGGGGGGTCTGGCAAGCTAGGAGTTGGTGTTTAAGTATATGAAACCTGGGCAATAGTAGGCACTGCTGTCATGATCTGGAATCAGGCTTGAAGGCTGTAGAAGTAGAGAGGTTCATGCAGTAGTCAGCTGAATGAATACACATGCAGGTCTCCCTAGCAGATGACATGGGCTCACCAAAGACATGAGGCCTAAGCTCTAACCGGTCTTTACCAGACCTAATGATGGTGGAGATGGGTTTCACTAATGCCAAGTCACAGCCCTCTGGATTGCCCCAGCAGAAAGAGTGCAAGCGGGGGTCAGGTAGTGGATGAAGCAGATATAGAACAATCAAAAGCGTAGTCAATTAAGAAGAAAAAAGGTCAGTAAGGAGTAGTAGCGAAAAAAAGGACGGCAGCTGGTATGCAAAGAAGCAAGATACTGGCTGCAGAGACTACAATAGTCTGGAAAACAGGAAGAGCAGAAGCATGGCTTAAATAGGTAGTTCATGAGAGAAACAAAGAGTTCAAGGTTCACCAGAAACAAGATACAAGGCAGGTTTGCCTAAGACAGTGGCCCTTTGCTTGACTTTATCTAGCCTTTGGTGCCCTATTCCTCCAATGGACACTGATGATGAGGCACTATTCCTCCCACTGACACCATCGATATTGCCGTCATTCCTTCCACTGTTACCAATGATGGGGCACTATTCCTCCCACTGTCACCATCGATAAGGCCATCATTCCTTCGACCGGTACCGATGATGGGGCACTATTCTTCCCACTAATATCAATGATAGGACATTACTTACTGACACTGAAGCCGGGTATGTTTCTACTCCCTCTGGCCACATCCGGCCCCTCTAAAGCCTGAAGGACAGTAAACTGGCCCTTTGTTTAGAAAGTTTGGAGACCCCTGGTTTAAGGGATCGGAAGTGGAGCTGTCCAGCCCCTCAGGTAGCTCAGTGAAAAGACCACAGAATGTAGAGGAGCAAAAGGCAAATAAACAGATACAGTAAACAGAACGAACAGTATGTAAGGGACAAGGATGAAAATTAGGAAACCAATAGCCCAGTCCCAATCATACGCTACCCAAAATATCTTCAATTTAATCAGAAACTACATCATCTTCAACAGTTAGTTATTTATGTACAAGGGCACAGACATACTGTACTCATTATTTCTGCTTTTCAGTTTAACACAGTGATTGTACTTTACTGCTTCTTCTCACTATGCAAGTCTATAAAATAGGATGAGTGAGAAAAAACTGTGTGACGGATATCTTATAACAATTAAAGTGGAGTTCCACCCAAAAGTGAAACTTCTGCTCATTGTACTCCTACCCCCTCCGGTGCCACATTTGGCACCTTTCGGGGGGGAGGGAGGACATGATACCTGTCTAATACAGGTACCCTATTCCCACTTCTAGGAGCCTCAGCCGCGGGTCACCACCCAGGCCCCCTCCTCCTCCCCTGGCCGCCGGGCCAGTAGGAGAGAGGAGGGGAGCCTCACGCATGAGCAGTAGGATTCCCGGCATGAAGCCATAAGGCTACACTGCCAGGTTCCCTTACTCGCAATGGAAGCAAGATCCACCTGATAGCTGATGGAAACATCAGATGCGGTGCCGACATCGCTGAACTCCAGGACAGGTAAGTGTCCAATTATTAAAAGTCAGCAGCTGCAGTATATACAGCTGCTGGCTTTTAATTTTAGCAGCAGTGGGCGGAACTCCACTTTAAAGTGGAATTCCAGCTTACAGTTAACTAACTAAAACTGTCCCCTCCTAGCACCTATGCTAACGAACCTGTGTAAGAAAGATGTATATACTATATTTCAGGCTACTCTGGTCCAGTCACAAGAGCTTCCCCATGTTAGCCAGCAGCAGCTGAAGTGGAGAGGAGAGAGCGCTCCGACAATGCCTAGTAAAGCCTGCAGCGATGATGTCTTCAATGGTCCATCTGATTATGGCGCATTCTCCTCTACCCTGCAGCCTCACTGGCTAACCAAAACAATATTGACACTTTGGGCCCAATTTGGACATTTTCACTTAGAAGTGTACTCATTTTTGTTGCCAACTGTTTAGACATTAATGGCTGTGTGTTCAGTTATTTTGAGGCAAAAGTAAATGTACACTGTTATACAAGCTGTACACTAACGACTTTACATTGTAACAAATTGTCATTTCTTCAGTATTGTCACATGATATAGTAATATAATAGGGTGTCTCAATTGATGCCGCCTATTGCCACAGGGGTCACTGTTGATGTTTTGGGTTGACGCCTCCTGAAGAAGCGGCGTATGCTGCGAAAATTGACGAGGACAATGTCCTTTCCCATATCACCGTGTCTCCACATATCTGTGGGGGCCCTTTAATCATAAATTTTAATGTTTTGTCTAGGTAAAAACCTTTCGACAATTACTGAGTTGTTTTTGTTGTGAATTTTGTACTATTCATCTATTTTGTAATAAATGCTTTAAACGTTATAATTATTTTGTTATACATTTGGGTACCGAAATAGTCCTAGCCATCTTAGATGTTGGAGGGCATTGCTTGGAGTAGCCATTGATCTATTTCCCGTTCTTCACTATACAAGTATGGGATGATGGTACCTAACCCTACTTTTTGTATGTATTTATTGAGGCAACACTCCTTAATCTACATGATATAATAAAATATTTACAAACGTGTGAGGGGTGTGCTCACTTTTGTGAGGTACTGTATATATACATACATACATACATGCATATATATATATATATATATATATATATATATGTGTGTGTGTGTGTGTGTGTGTGTGTGTGTGTGTGTGTGTAAAGCATTAGGTAAATTCTCAGTGTTATATAAGTACCTCAATTAAATAAATATGTAAATCTGATTTGTAAGTTTTATACAACAATATAAACAATATAAAAGTCACATGACAAATTAGATTCAAGTGTAAATCCACTTTTGTGTTTTTGATTTATTTTATAGTACAGGCCATGAAAGGACAGAGAACTATGGCAGGGAGATCTCACCGTTGAAGTATTTGAGATTTAGAAGATGTTGTTGATGAGTTTAGCTCAGCTCACCAGTCTCTGCTTATATCTCAATTTAGTGTTTATTAGTTACGTGGACAGACCCTTTAAAAAGCCCACTACTCCTTTATGAAGTGTTGGAGCTAAAACCTGTCTTTGTCTTATTCATGACTTGGTGGCAATAGAACCTAAAAGACTGCATTGTGGGTGAATTTACAGGCATTATGCCTACTCAATAGGAGTTATCTATTAACGTGGTGAAAATGTTCAGAAAATCCTTGCAGCTAATTAGCCAGTTGCTTTCATTGTCTAATTCAGTTACTGATTAGTTGCTATGTATTGCTGTACATGCAAGCCTGCACATTGTCATTGAAAAATCCCCCATTGCACATTCCTAAAATATATTTTTTATGTGCTGTTCTTCACTCATTTAACCCTAAACGAGGATTTTTCTTATGATTGGTCTCATGAATCATAGCCCCCGTCTCATCCTCTGCACTCAGCCCAGTGATATCACTTCTGCGCCCAGCATTTGTCTAGCAACAATGCACCCTTGGAAATGTATTAGCAATGCAAATACGGTGTCTATGCAAGCAAAACATTGCTTAGACTACATACTGCTGCAGCACTCTGCACACCCGCGACGAGCAGTGACTCAAAGTGACTCATAATGTAAAGCCCCCCCACCCCTCTGGTGCATGAGAGCCTGTGGAGGAAATTCTCTTGTGTATGAAGGCTGGGGTTAAAGGCTGTACAGAGATGGGCTGCTGCAGACATGTGACATGCAAGGAGCACACCAGGAATTGGCCATGACCTTTCCAGGCTATAATTACAGCTAACTATGTGCAGGAATGAGTGGAGATGATAGACAGGTGGAGGGGTGGATGGGGGAACCGAATCAAAGGAGGAACAGTAGAGCTAAAATAAAAGAACATGAAACGATATGAAGCAAAATACATATAGAAGTCCATAAACAAGAGATGATTGTTGCTTCATCTGGCCAATTTCATGTAGATTTTAGCGGTTTATGGTTCACCACCTCCCCAGCTGACCATTCAAAGAACAGAGCACTTTGAGGCCAGGTCCACATATCCGCAGCCGCAGTTCACAGCCTTGGGGTCTGGTGTGTTCCTGTAATTATAGCCTGAATTCGCACCTAAACTGGACCCTTTTTAAATCCGGACCATGGACGCCCTGAACATGTGTGAACTGGCTCCATCAAGAGCCGGTCACACTTGCCTGTCATGCGAATTGAATGTGGTGACTGGTGAAATCCGCATCCAATTCGCATATATGTGTGAACCCAGCTTGAATGCCTTGTCTGATATCTGTTGTTCCCAGAAATCAGCGGTGGTTGGTTAGAGATGTAAAATTTCTAGAAATTTTGAATCCATGAGGAAGAAAAATGGAAAATTTATATCAAATACTTACCGTAATTTTCCTTTTCTGATGGACTCCATGGCAGCCTATGTATGGGTTAATCCCGCCTCTCATACCTCATAGGACCCCACTCCCATAAATCTTTGCTTCTAGCCAGAGACTGTGTTCCGTAACTTAGCCTACTCCAGCAAATGGGAGGGAACTCCTGCTGCCATGGAGTCCATCAGGAAAGGAAAATTCCGATAAGTATTTGATATCAATTTTCCATTTTCCTGACAGACTCCATGGCAGCCTACGTATGGGAAATAACTAGCCATACACACCCGGGTGGGCAATTGCTGGATAAAGAAAAAAGGTTTAATTGGCACCGTCAACAGATAAGACATTCAAACCAAAATTAACCGAAGACAAGGACGCTGGTTCAATAGTGCGTCATAAATGTATTAAATGACGGCCATGAAGCCGCCTTACAAATCACTTCTGGAGACACGTGACGGGCAGCCTCCCAAGATGTAGAAACGCCCCTAGTAGAATGAGCCGTCACCGCTTCTGGAGGAGCCAAACCCCTAGCCTTATAAGCCCCTTGGATGGCCTGAACGATCCAAGCTGCTATAGTTCTGGAAGAGGCACGTAAACCCTTATTCTTTCCGTAGAAAAGGATGAACAGATGATTGGATTTCTGGAAAGGAGCTGTGGCTTTCAAGTATTGCTTTAAAACATCCCCAACGTCCAAAGGATGAATACTGGAATCTTCAGAGGAATGGAGGATTGGAAGAACGATTTCTTGATTTTCATGAAAAATGGTTGACACCTTCAGATTTGACCCTAACATAGGAATCAAAACTGCTCGGTCAGGAAAGAAAGTGAGAAACGGCTCCTTACAGCCTAGAGAACTGATCTCAGAAACCCTCTTAGCTGATGTTATGGCTACTAAAAAGGCAGTTTTACAAGAAAGTTCTTTAATAGATACTTGATCCCCATGATGTAAATCTTTCTCTGAAAGGTAATCCAGGACAAAGGGGAGATCCCACTTAGAAAACCTCGGTTTCCTCTGAGGTCTGAGCCTCACTGCTCCTTTGAAGAACTGTTTTGTGAGAGGATGCTTGGCCCATGAAACACCTGAAAAGGCAGTTATTGCGGAAACCTGGACCCGCAAGGAACTCACCAATAAGGACAAGTCCAGGCCTGTCTGAAGAAAGCCTATAACATCCCTTATCTTCGGGTCTTTACACGAACCGTTGGTTGTGGACACATAGTCTGCAAATTTTGACCAAAAAAAAATTTGACCATTTTCTCTGATAAACCTTGTTGGTACCTGGTCTTCTAGCATTCAGAAAAGTAGCAATTGCCCTGTCAGGACAACCTAATGCTTCCAGTCTTTCCCTCTCAAAAACCAGGCCATCAGATGAAGCTGGGATGGGCATGGATGAAGAGTCGTTCCCTGTAACAAGAGATCCGGTCTGGAGGGCAGAGGAACTGGATCCTGGAAACTGAGCTGCAACAAAAGTGAGAACCACGGCCTGTTGGACCAATACGGAAGAACCACTATTATTTCGACTTTTTCCCACCTGAGCTTTGCCAGAAATCGGAGAATGATCGGAGTCGGGGGAAAGACATAAGCTTTGTGGAATCTCCACTGGCCCGTCAGGGCATCCACTCCAAAGGCCTGAGGGCAACGACACCTCGTGTAATATTTCTCCAGTTTGAAATTGCACGGAGAGGCAAACAGGTCTACTTCTGGTAGGATCCCCAGAAACAGAATCCAATCGAATACCTCGCTGTAGAGAGACCATTCGTTGTTGTCCAGGGAGAATCTTCAAAGAAAATCTGCCTGGACATTTTGAACTCCTGGGAGATAAACCACCATCAGATCCATCAGATTCGACTGGGCTCAGGACATAATCAGACTTACTTCCCTCAGTAAGGAGAGACTGCGAGTGCCCCCCTGTCTTTTGACGTAAGACACAGCTGTTGTATTGTCCATTCGAAGGAGAACTGAAGCTCCTGATGTCAGGAGAAGAAAGGCTTGCAGCGCTTGAAAGCCAGCTCGTAGTTCCAGCACGTTCGACACCACGCCTTGGACAGGGAAATCCCAACTGCCTTGGGCTACTTCCGAGAGACAGAGAGCACCCCAACCTCTGCTGCTGGCATCTGTTGTCACTGTGACCCAGGAGACAGGTGCTATGGAATGACAATGAAGAAGATTTTTCCGCTGTAGCCACCAGGGGAGGCTCTCCCGCATGTAAGGGGTTATCCGGACGAGATGATCTCGAGCCACTGGACCCCACTGTTGGAGGAACCCTTTCTGAAAGGGACGCATCTTCCATTGTGCCCACTTCACCATAGGGGCTGTGGCTACCTGTCACGTACCTAGTAGTTGAGCCTGGAATGCAGGGAGCGGCCCCTCGTATCCCCTGGCTAATGAACCCCTGGAGATGGAGACAGGTATTCAAAAGTTCAGGGGGCACAAGTGCCTGGCAGGTAGGACTGGTCCGGATAAGCAGCTGGGCACCGACAGCAAGTTGGTAGGGCTGATGGTACTTGACTGTAGCAGGCAGGCACAAGTGCGGAGACTGGCTGGTAGGTGGGCGTCAGGAAATACTGGAACCCCAACAGGTAAACAGGAACAGCGGAGTCGGGTACAGGCCGGGTCAGCAGGAATCGATCAGCAAGGTACAAGAGGATGAGGCAGAGACGTGGTCGGACAAGCAGAGGTCGTAGGCAGGCAGCAATGGATCAAGGTCAAAGAACAAGCCGGGTATCAAGGATCAAGGTAACAGGTACTGGTACAGAAAGCAAGGTCACGGACACGCTGTAGACTGGACAGCACGGATGGAAGGGAGCCAGTGACTTAAGAAGACCTTAGGGCGCCAAACGGACGTACGACGGGTCAGCGCGCCCCCGCGAGTAGACGTGCTCCCGTTCGTGACCCACGAGCGTGTGCGCGCTCGTTCGTGTTGACGCGAGTGCGTTCGTTAGCTTTAGCGCGCGTCAAAGGAAAACGACGGGCTCTCCACGACAGGTTTCTACGGGTAAGTCTCCTGTGTATGGCCGAAACGTCCGAGTGATCGTGACATTGCCCCCCCCCAAGGGGCAGCCCCCGGATGCCCAACTGAGCCAACTTGTTCGGGTGGGAGTTCTTGAAAGCACGGATGAGTCTCTTGGCATGAATGTTAGCCTCTGGCTCCCAGGAGTTCTCTTCGGGTCCGTACCCTTTCCACTTGACTAAGAATTGGACCTGGTTCTTTCTCTTCCTACAGTCCAGAATGGCCTCGATTTCAAACTCAATCTCCCCATTGACCAACACAGGTTCCGGGGGAGAGGAGGTCCTGTCAGTGAAGGGGTCCGCGACTGCAGGTTTGAGAAGCGATACGTGGAATACTGGATGAATTCGGAAGGATTCAGGAAGTTCTAGTTCAAATGCCACGTCATTTAATTTCCTCTTGATCGGGAAGGGACCCAGGAATTTCGGGCCCAACTTCTTGGAGGGACAGGACAGTCTAAGATTTAAGGTGGACAACCAGACCCGATCCCCGACCTTAAGATCCAGCTCCCCTCTTCTCCTTCTGTCGAAGACTTCCTTGTTATGCTCTTGTGACCTGGCCAGGGTTTCTCGTAAGAGCTTGTTATTCTCTTCAAAGAAGTTAAGTCTCTTCTGAACCGCTGGTACCGAACACTCGGGAAGGCTGCCAGACAAAAACAACGGATGGAACCCGAAGTTCGCATAAAAGGGGGATTGCTTGGTGGCTGAATGGATTGTGTTATTGTAGGCGAACTCGGCCATTGGTAACAGGGAGACCCAGTCGTCTTGCGAGAAGGACGAAAAACAGCGAAGGTACTGCTCCAAAGTCTGATTCGTCCTCTCGGTCTGACCGTTGGTCTGCGGGTGGTAGGCTGAGGACATGCAAAGGTCGATCTTCAGAGTTCTACAGAGCGCCCTCCAAAATCTTGAGGTGAACTGCACCCCCCTATCAGACGTGATGTTGGCGGGGATGCCGTGAAGTCTCACTATTTCTTTCACAAAGGCGTTAGCTGTCTCTGCGGCTGAGGGGGTGCCCTTCATGGGCAAGAAGTGAGCCATCTTAGTGAGTCTATCGACTACGACAAAGATCGTTGTATGGTTCTCCGAAGGGGGAAGTTCGACGATAAAATCCATGGAGATCATCCTCCATGGTCTATCAGGAATAGGTAGCGGTCTTAGTAGGCCCCAGGCTCTTGACTTGTCGCCCTTACTCCGAATACAGATGGCGCAAGCCTGTACGTACTTCTTGCAGTCGTCCTTCATCCGTGGCCACCAGAAGGTACGCCTGAGTAATTCCAGGGTCTTGAATACCCCAAAGTGGCCAGCCAGAGGGTGGTCATGACAGGAGGCCAGAACCAGGGTCCGAACTGCCTGGGGGACGAAGATCCTGTTCCCATGCCACATAAGGTCATCATTGGAGGACAACGAGGCACCGGGTGGAGGTGAAGCGCCTATGGAGGCTTGCTTGACTTGAGACACCACATCTCCTTGGAGCAGAAGAAAGTTTCCAGCAGAGAGGATGGTGTCGATAGGTGGCGAGTTTTCCGGCTGACTAAACATGCGGGATAAAGCGTCTGGCTTCGTATTCTTGGATCCGGGACGATAAGTAATGTGGAATACAAATCTTGAGAAAAAGAGTGCCCACCTGGCCTGACGAGGCTTCAATCTCTTAGCTGACTTTAAATATTCCAGGTTTTTGTGGTCCGTATAGACCAGGATTGGATGGATAGCCCCCTCCAGCAGGTAGCGCCACTCCTCGAGTGCAGACTTGATTGCTAACAGCTCGCGATCACCGACGTCGTAATTTCTTTCGGCCTCTGATAACTTGCGAGAGAAGAAAGCGACCGGGTGGAGTAAGGACTTGGGTCCCTGCCTCTGGGAAAGTATAGCTCCGACTGCTACTTCCGAAGCGTCAACTTCAAGGGTATACGGTAGAGCGGGATCGGGGTGTTTCAGGATTGAGGCTGAGACGAACAAATCCTTCAGGGTTTTGAAGGCCTCTTGTGCTTCAGGGGTCCAACGGAATCTCTGGCCCTGCTTGGTCAGCCCGGTAATGGGGGCGATAATAGAGGAGAATCCCTTTATGAACTTACGATAAAAGTTAGCGAAGCCCACAAATCGCTGAACTCCCTTCCTATCGGAGGGGGCAGGCCAGTCCTGGATTGCAGAGATCTTCTGGGGATCCATCTCTACCCCTCTAACCGAGATAACCAGGCCGAGGAACTGGATACTCTCCTTTTCGAAAACACATTTCTCGGGCTTGGCGTACAAGCCGTGAAGGCGGAGGCGGGTCAGAACCTTCTTAACGTGCTCTCTGTGGGTGGCTAGAGTGGAGGAAAAAATTAGGATGTCATCCAAGTAAATAATCACAAACAAATCAAGATAATCTCTAAAAATGTCTTTAACAAAATGCTGGAACGTGGCTGGGGCATTACACAACCCGAATGGCATCACTAAGTATTCGTAGTGTCCGAAGCGGGTACGAAAGGCTGTTTTCCATTCATCGCCCTTTCTGATACGGACGAGGTTGTAGGCACCCCGAAGATCCAGCTTTGTGAACAACTTAGCGGAACCCAGTCTCTGGAAAAGTTCAGGTACTAATGGCAGGGTAGTAGCGATTTTTAATGGTGATCTTGTTTAAAGCCCGATAATCCACACATGGGCGCAGGGAGTGGTCCTTCTTTTCCACGAAGAAAATCCCAGCGCCGGCTGGGGAGGTAGAGGGTCGGATAAATCCTTTTTCAAGGTTATCGTCCAAATAGGACTTCAGGGTACTTAGTTCGGATTCGGATAGGGGGAAGATCCTTCCGAAGGGGATTTCTGCCCCCGGGAGCAGTTCAATAGGGCAATCATATGGCCTATGAGGAGGGAGAGTCTCTGCCCCCTTCTTACTGAAGACGTCCAGAAAAGCATGGTATTCCTTAGGTACAGCTTGTCGGGTCTCATCATCCGAATCCAGACAGAGAAGGACCGAGGAGTCCCCGTTGGGGGTCGGGCAACAATGCTGGTGGCAGTAGTCCGAGGGAAATTCAATTATTCCGGTGGCCCAATCAATGCGTGGGTTGTGTGCCTTCAACCAAGGCATGCCCAGATTGATGGGGAACAGAGGTGACTGGATGACGTCTAGGCAAAGGAGTTCTTGGTGAGTCCCGGCGATGACAGCGGGTAGAGGACTGGTCTCCTGGGTTACTGGTCCTGAACCCAAGGTAGATCCGTCAGCCAGGTATACCGAGAGCCCCTTCTCTCTCGGTCTAAGGGGAATCCTGTTCTTTCGGGCGAAGGACGAATCTACAAAGCCACTGCATGCCCCGGAGTCAATAACTGCGTGGGTTGAGACAGTCCTTCCTGGGAGCTGTAAGAGAACAGGAACAGCTAGATGAGAGATGTTATCAGACAACACAGGTGAGGGAACAGGTGGAACAAGGAGGCACTTACGCATCTTAGCGGGGCAAGAGCGAACAAAGTGCCCTGGTTCTCCGCAGTACAGACAGAGGTTGTTGACCCGGCGACGCTGACGTTCTTCTGGAGTCAGAGATGGGCGGAGAAGCCCCAGCTGCATGGGCTCCGGGGTGTCCAATGTGGATGCGACTGGAGCAGGAGGAGTTGGGTGACTAGGCACCCGTGGTAACATCCAGATCGGACGAGAAGTTGTGGAGGATCGTTCTTGGCGGCGCTCCCTCAAACGCCTGTCAATCTGGACAGAGGTGTCGATCAGGGCTTCCAGCGTCTCAGGGACACCCACACGTGTCAACTCATCCTTCAGAGCCTCGGAGAGGCCCATGCGGAACTGATACCGCAGGGCCGCGTTGTTCCAGTCTGTGTCTGCACTCCATCGTCGGAACTCTGAGACGTAGTCTTCCACAGGTCTGCGACCTTGTTGCAGGGCATGTAGGGCTGCTTCTGCGGTTGCGGCGAGTTGGGGGTCCTCATAGAGCCTGGACATTGCCTGGAAGAAGGTGTCCATGGAGTCTAACGTTGGGTCCTTCCGTTCCAACAGACGGTGTGCCCAGGACTGGGGTTCATTGGTTAGCAGAGATATGACGAATCCCACTTTCGTCACCTCAAGGGAGAAGGTCCTGGGTTGTAGGGCGAAATAGAGTTCGCAGGAGTTGCGGAAAGCCCTGAACTTGTTCCGGTCTCCCGCGAATCGTTCCGGAGTTGGGACCCTGGGTTCGGGTGGCAACATCACGACTGACGGCGGGGCATGGGCCCCAGGAGCGACTGGTGCAGAGGCGGATAGCGCCTGGACTTGTTCCTCCAGTCTACCGTAGCCTTCTTGTAGGCTCTTAACTGCCTGGGTAAGACCGGCCAGGTGGTGGCAGAGCTCGTCCATGGGGGAGGCTCCCTGCGCAGGCTCGGACATGGCTGTCCAGTACTGTCACGTACCTAGTAGTTGAGCCTGGAATGCAGGGAGCGGCCCCTCGTATCCCCTGGCTAATGAACCCCTGGAGATGGAGACAGGTATTCAAAAGTTCAGGGGGCACAAGTGCCTGGCAGGTAGGACTGGTCCGGATAAGCAGCTGGGCACCGACAGCAAGTTGGTAGGGCTGATGGTACTTGACTGTAGCAGGCAGGCACAAGTGCGGAGACTGGCTGGTAGGTGGGCGTCAGGAAATACTGGAACCCCAACAGGTAAACAGGAACAGCGGAGTCGGGTACAGGCCGGGTCAGCAGGAATCGATCAGCAAGGTACAAGAGGATGAGGCAGAGACGTGGTCGGACAAGCAGAGGTCGTAGGCAGGCAGCAACGGATCAAGGTCAAAGAACAAGCCGGGTATCAAGGATCAAGGTAACAGGTACTGGTACAGAAAGCAAGGTCACGGACACGCTGTAGACTGGACAGCACGGATGGAAGGGAGCCAGTGACTTAAGAAGACCTTAGGGCGCCAAACGGACGTACGACGGGTCAGCGCGCCCCCGCGAGTAGACGTGCTCCCGTTCGTGACCCACGAGCGTGTGCGCGCTCGTTTGTGTTGACGCGAGTGCGTTCGTTAGCTTTAGCGCGCGTCAAAGGGAAACGACGGGCTCTCCACGACAGGTTTCTACGGGTAAGTCTCCTGTGTATGGCCGAAACGTCCGAGTGATCGTGACACTACCATAGTGCCGATTATCTTTTGACATTGAGAGACTCTGAGGAGAGAAGAGGACATTGCAAGACGAATCCTGCTTCGGATCACCGGAATTTTCTCCAGGGGTAAGGAGATGGTGCTCATTACTGTGTTGAACTGGGCTCCGAGGAAGATAAGAGACTGCGTTGGCTCTAGATGGCTCTTCTCCTTGTTCAGGAGCCAGCCGAACTCCGTTAGGGTAGAAATAACCTGTTCCCGATGAGACAACAGTTGCTCTTTGTCTTGAGAAAGTAGGAGCAGATCATCCAGGTAGTGATGCAACCGGATGCGTCTGATCCTGATTAAAGCCACGACCGCCAGTAAGAGTTTTGAAAATACTCAAGGCAACGTAGAAAGCCCAAATGGGAGACATGTAAACTGAAGATGCACCTGATCTACCGCAAACCTGAGATACTTCTGGTAATCTTTTGCAATTGGTACGTGGAAATAGGCATCCTTGAGGTCTATTGAGACAAGCCAGTCGCCTGGTTGAATAGCCTGGCGTATTGTTAGTAGAGACTCCATTTTGAATTTTTCCTTTTTTATGAAGGAGTTCAGATGTGTCAGATCGATGACTGGTCTCCAGAAGCCATTCTTTTGGAGGACCATGAAAAGAGGGGAGTAAACTCCTTGAAATCTTTCCTCGGCTGGAACCAGAATGGCAGCTCCTTGAGCCATCAGTGATTCTGTGTATGATACAAGAATCTGTCTTTTTTCTTCTGAATGGGGAAGATTAGTAGGCATAAACTGGTGAATGGGTGGATTGTTGAAGACCCAAGAATGTCCTGAAGAGACCATTTTGACGGTCCAGTAGTCCTGAATCGAGGCTGCCCAGACGTGCTGAAAACTGAGTAAATGAGCCCCAACTTGCTCCGTCTGGACAGACCCCATATCAAAAGGACTTTGAAGCCTCCCGACCACCAGAAGAAGGGGCTTTTGAGGACTTTTGACCTGAAGGCTGGCTTCTTTTCCAGTTCTTCCTAAACTCGCGGCCAGGTCTGTAACGACGTGCATCCCTAGCACGTTCCAATTCTTGTCTGGGGTGTACTCTTCTCTGACCCATGAGACGGCGATCCTGGGGCAGAAACCCAGATTTCCCCCCGGTAGCACGGGTAATAGCTGAGTGGAGTTTGTTCCCAAAGAGGGAAGATCCCTCGAAAGGAATTTTACACCATGCCTGCTTAGAGGCAGGATCCGCAACCCATGGGCGCAACCACAGGGCACGTTTGGCCGTGACCGAAGAGAGCATTACATGAGCTACCAGACGAATCATGTCCAGGAATGCCTCCCCCAGGAAAACCGAGGCCATCTTTAGCTCATGCACTGGCGAGCTTTTGACCAGCTCCTCAGAAATGCTTCCTAAGGTCGTACCTATATCATCTGTCCAGGATTTCATGGCCTTAGATAACGCTGCGAGGGCTAGGGCTGGTTTACAAGCCATGCCTGCAGTAATGTAGATGCGCTTGAGGTCCGTATCTATCTTCCTCTACAGACCATCTTTGAAGGAAACAGAATCTTCCAGAGGGCGAGTAACATGCCTCACCAACCTCATTGAAGCCGCATCGATAAGAGGGGCAGACTCAAGATGTTTAACCTCGTGGCTCTTAAAAGGATACATTTTTGCTACCTTAGAGATCAGGGAATTTTTCCTCTCAACTTTGCTCCACTCATCGGAGATGATTTCACCAAGTTCTTCCAGAAAAGAAAAGTTTGGACGGTCTTTCTTGAGATGCTTGAAGCATTTCTTCTGCTTAGAGGGAGCTTCCACCGGTTCATCCCATTTTAATGCATCTTTGACTGCTCTGACTAAGAACGGAACCTGAGAAAATTCAAAACCTGCGCCAGGTTCATCCGTCTCCACCTCGCTATCGGAGGATCCACTAATAGAAAGACTGTGATGAGAGGGACCTGGAGTCTCAGGATCAACCACATCAGTAACTAGGGCTGGAAGAGAAGGAGGATTGAAAGTATGGCTGGAATCTGACTTGTTCATGGATTCTTGGATCACCTTCCTGACCAGAGCCTCAACATGTTGGTCCTCAGATCCTCTTTCCTTCATAGCCTGAGAGTAACACAACTCGCAGAGAGATTTACCCTCTGGAACCTGAGTTTTACATCCCCAGCAAGCCTTTTCCACAGAACGGCTGGAATGGTGGTAAGAATGGTGTCTAGAACCAGACTTTGAGCCTTCCTTCCGATGTCTGGAGGACGATCCGGTATGTCTAGTGCTTGAAGATGAAGGATGGCGCTGTGACCTAGATTTGTCACTATCACCGTGTGTCAAAACTTGAGATTCAGACCTAGAGGGGCTGAGGAAAGAAAAAATCGTTAACTTGCTCCAGAAACCCAAATACAAACAGGCAGAGGGAAAAAAATTCCATCCTACCTGTGGCATAAGGGTTGGCCACTAGGGGGCGTTGACACATCCATCACAGCAGAGATTCAAACAGCTAAAACAAACAATTTGAATAAGCATGTAAAATGTAGGAACATAGAGAGAGCAATGATATGCACAGTGCCACACAATGATACTCTCCCCCCCCCCCCCCCCACCTTGAGCAGAAAAGCCACGAGCACGGGAGGTAGCTGCCTTGCTTGGAAACCTTCCAAAGCATAGCTGTCTCTGACAGCTATTTAACCACTTGCCGACCGCCGCACGCCGATGTACGTCGGCAGAATGGCACGGGCAGGCATAAGCACATACATGTACGTGATTTGCCTCCCGCGGGTCGGGGGCCCGATCGGGCCCCCGCCCGGTGCCTGCGGCGGTCGGTTTTCGTTCGGGAGCGATCCCGGACGAGGGGACGGCCATTCATTCATGGCCACCCCCTCGCGATCGCTCCCGACGAATGGAAATCCCCGGTGACATCACTTCCTCTCCTGTAATGTAAACACAGGAGAGGAAGTGATGTATTCTCTCCTCCGTGTCGGTATTTTTCGTTCCGACACGGAGGAGAGCGGATCAGTGAGTTGCACCAACACATCCCACACACAGTAGAACATGCCAGGCACACTCACACCCCCCCTTTACCCCCCGATCACCCCCCCAATTACCCCTGCCCCCCAGTCACAGTGACACCAATGTCATTTTTTTTTTTTTTTTTTTTTTTTTGCATTGGTGTCATTTGTGACTGTAATAACTGTTAGGGCAGTTAGGGTTAGCCCCCTTTAGTTCTAATGTACCCCCCTAACCCCCCCAATAAAGGTTTAACCCCGTGATCACCCCCCGTCGCCAGTGTCACTAAGGCTGGGTTCACATTGCAGCGGTTTATGAGAACGAATGTGATTCGCACCGCACTGCAGTGCAAATCACATCCGATCTCTGTGCGATTCGAGTTCAGCCATTCGCCGCACCCGCCGCACCCGCCACACCCGCCGCACCCGCCGCAAATTCGCACGGGACCCTTTTTTTGGCCCGCAGCAGAATCGGATCGCATGGGTGTTCACACCATGCGATCCGAGTTTGCAGATCGCACTGCGATATGCGAACTGATCTGGGGGTGTCAGTAACATTTCACTGACACTCCCAGCAGTTCGCATAGGGCAGTGTGAACTGCCGCCGGGAGGCATGCGATGCGGGAACCCGCCGCGGATTCGCGGCGTTTCCGCATCGCTCCAGTGTGAACCCAGCCTAATAAGCGATCATTTTTCTGATCGCCGTATTAGTGTCACAGGTGACGCTAGTTAGGCAGGTAGGTATTTAGGTTCGCCGCAGCTTTTTATAGCGCTAGGGACCCCCATATACTACCGCATAAAGCCCCCTGATTGCCCCCTAGTTAACCCTTTCACCAGTGATCACCATATAACTGTTACAGGTGACGCTGGTTGGTTAGTTATTTTTTTATAGTTTCAGGGCACCCGCCATTTATTACCTAATAAAGGTTTAACCCCCTGATCACCCGGCAGGTGTCATTTGTGACTAATAACTGTTAGGGCAGTTAGGGTTAGCCCCCTTTAGTTCTAAGGTACCCCCCTAACCCCCCCAATAAAGGTTTAACCCCGTGATCACCCCCCGTCGCCAGTGTCACTAAGGCTGGGTTCACATTGCAGCGGTTTATGAGAACGGATGTGATTCGCACCGCACTGCAGTGCAAATCACATCCGATCTCTGTGCGATTCGAGTTCAGCTATACAGATAGTATGGCTGAATTCGTGTCGCACCCGCCGCACCCGCCGCAAACTCGCACGGGACCCTTTTTTTGGTCCGCAGCAGAATCGGATCGCATGGGTGTTCACACCATGCGATCCAAGTTTGCAGATCGCACTGCGATATGCGAACTGATCTGGGGGTGTCATTAACATTTCACTGACACTCCCAGCAGTTCGCATAGGGCAGTGTGAACTGCCGCCGGGAGGCATGCGATGCGGGAACCCGCCGCGCATTCGTGGCGTTCCCGCATCGCTCCAGTGTGAACCCAGCCTAATAAGCGATCGTTTTTCTGATCGCTGTATTAGTGTCACAGGTGACGCTAGTTAGGCAGGTAGGTATTTAGGTTCGCCGCAGCTTTTTATAGCGCCAGGGACCCCCATATACTACCGCATAAAGCCCCCTGATTGCCCCCTAGTTAACCCTTTCACCAGTGATCACCATATAACTGTTACAGGTGACGCTGGTTGGTTAGTTATTTTTTTATAGTTTCAGGGCACCCGCCATTTATTACCTAGTCTCACTAGTGTACCCCTAAATTTAGGGGTGTCTACTTTCTAAAATGGGGTCATTTGGGGGGGGGGGTTTGTGCCATCTTGGCATTTTATGGCCTTCAAAACTGTAACGCCCTTAGAAAGCCTGAAGGCGGTGCTTGGTTTTTGGGGCCCCGTACGCGGCTAGGCTCCCAAAAAGTCCCACATATGTGGTATCCCCGTACTCAGGAGAAGCAGCAGAATTTATTTTGGGGTGTCATTTCACATATGCCCATGGCATGCGTGAGCAATATATCATTTAGTGACAACTTTGTGAAAAAAAAAAAAAGTTTGTAATTTTCCCGCAACTTGTGGCAAAATATAAAATATTCCATGGACTCAACATGCCTCTCAGCAAATAGCTTGGGGTGTCTACTTTCTAAAATGGGGTCATTTGTGGGGGTTTTGTGCCATCTTGGCATTTTATGGCCTTCAAAACTGTAATAGGTAGTGAGAAGTGAACTCAAAAAATTACGCCCTTAGAAAGCCTGAAGGCGGTGCTTGGTTTTCGGGGCCCCGTACGCGGCTAGGCTCCCAAAAAGTCCCACATATGTGGTATCCCCGTACTCAGGAGAAGCAGCAGAATTTATTTTGGGGTGTCATTTCACATATGCCCATGGCATGCATGAGCAATATATCATTTAGTGACAACTTTGTGAAAAAAAAAAAAAAAAAAAAAAAGTTTGTAATTTTCCCGCAACTTGTGGCAAAATATAAAATATTCCATGGACTCAACATGCCTCTCAGCAAATAGCTTGGGGTGTCTACTTTCTAAAATGGGGTCATTTGTGGGGGTTTTGTGCCATCTTGGCATTTTATGGCCTTCAAAACTGTAATAGGTAGTGAGGCGTGAAATCAAAAATTTACGCCCTTAGAAAGCCTGAAGGCGGTGCTTGGTTTTCGGGGCCCTGTACGCGGCTAGGCTCCCAAAAAGTCCCACATATGTGGTATCCCCGTACTCAGGAGAAGCAGCAGAATTTATTTTGGGGTGTCATTTCACATACGCCCATAGCATGTGTGAGCAATATATCATTTAGTGACAACTTTGTGTAAAAAAAAAAAAAAAATTTTTTTTTTGTCATTATTCAATCGCTTGAGGCAAAAAAATAAAATATTCAATGGGCTCAACATGCCTCTTATCAATTTCCTTAGGGGGTCTACTTTCCAAAATGGGGTCATTTGGGGGGGTTTTGTACTGCCCTGTCATTTTAGCACCTCAAGAAATGAGATAGGCAGTCGTAAACTAAAAGCTGCGTAAATTCCAGAAAACGTACCTTAGTTTGTAGATGTGACAACTTTTGCGCAAACCAATAAATATACAATTATTGACTTTTTTTTTACCAAAGACATGTGGCTGAATACATTTTGGCCTAAATGTATGACTAAAATTGAGTTTATTGGATTTTTCTAATAACAAAAAGTAGAAAATATCATTTTTTTTCAAAATTTGCGGTCTTTTTACGTTTATATCGCAAAAAATAAAAATCGCAGAGGCAATCAAATACCATCAAAAGAAAGCTCTATTTGTGGGAAGAAAAGGACGCAAATTTTGTTTGGGTACAACATTGCATGACCGCGCAATTACCAGTTAAAGCAGCGCAGTGCCAAAGTGTAAAAAGACCTCTGGTCATTTACCAGCAAAATGGTCCGGTCTGAAAGTGGTTAAATCTGCCGCCACGATGAGGTCATTACGTTAGCAGCGCACCTGCGCCACTCCTACAGCGTCCGCGCGCATGCGTGACCGCCGCCATCTTGTCCCAATTGCGCACGCGCAAACCAAGCCTCGATCTCAGTCGAAGTCTCGCAGCTGTGCAGAGGGAGCGAAGAGCGGCGGACTGGAACGCAAAGCGTTCCAGCCGCCATGGCTACACCGGAGCAGGTAAGGACAAACAAACACACAAAAACAGGCTGCCATGAAAATATTATACATCACCACACTGAAGCCAGCACAATCCATCCTGGGACTGGGAGGGTCGATACACTCTCTGCACGATCGGCACATTAATAAAGGGGCATCCCGCTAATAGCTAGGACGAATGGCCATGATGCAATCTGTCAACCAATGGATGACTTTAAAGATCTTCACAGCATCGCTCTTTAGTGCCTGTGTCCTCCCTGCTAATAGCTGGGAAATATGGACTCCAAGAATAACCGCCATCACCATCAACGTGCAAACCACCAGGACTGGATTAAAGCTTCCGAAAGGTAAGAATACACCTTGGTTCTAGGAGGAGGACAAAAAAGGAACACAGTCTCTGGCTAGAAGCAAAGATTTATGGGAGTGGGGTCCTATGAGGTATGAGAGGCGGGATTAACCCATACGTAGGCTGCCATAGAGTCTGTCAGAAAAGCTTTTTTTCCTGCTGTTTTTTTCCAGAAAAATGTAGTTTTGGGAAAAAAATTTTTTAAAAATCAGCGTGTAGTAGTTTTACAAATTGAAAGTCATTTTGTTACACTGGGAATGTGAAATGCAGTGTATATAAAAGTTTTATGTTTGAAATAAAAGTACAGCTTATTCAGTAAATTAAATTGTATTTTTTATTTCAAATGGAATAACAAGCACTGTTTACTTACATAGTAGGTGAGGTTGAAAAAAGACATAAGTCAGTCAGGTCCAACCTATGTGTGTGCTTTTATGTCAGTATTACATTGTATATCCCTGTATGTTGTGGTTGTTTAGGTGCTTATCTAATAGTTTTTTGAAATTATCAATCCTCCCTGCTGAAACCACTGCCTGTGGAAGGGAATTCCACATTCTTGCCGCTCTTACAGTAAAGAACAATGTACGCAGTTTAACCACTTCCCGACCGGCGCACGGCGTTGTACGTCGGCAGAATGGCACGGGCAGGCAAATTGGCATAAAGGTAGGTCCATTTGTATTGGCCGCCCTGCCACCACATGCACGCCGCTGGCGGCCGCGCGCATGCCGGTCGGGACCCCGTGAGTCTGGTGGCAGGTCCCGCGGATTCGATCGCCGCAGGGATACCCGCGATCATCTCACAGGGAGGCTGAACGGGGAGATGCCGATGTAAACAGCATCTCCCCGTTCTGCCTAGCAACAAGTGACACTGATCTCTGCTCCATGTGATTGGAGCAGAGATCATTGTTCACTAACACACAGCGCAGCCCCCCACAGTTAGTAACACGCCCCTAGGACACACTTAACCCCTACACTGCCACGCCCTGGTTAACCCCTTCACTGCCAGTGTAATTTATACAGGAATCAGTGCATTTGTATAGCACTGATTGCTGTATAAATGACAATGGTCCCAAAAATGTGTAAAAAATGTCCGATGTGTCTGCCATAATGTCGCAATCACAATAAAAATCGCTGATCGCCGCCATTACTAGTGAAAAAAAATTATTAATAAAAATACCATAAAACTATCCCCTATTTTGCAAACGCTATAAATTTTGCACAAACCAATCAATAATCGCTTATTGTGATTTTTTTTACCAAAAATATGTAGAAGAATACGTATCGGCCTAAACTGAGGAAAAAACATTTTTTTTATATATTTTGGGGGGATATTTATTATAGCAAAAAGTAAAAATTAACGCTTTTTTTTTTTAAATTGTCTCTCTATTTTTGTTTTTAGTGCAAAAAATAAAAACCGCAGGGGTGATCAAATACCACCAAAAGAAAGCTCTATTTGTGGGAAAAAAAGGACGTCAGCTTTGTTTGGGAGCCATGTCACATGACCGCGCAATTGTCAGTTAAAGCAATGTAGTGCCGAATCGCAAAAAGTGGTCTGGTCTTAAGCCAGCAAAATGGTCCGGTCTGAAAGTAGTTAAGGTTAAACCACTTCTCTTCTAATTTCTAGTGAATGGCCATGTGTCTTTTTAATTTCCCTTTCACTGAAAAGTTTTATCCCTATTGTGGGGTCACCAGTATGCTATTTGTACATTGAAATCATGTCCCCTCTCAAGCCTTATTTGCCATGTAGTTGCCCACCCCATTAATTTGTTCAGATCTTCTTGTAAGGTTTCCCCATCCTACAGAGAAGTTATTGCCCTGCTTAGCTTAGTATCGTCCACAAATACTGAGATTGAGCTGTTTATCTCATCCTGCAGATCGTTTATGAATAAATTAAATAGGATTGGTCCCAGGAAAGAACCCTGGGAGACCCCACTTTCCACAGCCGACCATTCGGAGTACTCTCCATTTATAACCACCCTCTGAACTCACCCTTGTAACTAGTATTCAATCCATGTACTCACTAGGGGTGCTGAAATTAATCGCTGCACCGATGCATCGCGATTCGGGTGTCCCCGATGCGGCACCGATGCATGCGACAGCATTAATCGATTACCGCGGCGTCATTGCCCCGCCCCTCCCGGCACAGCGCTCCGAGTGTATCCCCTGTTGTTTAAAATGCTCTCCGGCTCACTTCCAGCTCTCCTCATGTCAGCTGAGAATTCTCAGCCCCGCCCGCTGACTGTCACTATCAAATCAGAAGAGGCGGGCGGGGCTGAGAATTCCTGCTGACATCAGGAGAGACGTGAGCCTTGAGAGCAGAGAGGCGGGCAATGTCAGGACACAGTAAGGAGGGACTAATGAGGGAACTTGAGATACCCATTGGCAGAGAAGCTGCTGCCTACTCAGCCAATGGGTGCACAGGGCGGCCTGTCCATCACATTCTTTGTACGTGATCTTCCTCTGCTGGGCTCTGCAATAGATGATGTCATCAGTCAGAGCCTGGCAGAGAAGTGAGCAGAGGAAGTTTTCTTTTGTGAAATGTCTGAGCTATCACTGCACTGGCATCCCCAGCATCCCTTTAGATGAGAAAAAGCAACAGACAAGAAAAGTGAGAGGGGGGTGATTCTTCTATAGAATTCCATATGGATCAAGCAGCCAGGTAAGGAGCACCAGTGCCCCCCTCCCCCACTGACTGGCAGTGCCTCCAAACTGCCCCATTGGGCACCAGGACCCCTATCTCCCCTCACTAAGCACTTTAGCCTCCTATCTCTCCCCACTAGGCCCCAGGAACCCTCCCATCTAGGGTTGCCACCTATATGGGAATGACCCGGACAGTCCGGGTTTTGACAGCTGTGCCCGGGTTTCTCTCCTCCTGAAACCTGGACACAGCAGCATAGGCTCCAGTGAGTGTGGGAAGTGGGTGTTCATACCTTCAGCCCACCAGCAGCATAGCCCCCCCTCCTGTAGTTACTGTGCTCCTTCCTGTGTCCCGGCAGCAGCGCGCCCCCCCCCCTCCTGTCGCTGGATAGTGATACACACTCTTCAACATCACCTGCCCCTCCCTATGGCTCCTGTCCTGTGTGGCTTCACTGGGGAGCGTTCCCCTCCATCCACCTCTTCCCCCTTCAGTGTGTCAATGCCGATTGGATCGGCAAATGCAACCTGTCTTAAATGCGTTCTCTCCCGCCAGCAGCACGCTCCCCCGGGCCCCCCTCCTTCCCCTACTTCAGTAGGGCTAATGATTTTTGGCAGTTTCACTGCCACTGGTGAATGGTGACAGTGGTGAGTCGGACCTGGTCCGGTCCCTCTCACCCTCGCTGAATCCTGAATGCTGCAGCTCACTGTGTGCTCTCTTCCCAGAGGAACCAAGCCAGCCCCCCTCCTCTGCCAGCCCCCCTCATCTGTCAGCCCCCCCTCCTCTGCCAGCCCCCCTCATCTGCCAGCCCCCCTCATCTGCCAGCCCCTCTCCTCTGCCAGCCCCTCTCCTCTGCCAGCCCCTCTCCTCTGCCAGCCCCCTCATCTGTCAGCCTCCCTCCTCTGCCAGCCCCCCTCATCTGTCAGCCCCTCTCATCTGTCAGCCCCTCTCATCTGCCAGCCCCCTCATCTGCCAGCCCCCCCTCCTCTGCCAGCCCCCTTCCTCTGCCAGCCCCCCTCATCTGCCAGCCCCCCTCCTCTGTCAGCCCCGCTCCTCTGCCAGCCACCCCCTCCTCTCTGTCAGCCCTCCTCATCTGTTAGCCCCCCTCCTCATCTGTTAGCCCCATCCTCATCTGTTAGCCCCCCTCCTCTCTGCCAGCCCCCCTCCTCTGCCAGCCCCCCTCCTCTGCCAGCCCCCCTCCTCTGCCAGCCCCCCTCCTCTGTCAGCCCCGCTCCTCTGCCAGCCACCCCCCTCCTCTCTGTCAGCCCTCCTCATCTGTTAGCCCCCTCCTCATCTGTTAGCCCCCCTCCTCTCTGCCAGCCCCCCTCCTCTGCCAGCCCCCCTCATCTGCCAGCCCCCCTCCTCTGCCAGCCACCCCCCTCCTCATCTGTCAGCCCTCCTCATCTGTTAGCCCCCCTCCTCATCTGTTAGCCCCCCTCCTCATCTGTTAGCCCTCCTCATCTGTTAGCCCCCCTCCTCTCTGTCAGCCCCCCTAATCTGCCAGCCCCCCTCCTCTGCCAGCCCCCCTCCTCTGTCAGCCACCCCCCTCCTCTCTGTCAGCCCTCCTCATCTGTTAGCCCCCTCCTCATCTGTTAGCCCCCCTCCTCATCTGTTAGCCCCCCTCCTCTGCCAGCCCCCTCCTCTACCAGCCCCCCTCATCTGCCAGCCCCCCTCATCTGCCAGCCCCCTCATCTGCCAGCCCCCCTCCTCTCTGTCAGCCCCCCTCCTCTCTGTCAGCCCCCCTCCCCTCTGTCAGCCCCCCTCTTATCTGTCAGCCCCCCTTATCTGTCAGCCCCACTTATCTGTCAGCCCCACTTATCTGTCAGCCCCCCCTCCTCTCTGTCAGCTCCCCTCCTTATCTGTCAGCCCCCCTCCTTATCTGTCAGCCCCCCTCCTCTCTGTCAGCCCCCCTCCTCTCTGTCAGCCCCCCCCTTATCTGTCAGCCCCCCTTATCTGTCAGCCTCTGTCAGCCACACTCCTCTCTGTCGCCCCCCCTCCTCTGTCAGCTACCCCCTCCTCTTTCAGGCACCCCCTCCTCTGTCAGCCACCCCCCTCCTCTGTCAGCTACCCCCAAACACCATGAACCTCCCCCTTTCTCCCCTGCTCCAGCGGGGCTAATGTCCTGCAGCCGTGTCACACTGCACTGTCTGTGTGCTCTCCCTCCCTCCCGGTCGCCAATGCCACCAGAGACAGTGAATGGAGGGCCACTGAACTGGTATCCTAGAAACCAGGGATGCTTTTGCAGGAGAAAACATGGTATTACAGACTCCGCCCCCTAACAGGTTCACACACACACATCTTTGCAGTGGCTCCTGGAAGGTAAGGGTTTTTTTGTCTCACTGTAATGGAGATCTCTATTGGGGGGGGGGGGGGGGGTGCACAGGCACTGTCTGATATTTAATCTGTTACTTTCCACTGCTCTATATCTGCCCTACTGACATCGTCTACTGACACCTTCCACTGCTCTACTGACACCTTCCACTGCTCTACTGACACCGTCCACTGCTCTACTGACACCGTCCACTGCTCTACTGACACCGTCCACTGCTCTACTGAAAATGGTCCACTGCCCTACTGACACCGCCCACTGCCCTACTGACACCGCCCACTGCCCTACTGACACCGTCCACTGCTCTACTGAAAATGGTCCACTGCTCTACGGACACCGTCCATTGCTCTACTGACACCTTCCACTGCCCTACTGACACTTTCCACTGCCCTACTGACACCGCCCGCTGCCCTACTGACACCGCCCGCTGCCCTACTGACACCGTCCGCTACCCTACTGACACCTTCCGCTGCCCTACTGACACCTTCCGCTGCCCTACTGACACCTTCCGCTGCCCTACTGACACCTTCCGCTGCCCTACTGACACCTTCCGCTGCCCTACTGACACCGTCCGCTGCCCTACTGACACCTTCCGCTGCCCTACTGACACCTTCCGCTGCCCTACTGACACCTTCCGCTGCCCTACTGACACCGTCCGCTGCCCTACTGACACCGTCCGCTGCCCTACTGACACCGTCCGCTGCCCTACTGACACCGTCCGCTGCCCTACTGACACCGTCCGCTGCCCTACTGACACCGTCCGCTGCCCTACTGACACCGTCCGCTGCTCTACTGACACCGTCCGCTGCTCTACTGACACTGTCCACTCTTAATGCAATTTGGCCACAGCCACTGTTCACCGTAGCACACCTCATTACTACTCTCTTTGGGTAACCCAAAAGGTGTCCCAGGTATTTTACAATCCTATAGCAAGTACTACAAAAAAATTGCTGTGCCAAATACCACCAAAAGAAAGCTCTATTTGTGGGGGAAAAGGGACATCAAAAAGGACGTTAATTTTGTTTGGGTACAACGCCGCACGACTGCGCAATTGTCAGTTACAGTAACAGTGCCAAATCGCAAAAAATGGCCTGGTCATTCAGCAGCCAAATCTTCCAGGGCTGAAGTGGTTAAAGTGGTTGTAAACCCTTACAAAACACTTTGACCTACAGGTAAGCCTAGATTAAGGCTTACCTGTAGGTCCCCTAAGCCGCAGATATGCCGCGAGTGTCGGCTCCCATGCGCATGCTCCCATGCCCATGCGCCGGAGCAGTGAGACCCACGGAGACCCACCAAGAAGATGGACGCTCGGAACTACAAGGGACAGCGGTGACTTCGCTGGCTCCTGTGTCAGGTAAGTGACACATAATGGACTACTATGCGATGCATAATAGTCCATTATGCTTTACCTTTGCAGGGAATCAAAGAGGAAGTAAACCCATCAGGGTTTACTTCCTCTTTAAGGGAGTGAGGTTATTTTTAATTCAAAGTTCCAGTAAATCTCTTTATTAAAAGTCAGCAGCTACAAAAAAAGTGTATCTTCTTTTAATAAAGAGTCACTCACCTGTCCCACAATCCAGGGATATATCTTGGTCCTTTTTTTTAATATTGGTTCTACATTGGCTTTTCTCCAACATTGTTAAAAACATTTCAACTATATATGAGAACACTTTCCCTCAGAGATTGACAATGCTGATCCAGAAGTATATACTGTACTCATATAGCTCTTACAAGAACTTGATGAATGTTCTCCTGATTCTCAGGTGTCGTTTTCTCTATAAATTAATAGATTGTGAATTTTTGGAAGGCCTAAAGAGGCTGCTGGAGAAGAAACACTTTGTGATGATCCAGAAGCAGCAGAAAGGAGTGTTTCTGGCATGAGAACTCTGGAGGGAAAAGCTCCTCACACTTTCAGTCTGGTCTTCATTGTTTCATTCCATAAAGTATTTTTAATGTTTTTAGGGCACCTCTGGCATGCCTGGATGTGTTTTGTCACCTTTGTAGCATTTGGAAAAGAATATCTTTTCACAAAATTTGCAAATTGCAGCTTTGCTCTCAGCAGAAATCGCACCGTGGAAATGTTTACAAACTCTAGATGTTGGTCTCATCATTTTACTGAGACGAGGAAAAGAAAGTGACCAGACTATAGGGAAACATTATGCTGTGTATAACATTAATAGGAATCATTTTAAGGTTAAAAAAAGATAAACTACTGTCAGACAAATTTACACTCTAACCTGTCAATTAAGGCATGAGAGGATAGAAACTATCACCTACTGTATCCCAAAAATCACCAAACTGTAAGAGGTACAAGATGGAGCCCACAAGCAAACTAAACTGGAGCTTTTCCCCTGCAGTGCCCTCTAGTGGCAGAAATGCATATTCCTCTTGTTTGAGAACTGCATTAAAATAAGCCAGAACCTGCAGTATTCATCCTCCCTTTTCCATAGGCACAAACATACATAGATACATACTATAACTGGGTACTAACATTTATTTGTAAAGTTGATCCAGGGAATTCCCTCTCGGCAATCAGGAAGGAATTTTTTCCCCTGCTGCCGCAAATTGAATTATGCTTTGCTGGGGTGTTTTGCCTTCCTCTGGATCAACTGTGGGTATAGGATTATGTATATGGGATTGTATGCTTTTTTTTTTTTTTTTTTTGGTTAAACTAGATGGACTTGTGTCTTTTTTCAACCTGATTAACTATGTAACTGTGTAAGTACAAAGGTCTTTTGTAAGGTTTCAGTACATCCATGGAAAGGGCCGTCTTAACCTGCATCGGCTGCACAGGCATACCATGCAGTCACATGTAGGCAGCCTGTTGACATCAATGATAGGTGGTTAGTGGCATGGACCTGCAAGGGCATTCCTGGGTGTACCTCTATATGGGTTTGATGCACAGACCATAATGCAGCAGGCTGATTTCAACAGTCAGCCTGCACATGGCTGCAAGGAACATCTGTGCATTCTGTGCGGTGAACACAGTCCATTGTATGGGTATACAGATCAGTATGTCCATGTGAATAGGGTATTAGATGGACCCTGGCTGGGAAATCTATACATACTGTAGCCAGACACCAGGTAGCTTTAGTGTTTAATCACACAACATACACACTATAATAGATCATTGATCCCTGGTGCTCTACCTGTGGCCGAGGGCCAGATGCGTCCCTTTGGTATACAATGTGCAGCCCTCGGACCTCAGCAGTTTGTGGTGGAAACATTGGTTAGGATAATAGCATTGATCTCTACTAGCATCATGTTCCCAGTTTCGTATTGTCTTCTGCAGCCCATCCCCAGCTAAGGCCTCATGCACACGAGACGCTGTTAAACACGCGTTCAGAGGCAGTTGGACACTTTTTTCGACTGCCCCTGAACTCATTCAATGTTATCCTATGTGTCCATGTACACAGTCTCGTTTTTTGCCATTTTTATGCAGTTGCGTTTAACCTCGTTTTTTCAGAAGCAAAAAAATGGGTTCAGACGCAAAAGTTTTCCACGTTTCAGACGCAAAATGCGGCAAAATGCTGGTACTGCGTTTTGCCGCATTTTTGTTTATAAGCGTTTTTAAAGGTGACCTATTTTTTTTACATTAAAAATCTAAAAAATGATGGAAAATTATGAAAAACCATTAGAAAAATATTTTAAACAATTGCAATTGGACAATCCACAACTTGTGGCAAGTGACATGGCAGGTGGCAAGTGATGTGGCAAGTGGACAATCCACAACTTGTGGCAAGTGACATGGCAGGTGGCAAGTGGACAATCCACAACTTGTGGCAGGTGAAGTGGCAAGTGACGTGGCAAGTGGACAATCCACAACTTGTGGCAGGTGACGTGGCAAGGGACGTGGCAAGTGGACAATCCACAACTTGTGGCAGGTGACGTGGCAGGTGACATGGCAGGTGACATGGCAAGCGACATGGCAATTGGCAATACACAACTTGTGGCAGGTGACGTGGCAAGTGACGTGGCAAGTGGCCAATCCACAACTTGTGGCAGGTGACGTGGCAAGTGGCCAATCCACAACTTGTGTCAGGTGACGTGGCAAGTGGAAATCAAAAACTTGTGGCAGGTGACGTGGCAAGTGGACAATCCACAACTTGTGGCAGGTGACGTGGCAGGTGACGTAGCAAGTGATGTGGCAAGTGGACAATCCATAACTTGTGGCAGGTGATGTGGCAGGTGACGTGGCAAGTGGACAATCCACAGCTTGTGGCAGGTGGACAATCCACAACTTGTGGCAGGTGACGTGGCAAGTGGACAATCCACAACTTGTGGCAGGTCACGTGGCAAGTGGGCAATCCACAACTTGTGGCAGGTGACGGGGCAAGTGACACGCTAAACACAAGTACACTGCTGCTCTCACAGCTGCTGCTACTCACTCTGGTCTCACAAAATGGCTAAAATAGTTAATAATACAGTTTTTTGAGCTTGGGGAGGGTCTATGATGTTAGCTTAACTAAACGCTTCTAGACGGAAACGTGGTAAAACGCTGCTAAATTGCGGTAAAAATCACGGCAAAACAGGCGTTTCTAAACGCCGGTTTAAGCTTTTAAGAACATGTGTCCAGGAGAGTTTGCACCTGCGTCTTGTGTGTATGAAGCCTAACTATGTAGCATGTTCACAATCTCTCTCCCTCATTTCCTTGTTTAGGTCTGCAATTTCTGACATTCTTCTCATGCATTACATACATTATGTGCAGCCCTTTTGTGATATCAGGGGCCACATTTGAGGCCTCCTTGAGCTCATAAGTTGACAACGACTGTTATAGGTAGTAATAGAGTGATCTACATTCTCAGAATGATAAAAAGAGGACAGCTGAGAACCAACAACCTAAGCTGCATCAGATGTGAATCTTAGACCCCTTTCACACCACACCGCAACTTGCGTCGGCCGTAAAACGCCGCCATTTTTAGCGGCGTTTTACCGCCGGATTTGCGGCGCATTTCGGCCGCTAGCGGGGCGGTTTTACCCCCGCTAGCGGCCGCGAAAGGGTTAAAACCGCCAGCAATACGCCGCAATAGCAGCGTTTTGCCGGCGGCATTACAGCGCTGCCCCATTGCACCGCTTCTTCACCGCTCCAAAGAAGCTGCTGGCAGGACTTTTTTCTGACGTCCTGCGAGCGCACCGCTGTAGTGTGAAAGCCCTCGGGGCTTTCACACTACACACAATGGTGCAGCTTCTTTAGGGCATTTTGCAGGCGCTATTTCTAACGCTATAGCGCCTGCAAAACGCCCTGGTGTGAAAGGGGTCTTAAGGTGTCTCCTAAATTCCCTTTAGGGTTTTAGTAGAAGAGTTAAATTTAACAATAAGCTTAATGTTTAATGAATTTGCACCTAAAGCCTAAATCCAAGCTCATTTTGTTTCTTTTAGAATGTTAGAGTGTGTTAAAAAAAAAAACTGTTTAGGATACAATATTCACTTAATCTCGAGCTGTCCCCAGCTGTACCTCTGCTCAGCCACAAGATATCCTTAATCTTCCAGGTTGAATGATGCTTACCATTTATAACATGGGCTCTAAAGGTCTGGCACTGTATGGCGGAAATTCAGAGTGCATGCGCTGGCAACATCCCCGGCTGCAGGCATGCGAATATCTCCTAAACTGCGCAAGTTTAGAAGATATTCACAGAACCTACAGATAAGCCTTACTATAGGCTTGCCTATAGATTCAAGTGGTAGAAATGTGTTTACTACCACTTTAATGCATTCCTTGCATTAGGGTAAAACATGTTTAGGTGTCAGAATCCCCCCTCACCCCCCTTTTACTTACCTGGGCCCTCATTTGATCCAGCTCCGTGCACATCTGCAGCTCTTCTCTCCTCTCACTTCTGGGTCTCGCTGGCTTTGCTGGGGCACTGGGAGCCATTGGTGAGGAGGCGGAGAGTCCTGCTGTCTGTGTCAATGGCAGGAGTGGCTTCTCGTGGGCAGTGGCGGTTGGTGTTTATTTTTTGGGGGGGCGGCAAACAATCCACCCCTGGTCGGGTCACGAACAGCAACTTACCCCCGCCGGTCAGTCAGCCGGGTCTCGGGTGGCGCTCCCTCCCTCGGGTTGGTCAGTCAGCTGTCGGGTCCCCGCACTTACCCCATCTTGCAGGTAGCATTCCGGGCGGTGACGGCTTCTCTCTGCAGGCAGCTGTTTCCTTGCTTCCCCTGTGTCTCCTCCTTCCTCCTCCTAGCGGCCAATCCAATTGGATCTCCTTTTGGACAATTGGGTGACAGAACCTGCTTCCTGATTGGCCGGGAGGAGAATCAGTGTTACAATAGTGAATATTCATTCGCTATTGTCACACAACAGGGTGGGATGGGGGCACAGTGCTCTGCAAACCCACCCTTTTTTTAAGCCTATTAGAGCCTCTGGCTGTAATCATGTGCTTCAAAAAAAAACACAATTGGCATCCATGCGTCCGACACCCTGCATGTAGATCAGGGGGCCAGACGCGTGGATGGGGGGCAGCGCCTGTGTGCCCCCAATGGACAGGTCACCACTGCCCATGGGAGCACTGGGCAGAGGGGAGAGGCCAGGAGCACCAGCAGGGAACCCGAAAATAGGAGGTTCACAGCATCTCTGTGCAATTTCATTCCAGGTAAGTATAGACATGTTTGTTTGTTTTTTGCTTTTTTAAATTACCTTTACTTTATCACTTTAAAACACAGCTCCGTGTGTTTTTTTGGGGGGGGGTTTTGCACAGGAGGCTGCACAGTGAAGGTCCCAGAGCCAGAAGTAGTTAAAATGGTGAGAATATTACCAGGGAGGCTGGGCAGTGAAGGTCTTGGCAGTGGAGAAGAAAGTAAGTATTTTACCAGGTGGGTTGCATTCAAGGAGGGTTGGGGGTTAACATAAAATTATCCTTAATGAGATCCACTTTGTTGGGCAACATGTCTGAGTACTGGGGAATTTTCCTATTGTATATTTCTTTGCAAATCGCCCCACCCATGTTTACCCTTTTTCCTAGTTTATAATCAGATTAATTGGCTGACATTCTTCTATTACATAGTAGAAATCTTCAACCAAAACCTTTTCTGGATTTCTTGTGCTGCTGTATCTTTAAGTATTCAAGGATTGACCAACTCAAAAAATTAACGGACTTTGTGGGCACATAATGAGAGAGAGAAAGTATAAAAAAAGAGTATAAATTTTATTACAACACAGTTAAAAAACATATAAACAACATACAAACAACACCCTGTATGGACACAGTTACCCAATAATGCAGTTATAAAGGACTGGACCTACGGTAAAAAGATTAATTTAATACTGTATCAAGGTAAAAGAACAATTTCTGATCCAGTAATGCCTCCATAAACTTGCTAGTTGACGCGTTTCACTATAGCTTCCTCAGGACAGATACTTGGTAGGTGCTGGTATATTTAATATATGTATATTATTTTTATTTAAAAACAAGTGTGTACATGTGCAAGTATTCAATGTAGTTATATCTATATAAGTATGAATTATGATTGTTGCAACATTTCTCCAGGAGGTGTACATATACACAGAGACTAATTACATATAAACATTACCTGTTAAACTTGTGGCTCAAGGTGTCGGAGAACTTGACCAAACTGAAAACAACCGAAAAACTAAATTGCATATGTGTGTCTATAGTAGTGATAGTAGTGAGATACACATATATCATGTCGTCTATAATAGACACCGCTCAATAAGACAAAAAAACAACAAATACATGCGTTATAGATTAAGGTGCAACTATAAAAGTCCCCCAATTCAAAGACCAATTTATATTAGACTTAGCTCTTAACTTGTATATAGTGGTCATGTATGGGTACTTGAATATAAATCACACACAGCGGTAAGCGGTCACAAATTCCCACTATAAGTGTGTTCAATACAATATCTAAAGATAAACCAAGTCAATAATCAGATATTGGCCCTTTAGACAGGGTGTATATAATAGAGAATATATGAATGGTACTTACCAATAATACCAAGAGATGGCCCATGGATACCGTACCAAATTATTAAATGGGTAAATGTAAAATCCCCTTAAGTATAGAGGCGAATGGAATATCTAAGGCCGCGTACACACGCGGGGACTGTCTGCCGAAACTAAGTTCGTCAAACAGTCCGCTCAAACTTTTGAATGAACGAACACGCCCACACACGGCACTTTTTGAGCGGACAAATACGGCAAACTTTGTTCGTCGTACTAAGTCCGCGCAACTTTTGAAATGAACGGACTCGCCCACACACGAGGCAACAGTCCGCTCATTTCGAGCGCGTGTGCAGGTAGGCGGGGCCCGCGACGGAGACGTCGCGGGCTCCACCGCCTGGAATGTACTTAAAGGGGAACCCCAACGCCGAAAAAAATCGGCGTGGGGGTCCCCGCCAAAGTCCACAACAGAACCTTGTCCGAGCACGCTACCCGGCCGGCCAGGAAAGGGGGGCGAGCGAGCGCGCCCCCCCTTACCGAGCCGTACCAGGCCGCGTGCCCTCAACATGGGGGGTGCCTTGGGGAAGGGGGGGCCGCGCTGTGCGGCCACTTATATAGTGACAATGGGGCGGTGTCACATGGTATATGTCACATGGGTTGGTCACATGGGTTGATGTCACATGGGGACTATGACATCGAAAGGGGGCGGGGTCACCATGTGACCAACCCATGTGACATATACCATGTGACACCGCCCCATTGTCACTATATAAGTGGCCGCACAGCGCGGCTCTGGCATTCCGGCCGGAGAGAGCGACGTGTCAACATCTCCTGGAGAAGAAGAACAAGAAGAAGAACGGAAGGCGACCGGAAGGCGACAGCGGCGACAGAAGACCGGGCCACCGCCTCTAAAAGAGCTATAAGAAGGCGCGGTGGCCCGGCAGAAGAACGGAAGGCGGCGGCGACAGAAGACAGGGCCACCGCCTGCAAAAGAGCTATAAGAAGGCGCGGTGGCCCGGCAGAAGAACCGAAGAGGGGGACAAGACCCCCGAAATCGGGAGAAGAGGCCGGCGGCGGGGAGGAAGAAAGCCGGACTCCTCCGCTAGCAAAAGAGCTACAAGAAGATAGCGGAGGAGTCCGGCGAGAAGACCCCCGAAGACGGAAGACCCCCGGAGCTGTGCAATAAAATATTTTATCTCGTGTGTTGTGTTTTTTTTGGGGTACTTTTATTTTACAGGTGAATGGGTAGGGGTACATTGTACCCCATACTCATTCACATAGGGTGGGGGGCCGGTATCCGGGGGCCCCCTTATTAAAGGGGGCTCCCGGATTCCGATAAGCCCCCCGCCCGCAGACCCCGACAACCAATGGCCAGGGTTGTCGGGAAGAGGCCCTTGTCCTCATCAACATGGGGACAAGGTGCTTTGGGGTGGGGGGGCCGCGCGGCCCCCCCTTCCCCAAGGCACCCCCCATGTTGAGGGCACGCGGCCTGGTACGGCTCGGTAGGGGGGCGCGCTCGCTCGCCCCCCTTTCCTGGCCGGCCGGGTAGCGTGCTCAGACAAGGGTCTGTTGTGGACTTTGGGGGGACCCCCACGCCGATTTTTTTCGGCGTTGGGGTTCCCCTTTAAGTCCATACCAGGCGGCGGGGCCCGCGACGTCTCCTTCGCGGGCCCCGCCTACCTGGAGACGCGCTCGAAATTAGCAGACTTTCCTCCGAGCGGGAACAGTTTGCTCATTTCGAAAGTGGCCTACACACGGGCGGACTGTCCGCTCAAACCAAGTTTCAGCGGACAGTTTTTCGGAATTTCCGAAAAACTTTGTTCGTCAAACTGTCCGCTGAAACTGTCCGCTGAAGCCCCACACACGAGCGGACTGTCCGCTGAAACACTGTTCAGCGGACAAAGTTGAGCGAACAGTCCGCCCGTGTGTACGCGGCCTAAGAGAGAGAACATAGCAAACTATTTGCTATTTGACATAAAAAAAAACACATGCAAAATATTCAAGTATCGGGGAATACTATTTTAGTGGCTATTGACATTGAAGCCCTGTATAGTAGCATTCCACGTTCTTCAGGCCTGTCTGTTATACAGGATTTCCTGAGTGAGAGAACTGAGGACACATGGTCCTTCAGTAAATGTATTCTTTCTATTTTGGAGCATATTCTAACAGGTAACGTCTTCACCTTTAACGATTCCCACTACCTCCAGGTGCAGGGGGGTGCGATGGTGACCTCTCGTGCCCCATCGTATGCCAACCTGTACCTGGGGGTGTGGGAACGTATGCTTTTCTCTGATGACAGGTATGCCAAATATTGGGACTCTGTCAGAAACCATGAATCAGACCGAGACAGAAATACAATTAAATCACACTTGTTTATTAAATAAAAATAAAAAGGTAAATAGAGAAAGCGTAGTCAAAGCATAGCCAGAGTCCAGTAATCAGATCGAGTAGTCAGCCAAGCCAGAGTTCAATAGCCAGATCGGGTAATCAGCCAGGCCAGAAGTCAGGGATCCAAATGGTGCAACATCAAGCAGGATAAGGAGCCAGAAGGGATGTCAGCAAGCCATTCTTTAAACAGAACCGCAGGAGATGGTTTCTTGTGATGTGACCAAGACGAAGGAGGAGATGAAGTGAGCTGGACAGCTTTAAGTAGGCAGGTCAGACGAGCATGATCAGGAACAGCTGGTAACTGTGGAGAGAGATGAGAGCTGGCAATTAGCCGACAGCTGAGCAGCCAGCCGAGAGAAGTAAGGGCTAAGCCAGCCCTGACAGTACCCCCTCCTCAATGACCCCCCTCTCCCTCTGAGGGCCACCTGGCTTGAGGGGAAAATGTCTATGGAACTCACGGAGGGGGACAGGGGCATGTACGTCCGAGGATGAAACCCAGGAGCGTTCCTCCGGACCGTACCCCTTCCAATGCACCAGGTACTGTATGAACCCACGGAACCTACAGGAGTCAACAATGGATTGTACCTCATACTCCTCATGGTTCTCAACCTGAATAGGGTGAGGACGTGGCACCAAAGTGGTAAATCGGTTGCAGACTAACGGTTTCAATAAGGAGACATGAAACTCATTTGAGATGCGCATACTAGGAGGAAGGTCCAACGCGTAAGCCACTGGGTTAATCCTGCGAAGGATACGGAAAGGCCCAATAAACTGAGGTGCAAACTTCAGTCAGGAAACACGAAGTCGGAGGTTGTGAGCTGACAGCCAGACTCTGTCTCTAACCTGGTAGGAAGGCGCAGGCAGGTGCCTGCGGTCAGCATGGATTCTGTACCTTTTTATTAGCATGACGCAAATCCTCCTGGACTTGTACCCAAGTGGAATAAAGACCACAGAGATGCTCCTCTAATGCAGGAATACTCTGCGGAACAAATGAGTCAGGCGACATGGAAGGTTGGAAACCATAATTTGCCATAAATGGAGACAATCGGGAGGCAGTATTCAAGGCACTATTGTGAGCAAACTCTGCCCATGGTAATAGGTCTGACCAGTTGTTATGGTGGTCAGAAATATAGCAACGTAGAATTGTTGGGAAATAGCCCAAATGAGTTGATTCGTCCCAGGATGGCCAGCTGCCTTGGGAGAATAGTAAGTCTGGAGCACGACAGTACGGAGACTCTCTGGGACAAAGCAGCAGTCACAAGGTTTCTCAGGAGGAGCATGGGCCTAAGCAGCAATAATTTTGTCACCCAAAGGAGAAGTAAGACTGGTGCGATCAATCAGGAGGAATCACAGGAACCAGAACCGACTCCGACTTGGAAGTGGAGGAAAATTGTCGTGACAAGGCATCAGCCCTTACATTCTTAGTACCTGGTAAGAATGAGACAATGTAATTAAAACTCAACAAGAAAAGAGCCCATCACACCCTTCTGGGAGAGAGGCGCTTAGCCTCAGACAAGAATGTAAGATTCTTATGGTCAGTAAGAATAAGAACCGGCACAGTGGTACCTTCAAGGAGATGTCTCCATTCTTTCAGGGCTAAAATAATCGTCAACAGCTCTCTGTCACCAATCTCATAATTGCACTCAGCAGGTGACAATTTCTTGGAATAGTAGCCACACGGATGCATAGTGCTCTCAGAGTTAGGACGTTGAGACAGAAGGGCGCCAACTCCAGTTTCAGAAGCATCAACTTCTAGGATAAAGGGCAATGTAGGATCAGGATGTGCCAACACAGGAGCAGAAACAAAGGCAGCCTTGAGAGTCTAAAAGGCCTTAATGGACTCCGGAGACCAACTCTGTGGATTACCGACCTTTCTGGTCATATCAGTCAGGGGCTTGACCAGAGACGAGAAGTTACAAATAAACTTCCAATAGTAGTTGGCAAAGCCCAGGAAATGCTGCAGAGACATAAACCCACGGGTCGAGGCCACTGTAGGACTGCCGAAAGTTTCTCTGGGTCCATCGAAAAACCAGCAGTGGAAATGACATAGCCCAGGAATGTGACCTGTTCACGATGGAACTCACGCTTCTCCAGTTTACAATAGAGATTGTTCTCTCTTAGTTTCTGAAGCACACGACAGACATCTGTGTGGTGGCTCTCCAGGGACTTGGAAAATATGAGGATATCATCGAGATTAACCACCACACACAATTGCAACAAATCTCAGAGGGCATCGTTAATAAATTCCTGGAAAACTGCCGGGGCGTTACAAAGGCCAAAAGGCATTACCAGGTATTCATAATGGCCTGTTCTGGTATTAAACGCAGTTTTACACTTGTCGCCCTCCTTAATGTGCACGTCTAGCTTCATGAAAACCGTTCCCTTGAGGCGGTCAAATAACTCTGTAATCAATGGCATCGGGTAGGCATTCTTAATCGTGACACAATTGAGACCCCTATAATCTATACAAGGTCTCAGTTCACCGCTCTTCTTCTTTACAAAGAAGAAACCAGCACCAGCAGGAGACGAGGATTTGCGGATAAAACCTTGAGAAAGTGCATCTGCAACATACTCCCCCATGACCTTATCCTCCAAGACCAACAAAGGGTAAACCCGCCCGGCCACGGGGTGGTATGGCACCAGATTGACCTGTTAGGGACTTCAGATATTGAGTCTGACTTAGTGGAAGGGGACCTCTCTTACGGCTCTGGTTCTGGTCTCACTGGAATGGGAACAGGGAGACCGGAGCGCAGCGGGGTAGGAGAGTTCAGCCAGGTGCAGCAGCAGGTGCTGGGTAGGTGAGGATCCTCTGGAGCAGGAACTCTCTGTAGCAGGGAAGCAGCTAGGAGAAGACTGCAGACCGTGGAATCAGGATGGATGGGTCTTCTGGATGCGAAGGTAGCAGGCACAGAAGTAAGCGGGAGTCAGCAGAGGTATCAGGTACAAGCAGAGGTTCGGCAACAGGAAAACAGTCCAAGAAGGGTCAAACAAGCCGGGGTCGGAGCAGGAGAGGTCAACAAGGTCAAACGGAGCCGGGTCAGGTATCAGATAGGTAGCAGGCAGATAAGCAGGTACTTCAGGCACAAGCTGCAGACGAGACAGCACAGAACCCCTGCAACTGTGCCTTTAAAAAGGGCCATTGGCGCCAATCGAGCTAATGCTCGCCCGTGCGTGTACCGCGCGCACATACGATCGACGTGCACCCGCGCGCGTCGGAAGACGCTCGTGCCCACGACGACCCGCGGCACGAACGCGCATGCGCGTACGGAGAGCCGATCGCAAGGGACGGACGGATTCCTGACATTGCCCCCCCACAAGGGGCAACCTCCAGGTGCCCCTAGAGGCTCTTTTCTCCGGGTGTGCAGCAAAGAAGGCCTGGATCAGTCTATTAGCATGTACATTAGAAGCAGGTTCCCAAGAATTATTCTCCGGGCCATAGCCCTTCCATTTAATTAGAAACTGACCTTGTCCCCGTCGTCTTCTGAAATCCAGAATGGCCTCCATTTCAAATTCCTCACTGCCATCAATCAGCACAGGGTCAGGTGGCCTTGTTTCTCTACCAGGGAAGGGATCAGGTACAGCAGGCTTAAGTAGAGCTACATGAAAGACTGGATGTATTCTCATGGAATCAGGCAGGGACAGTTCATAAGACACCTCGTTAATTTTCCTCTTAACAGGAAACGGGCCCAGAAACTTGGGTGCCAATTTCCTGGAGGGACATGCTAATTTTAAATTAGAAGAAGACAGCCATACCTGGTGCCCGACTTGAAGGATCAATTCTCCCCTTCTTCCTCGATCAAAGCTCCTCTTGCTGTCAGCCTGAGCCTTGGTTATGACTTCCTGCAGGGTCCGATTATTCTGCTGGAGAAAGGATACCGTATCCTGTACTGCTGGAACATGAGATTCTGTAAGGATATCGGGAAGAAAAGACAGGTTAAAACCGTAATTGGCAAAAAACGGGGACTGCCCAGTGGTAGCATGGCTGGCATTGTTGTAGGCGAATTCCGCCAGCGGTAACAGGGAGACCCAATCGTCTTGGACAAAAGAAGAAAAGCATCTAATATATTGCTCGAGGGTTTGGTTGGTGCGTTCCGTTTGCCCATTGGTCTGTGGGTGGTAGGCCGAGGACAGGGCCAACTCTATTTTTAAAGATTCACATAGGGCTCGCCAGAAACGGGAGGTGAACTGAACCCCTCTGTCAGATACAATATTGGTGGGTACCCCGTGGAGCCTGATTATTTCTTTGATAAAAATATGGGCAGTCTCGGTCGCGGAAGGGGTTCCCCTTAAGGGTAGGAAGTGGGCCATCTTGGTCAGACGGTCACAAACTACAAAGATAGCGGTGCAGTTCTCAGAAGGGGGAAGTTCCACAATAAAATCCATAGTGATCATCCGCCAAGGGCGGTCGGGTGCGGGAAGAGGTTTAAGCAGCCCCCAAGCCCGATTTCTGGGGACCTTATTCCGGCTACACACGGGGCAAGAATTCACGTACTGCTTGCAGAACTCCCTCATGCCTGGCCACCAGAAGGAGCGCTGTACCAGTTCCAAAGTCTTGCGGACACCAAAGTGCCCAGCGAGCGGGTGGTCATGAAGGAGACCCAAGACCTTAATTCTCACATCTTCAGGGACGAAGATCAGGTTGTCTTTCCAAAGCAGGCCTTCCCTGGATGCTAGTGAGATTCCCGGGGGACAGGAAGATGTGGAGGAAGCACTCTTAAGCAGAGACACTAGGTCTGGCTGGATGAGTAGAAAGGTGTTAGCAGGGAGGATGGTATCCGGGGGTGCGGAGTCCTTGGGGCTGTCAAACATACGGGAGAGAGCATCTGGCTTAACGTTTCTTGATCCAGGGCGGTAGGTTATGTGAAAACAGAACCGTGAGAAAAAGAGGGCCCAGCGAGCCTGCCGAGGTTTTAAGCGTTTTGCGGTACGGAGGTACTCGAGGTTTTTGTGATCCGTGTAGATGAGCACGGGGTGTACCGCCCCCTCGAGTAAGTATCTCCACTCCTCCAAAGCAGACTTAATGGCAAGTAATTCCCGGTCGCCCACATCATAATTCCTCTCCGCCGGAGAGAGTTTTCGGGAAAAGAACCCCACGGGGTGCATCAGGTCGTCTTTACCTAAGCGCTGGGAGACCACCGCCCCTACTGCTATCTCAGAGGCATCTACCTCCAGAATATAAGGTCTAGATGGATCCGGGTGACTGAGGATAGGAGCAGAGGTAAACAAGTCCTTGAGCCTCTTGAAGGCGGCCTGGGCTTCAGGACCCCAAAGGAAGCGCGTATTTTGCTTGGTGAGCTGGGTGATGGGAGAGATAATGGCTGAGAATCCTTTAATTAATTTTCTATAAAAGTTGGCGAAGCCCACAAAGCGTTGGATGCCTTTCTTGTCAGTGGGGGCTGGCCATTCAAGGACAGCAGCGACCTTTTGCGGGTCCATCCTGATGCCTGCTGGAGAGATTTCCAGGCCGAGGAATTGGATCTCTTGTTGCTCAAATTTACACTTCTCGGCTTTAGCGTAGAGTCCATGTTGCCGGAGCCGAAGCAGTACTCTGCCGACGTGTCCCCGGTGCTGCTCCAGGGACCTGGAGAAGATCAGGATGTCATCAAGATATACGATGACGAAGATGTCCAAGAAGTCCCGGAAGACGTCATTAATTAAGTGCTGGAAGGTGGCTGGGGCGTTACACAACCCGAAAGGCATCACCAGGTACTCGTAGTGCCCAAAACGAGTTCGGAATGCAGTTTTCCACTCGTCACCTGCTCGTATGCGGATCAAGTTATAGGCTCCCCTCAAGTCTAACTTAGTGAAAATAGTAGCCGACCTTAGTTTTTGGAAGAGTTCTGGAATCAGGGGTAGGGGATGGCGGTTTTTAATCGTGACTCTATTCAGCTCCCGATAGTCCACACAGGGTCGAAGGGTCAGGTCTTTTTTAGTAACAAAAAATATTCCAGCCCCGGCAGGAGATGTGGAGTGACGGATGAACCCCTTCTTGAGATTCTCGGAGATGTATGCCTTCAGAGCCTCTTGTTCCTTCTCGGATAAAGGGTAGACACGTCCAAACGGGATCTCAGCCCCCGGAAGGAGCTCAATGGGACAGTCGTAGGGGCGATGCGGGGGTAAGGAATCAGCCCCCCGTTTACTGAAAACATCCAGAAACTCATGGTAAGGCTCGGGGACAGATTGACATAAGTCCAGGTCTGGGTCTAGGCAGAGAAGTGTTCTGGATTGTACAGAAGCCCCAGGAAGGCAGTGGTCCTGGCAGTAAGGGGAGAGGAACCTCACTTCCCCTGAAGTCCAGTCAATGGAGGGATTGTGGGCCTGCAGCCATGGGATGCCCAGAATCACAGGAAAGAGTGGGGAAGAAATGACATCAAGAATTAACAGTTCCGTATGTTGGCAGGAGGTGGAGGTGGGTAGTGGAAGGGTCTCCTGGGTGACTCGGCCGGACTTAATCTGGGAACCATCGGCCAAAAAGATAGCGAGTCCATGAGTCTTTTTCTGGAGTGGAATGGAATGCAGGTCGGTGAAGGCGGAGTCAATGAAGCAACCGCAGGCTCCGGAGTCAAGGATTGCGTTGACGTGGATCGTTCTTCCCGAAAGCTGAAACGAGAGCAGAAGGGCAACATGGAGAGAGTTGGAAGGCGGGTTAAAGGAACTGTGAGACACTGAAGAGAGGCACTTACGTGACTTCACAGGACAGTTGGCCACATAATGTCCGGAGCCGCCACAGTATAGGCACAAGTTCATTTGACGGCGGCGGGCTCGCTCTTCAGGAGACAGGGAAGGTCGGAGTAGTCCAAGCTGCATAGGTTCCTCAGGAGCAGGAGACACACTGGCAGGTCCTCTTTGAGGAGGAGGAGAGAAGAAAGGTGTGGAAGACGGGGTCCTGGCCGTCATCCAGGCAGGTCTCAGTGGTTGGGAAGAGCGTTCGGCCCTACGCTCGCGAAGTCTGCGGTCTATCTGAATGGCCAGAGCAATTAAGTCCTCTAGGGCGTCAGGAGTGCCAACATGAGCCAACTCGTCCTTGAGGCCTTCAGACAGGCCCATGCGGAATTGGTGTCTAAGGGCCGACTCATTCCACTGGGTATCTGCGCTCCAGCGTCTAAAGTCCGAGACATAGTCCTCGGCCGTCCTACGGCCTTGCTGGAGCGCAGTTAATGCGGATTCCGCGGTGGCAGCCCGTTGGGGATCGTCATAAAGTTGTGCCATCCCCTCGAAGAAGGTGGAGAGAGTCTGTGTAAGGGGGCTGTTGTTCTCCAGGAGGTGGTGGGCCCAGGACTGAGGTTCTTCTTGCAGGAGAGAGATGACAAACCCCACCTTGGTTGCCTCCAGGGAGAAAGTCCTGGGCAGTAAGGGGAGAGGAACCTCACTTCCCCTGAAGTCCAGTCAATGGAGGGATTGTGGGCCTGCAGCCATGGGATGCCCAGAATCACAGGAAAGAGTGGGGAAGAAATGACATCAAGAATTAACAGTTCCGTATGTTGGCAGGAGGTGGAGGTGGGTAGTGGAAGGGTCTCCTGGGTGACTCGGCCGGACTTAATCTGGGAACCATCGGCCAAAAAGATAGCGAGTCCATGAGTCTTTTTCTGGAGTGAAATGGAATGCAGGTCGGTGAAGGCGGAGTCAATGAAGCAACCGCAGGCTCCGGAGTCAAGGATTGCGTTGACGTGGATCGTTCTTCCCGAAAGCTGAAACGAGAGCAGAAGGGCAACATGGAGAGAGTTGGAAGGCGGGTTAAAGGAACTGTGAGACACTGAAGAGAGGCACTTACGTGACTTCACAGGACAGTTGGCCACATAATGTCCGGAGCCGCCACAGTATAGGCACAAGTTCATTTGACGGCGGCGGGCTCGCTCTTCAGGAGACAGGGAAGGTCGGAGTAGTCCAAGCTGCATAGGTTCCTCAGGAGCAGGAGACACACTGGCAGGTCCTCTTTGAGGAGGAGGAGAGAAGAAAGGTGTGGAAGACGGGGTCCTGGCCGTCATCCAGGCAGGTCTCAGTGGTTGGGAAGAGCGTTCGGCCCTACGCTCGCGAAGTCTGCGGTCTATCTGAATGGCCAGAGCAATTAAGTCCTCTAGGGCGTCAGGAGTGCCAACATGAGCCAACTCGTCCTTGAGGCCTTCAGACAGGCCCATGCGGAATTGGTGTCTAAGGGCCGACTCATTCCACTGGGTATCTGCGCTCCAGCGTCTAAAGTCCGAGACATAGTCCTCGGCCGTCCTACGGCCTTGCTGGAGCGCAGTTAATGCGGATTCCGCGGTGGCAGCCCGTTGGGGATCGTCATAAAGTTGTGCCATCCCCTCGAAGAAGGTGGAGAGAGTCTGTGTAAGGGGGCTGTTGTTCTCCAGGAGGTGGTGGGCCCAGGACTGAGGTTCTTCTTGCAGGAGAGAGATGACAAACCCCACCTTGGTTGCCTCCAGGGAGAAAGTCCTGGGCTGAAGGGCAAAGTAAAGCTGGCAGGCGTTGCGAAAAGCCCGGAACTTGGAGCGGTCCCCTGAAAATCTTTCCGGAATGGGAACCCTAGGCTCAGGTGGGAGCATCATGATCGCCAAATGAGCAGCTGGCTGAGCAGGAGGAGGCTGAGGTGTGGTGTCTGGTGACCCCGGGGTAGAGAGATGCTGGACACGCTCCTCCAACCTGGTGTAGCCATCCTGAAGAGACTTCACGGCCTGGGTGAGAGCCGCAAGGTGGGAGCAAATCTCCTTCATGGCGGAGGCCCCTTCCGCAGACTCAGACATGGCTGTCTCGTACTGTTAGGGACTTCAGATATTGAGTCTGACTTAGTGGAAGGGGACCTCTCTTACGGCTCTGGTTCTGGTCTCACTGGAATGGGAACAGGGAGACCGGAGCGCAGCGGGGTAGGAGAGTCCAGCCAGGTGCAGCAGCAGGTGCTGGGTAGGTGAGGATCCTCTGGAGCAGGAACTCTCTGTAGCAGGGAAGCAGCTAGGAGAAGACTGCAGACCGTGGAATCAGGATGGATGGGTCTTCTGGATGCGAAGGTAGCAGGCACAGAAGTAAGCGGGAGTCAGCAGAGGTATCAGGTACAAGCAGAGGTTCGGCAACAAGAAAACAGTCCAAGAAGGGTCAAACAAGCCGGGGTCGGAGCAGGAGAGGTCAACAAGGTCAAACGGAGCCGGGTCAGGTATCAGATAGGTAGCAGGCAGATAAGCAGGTACTTCAGGCACAAGCTGCAGACGAGACAGCACAGAACCCCTGCAACTGTGCCTTTAAAAAGGGCCACTGGCGCCAATCAAGCTAACGCTCGCCCGTGCGTGCGTGTACCGCGCGCACATACGATCGACGTGCACCCGCGCGCGTCGGAAGACGCTCGTGCCCACGACGACCCGCGGCACGAACGAAGTGCGCGTACGGAGAGCCGATCGCAAGGGACGCACGGATTCCTGACATGACCTTTGTCAAAAACATCACTAAAATCGCGGTATTCTTCCAGCAGGGAGGAGAGTGAAGAGGTGCACAGGACCTTGGATACCTTCAGGAAGCATGTCTCACTGCATTGTGGTGACCAGGAGAGAACCTCAGCACGGAGCCAATCAAAAGAGGGGTTGTGCCTCTGTAACCAAGGATAACCAATAACCAGCGGAAACCTGGGTGAGGAAATAACTTGGAATGGGATTATCTCATGGTGTAGAGCCCCTACGGACATGGACAATGGAACTGTCTCATGACTCACATGGGCAGGCTGTAAAGGTCTCCCGTCAAGAGCCTCAATGGCAAGTGGAGTGTCATGCAGTTGCAGTGTAATCGAGTGCTGCGACACAAATGCAGCATCAATCAACAGGCCTGCAGCCCCAGAGTCGATTAGAGCCTGTATCTCGATGGACGACTCAGCCCAAGAAAGTGTGTGATTGAGGTCACCATGAGTCTGCAGTAGAAGTCGAGGATCTTTTGCCGGAACCTCTGCACAGGGGGGCATTCACACCAAATGTAAAGTAAGGTTCCATTGGATGACAATGACAATGACAACAATCCTTGGATAAGTCTATCTCGCATTCAGGTGACCAATCCAAACAGCTATGGTCAAGAAGGAAATAGTCAATATGACTATAAGATTGATGGACCTGTGAGAAGTGGGTATAGTTGCGATTTGTTGGAAACAGAACCTGCCAAATGTAGATTAAACGGAGGTCGTAAATAGCCCATTTGAATGCCCTTAGCCTAGTAAAGGAGATGGATGAGCGAGAGGTTGATGAGTCTAAAGCCCCATACACACTATCAGATTTTCTGCAGATTTTTGTCTTCAGATTTACCAAAACCATATAATATCAAACCTTTGGAGTTTCAATTTGTATGCAGTCAGGCAGGCCCTTGCACTACATGGTTTTGGTAAATCTGAAGACAATAATCAGCAGAAAATCTGATAGTGTATATGGGGCTTTAGAGTGGATCCAGGGGGGCGTTAAAATCCCTGCCAATGATTAGTTTACCTTCTGTGAATTCTGACAAGATCCTCATGTACCACAGAGCAGACGATATTTGATTAGTGTTTGGTAGGTAAAGGTTGGCAATAGTGAATTTCGTGCCCCATAAGGAGAACTTTATGAACAATACCTTCCCTGGGGGTCCGAGAGCTGGTCTATGAGGTCAATCGGAAGCGTTTTGTGGAAGGCAATAGAAACGCCTTTGGTTTTCTGAGAGGGCTTTGTACTGTGGAATAATTTGTTAAAGTACCTGTTGGAGCAGGAAGGGGTGGAATTTGCGTGAAAATGAGTTTCCTGTAACAGTAACACATTGACCTGTTGTTTATGCATTTGGTAGAGGATTTGCCCTCTCTTGGGTCTTGTCCCGCTCTTCGGTTCTTCTTGCCGGGCCTCCGCTATCTTCTTACAGCTCTTTTACTATCGTTGGCCCGGTCTTGTCGCTGTTGCCTTCTTCTTCTTTTTCTTCCTCCTTCTTCTTCCTTCTGATGTTGACACGACCATCTCTCCGGCCGTAATGGCAGGGACGTGTTGTGTTGCGACTTATATAGGCATAAGGAGCGGGGTCACCGGGTAATGTCACATGGTGACCCCGCCCCTTATGATGTCACAGTCCCAGCATCCTCCGGGACTGTGACGTCATAAAGGGGCGGGGTCACCATGTGACACCCCATTAACCCCGCCCCTTATGCCTATATAAGTCGCCGAACACGCGACCCTACCATTACGGCCAGAGAGAGCGTCATGTCAACATCGGAAGGAAGAAGAAGAAGGAAGAAGGAGAAAAAGGCGACATCGACAAGACCGGGCCAACGATAGTAAAAGAGCTGTAAGAAGATAGCGGAGGCCCGGCAAGAAGAACTGAAGAGCGGGACAAGACACCCGAAGTCGGAAGAAGACCCCTGGACGGCGGCGACGATGAAGAAGAAAGCTGGGCTCCTCCACTAGCAAAAGAGCGGCAAAATAGCAGAAGATAGTGGAGGAGCTCGACGAGAAGACCCCCGAAGACGGAAGAAGACCCCCGGAGCTGTCTAATAAAGTATTTTAAAAACCTGTGTTGTGTTTTTTTATTAACAATTTTTTCCCCAGGTGAATTGGTAGGGGTACATCGTAACCCATACTCATTTACATAGGGTGGGGGGCCCCTTATTAAAGGGGGCTCCTGGATTCCGATAAGCCCCCTGCCCGCAGACCCCGACAACCAACGGCCAGGATTGCCGGGAAGAGGCCCTTGTCCTCATCAACATGGGGACAAGGTGCTTTGGAGTGGGGGGGCCACAGGGCCCCCCTTCCCGAAGCACCCGCCCATGTTGAGGGCACGTGGCCTGGTACGGCTCAGGAGGGGGGGCGCTCGCTCGTCCCCACCCCCTTTCCTGACTGGACAGGCTGCATGCTCGGATAAGGGTCTGGTATGGACTTTGAGGGGACCCCCACGCAGTTTTTTCGGTGTAGGGGTTCCACTTTAAATCCATACCAGCCGACGGGGCTCATGAGGTGTCAATCTCGCCGATGGAGGCAGCGGCATTGACTTCCTTCGCTAGTCCTGTCTACCTGGAGCCACGTTCAAAATGAACGGACTTTACTCCATGTAGGGGCAAGTCCGTTCATTTCAAAAGTCCAGCGGACTAGCACATAGACATAGACTGCCGAGTCTGGCGGATAATTTTGAGTCAAGACTTCTTTCTAAGTCCGTCAGACTTTTGGGAACAAAACTTCCGGCGGCGCCCACACACGGACGGATTGTCCGGTGGACTCTGGTCCGCTGGACAAAGTCCGCTGGATAGTCCGATCGTGTGTACGTGGCATTACAAATCTAAGGGGTCCACTAAAATGGGACACCATGTGAGAAATCACATAAGAAAGCACAGTTTGTGTCCAGCCTATTGGGGTGGGGGGTTCAAGGTGGAGAATCTGAGTCGTGAGCCCAGTAGCATAACAGGCATATATAGCTTAACTGAGGCGCATCATTGTAACCAGACATTTAAACAGCAGAACACACATCAAATCATCTGTAAAGGAGGATGGTGATCCACGTGGGCAAATAGCTCCACGCAAGCCCACCCTCTCTCATTCACAGAGGAGATATCAATCCGTGAGATAACATCACGGGGGGGAAGCAAACATGCTGCATGGTCAGATTGAATGTCAGTTAGGGCAGACACTGTGGTCTGATTAGTGGAGACCTGCTGTTGGGCCTGGAGATCCTTGTGGAGTGAGGTCTCCATTTTGACTTCCCAGGACTCAAACTCTGCTCGGAAGGCCGCCAGGAGGGTCGAGGCCTCAGATCTAGTAAATTCTCCTGAGGCTTGAGGGGCTACATCCCCAGGGTCTGTGTCCGGAAGCGGGACAATAGAGGTCCCAGACCTGGATGCCACAGCTAGTAGGTCCGAGTGCCGGACCGGGGGTCATTCTGATTCCTCGCTGCTGTCTGACGCCGGCTGAGCGGGGGGAGGAGGCTTGCCCCTCCCTCGGTTTCGAGCAGGCGCCATCTTGTCTTTGGGAGTGCAGGGAGCGGACTGAGATGTGCGGAGCAGGTATTGCTGGATTGTGCCCTTTTGTAGATCCGTGGACTCAGTAGATCGAGAACTGTGCGCGGACATGCTTTTCAAGGATGTGCAATGGCTGAAATATAGCCTGTCTGCTATGGGCTGCCACGGAGCTAAGCAACTCATTTCTTTAGCCATACATGGTCGGCCACACTTCTCTGCAGAGTTGCAAGGACGGGGACCACAGGTGGGCGCTGACCCTGTTGCACTACTCTTGTGGCTGTGCAGGTAGTGAATCAGGCACAGAGGGGTGAATGAGATCAGGAGCATTTGTGGATACAGCAGCTTAGGTTGAGCAAGATGGCCGCCTGTCGTGGTTTCTGGGGCCGTGTCTGCAGCCCGTGTACTAATGGGGGTAGATTCTTGTGGGTATCTCCGTTGTTGGCCACAATCTGCCAGGCCAGGATCCACCGGGGGGTGAGTGAGGTTTGTATTAGGCCCAGAGGAGACAGGGGCTGGCGGGGTGTAGAAAGATGGCCGTCACACTAGGTCTCTGGGGCTAGGGCCATGGAGCCAGATGGGGCCCAGGAGAGACGGAGAGGCCGCCGGGTGTAGCAATATGGCCACCGTCACTTACCAGGTCCCTCTGGCTGGCCTAATAGGGTGGCACGTGGAGGATTGTGGGCCCGAGATGGCAGGCTGGATGTCCCCAGTGGACGAGTAGGAGGCGAGGCGGTCTCAGGGCAGGTGGATCAGCCGGAGGCAGTGCCGGCATGGCGTCTGGGGGGAGAAAGATGGCCGCTGCTCCCATGGTAAGCCGAAGCCACGGCCTGTCCTCTCAGGCAGCTGGAGTTCTGCGATCACGATCGCGCTGTCTGGGGGATGTCCTGGGCCCCCGGTGAGGTCAGTGCAGGTCTGATGGGTGTGTAAAGCTCCAGGTGTGATCTATGGCTGCAGGAGCTCACTCCAGGTATGTCCACTCAGATCTCTGTTCGGCCATGCCCCTCTCCTCTCTTGGACAAAGTTTTTTTTGACTTGGTCAATCCTTGAATATATATTTTGGATGTTGGCATGGTGAGGGTCCTCCCTACAGCTGTATCTTTAAGGGAATGAATAGTGATTTTGTATATTTCAATCTATAGTATTATGATTAGAACTAAAAAACTGAGTTTAACAAAAATCTGTTTTTGAAAATATTAGGTAAGTATAAAATACGGCACATTAATATTTTGAGTTCTCATTCGGAGCCAGCGGGTGAGCTTTGTATCTCAAACTATTCACAACTTCTTGAAAAAAGCCTTATGTTTTTAGCGCATTAAATGTTATATGTATTTATAGAACAGAGACTGAATATCTAAATCAGATATAAAACAAAACTTTTAGATTATTAACACATGCTGAGAGCCAATTCTACATAGATAGATAGATAGATAGACTCTAGGCCAGTGGTCGCCAACCACCAATGGTCCTCGCGAAAATTTTGGTGGTCTCCAGGGGTTCTGCTGCAAATCAACATTGTGACAGATGTATACCGCCCATTGTTGTTTCCACTGTTGTTCTCAATGCACGCTGACAGTCAATACTGTCAGTGCCCATTGATACTTGATGCCTCCTCTATTTCTGGCTCCTGTGAGCTCAGAGGGAGGCGCCAGGAGTAGTGCAGAGAGCGGGAAGTGAAGGGGACTTTCAATGGCAACACTGATCACAGACTTTGGGAAGGAGCACGGAACATCAAGCACATGGCTGGATAAGGAGGTGAGATCCAATGATGAGTCTGTGTAAGGCAGCAGTGTTATGCAGGTTGCGAGAAAGGGGGGTGGGGGGCGAGAGCCAGAGCATTGTTTGTATAAGTCATGTAAAATTCATGTTAGTGGTCTGCGGGATTCAAAATTGTACATTTAGTGGTGAGAATCAAAAGGTTGGCGACCACTGCTCTAGGCAAGGCGAGAACTTCTTTCTAATCTTCAAATAGCAGCTTTTGTGGAGGTAGCAGGGAATGGGCAGTATAGCTATGATCCTACAACAGCAGTCCATATAGCAACCTTTGGCATGCCACGCAGCTCTCTTCGGGCACCTGCGCAACTAAAAGTCTCCAGCAAGGCTCTCTCCAGACCAGGACTTCAGTGCAGTGCCCTCCAGCAGACATCCAGTGCCAATCTTCTCCAGGCCCTCAGCCCAGGAGCTGCTGGGGCCCAGACTGCCATTTCTTATGTCAGTTAAACTGTCTCCAGGGGCAGCAGCCCCAAGAGACCACCCCCCCCCCCGCTCAGGCTCCTTGGGCACTTATCACCTCCCCAGGCACCTCTTGGATGCCTCCTTCCAGGGATTTACTGGGGCATGATAAATATTTAACTGATCATTTGTATCTTTCTGCCCTATTTCTAAGTAAACTTCTTTCAGAAGCAGGTGGGAGGAATCAAAATCTCAGCTCAGAAAACCCCAAACAGAACAATACAATCAATCACTGCTCCACTCACTACAGTGAAGTTAATCATTTAATTTAACCTAGTAGCCTAACTGGAGTAGGGTGCTATACTTAGATATGGATAGCTAGATAGATAGATAAATTGGTACCAGTTACTCACTGTGTTCATTCATACCTGAAGCATAGTAAACTATGTTTACTATGATTCAGTTTATGAATGAACAGGAAGCCACTCAGCACAGAGCCTTCGCATTCATTCACTGTCCAGTGCAGCTGAGGCTTCAAAGGAAGGGACCGGGGAATCTCTGTCTCAAAAGTGAGACATCAGGGGTCTGTTTAGAGCCCTAATATTTTGCCGACACCCACCCACCCCAGTCTGAAAGTAGCCTTATGCCACGTACACATGATTGGAATTTTGGTCAGAAAAAGCTCTGATGGTTTTCCCGATGGAATTCCGACGGGATTTCACTCAAGCTGTCTTGCATACACACAGTCACACCAAATTCCGACTGTCAAGAACGCTGTGACGTACAACACCTACGATGGGACTATAAAAAGGAAGTTCAATACCCAGTGCACCACCCTTTGGGCTCCTTCTGCTAATCTCGTGTTAGTCGAAGTTTTTCAAACTCGTGCTCATTCCGATCATTTTACTGCTGTTCAGTTTGTGCTTGTGGGTTTGTATCTGGTTTTCAGTGTGTGTAGTCAGTTCGTATCTGTTTTTCAGTGCGTTCTTGTCCACTTGTTTCTGATTTTCAGATTGCTCTTCATAGGCCTTGCTGTTCTTCAGTGCGTTCGGTTAGTTCGTTCTGACCAGCCGACCGTTTTGAAACCATGTTGCGGTTACGTACTCGTCGTAGAGTTCGTGCTGTGCAGGGGCATGGTCTTGGGGTTCTTACTTTGACACAAGCCCAGTCCATGAACAGGGTGGGGAGGAGTTCATGGATCAAGAATTGGTTACTCCAGCGTGACCAATTCTCTCATATGCCTCTGCTGCGTGAGATCCAGGAGAATAACCCTGATGATTTCAGGAATTTTCTCTGGATGACGGACCCCATTTTTCACCATTTGTTGGCTTTGCTCACCTCTTATATTAGCAGGTATGACACCTGCATGTGGCAAGCCATCACTCAGAAGCAGAGGCTAGTCGCCACCTTGTGGTACTTGGCAACTAACAGAAATCTACAGGACCTCAAGTTCTCTACAGGCATCTCTCCCCCAGGCTCTAGGGATCATTATTCCAGAGACCTGTTCCCTGTTCTGCTATTATTGAGGTCCTGCAGAAGCACTATATTAAGGTAAGTTTTATTCTTTAACATCACATTGTATGTGTTTAATGTTTGCTAATGTTTTGTATTTATTTCATCATTCCATAATTACCCTAGTCACTTAATAAGGTATTTTGTCAGCTCCATTGTATCGCTTTACCCTTAACACCCCCTATAATGTGTACAAATGTTATTGTTGTCCTTAAATTCCTGCAGAGTGTCAGGGGCTTTTTTTGGGCTCACAAACTCATTTAGAAACCCCCCTAAAATTTGGACAATGGGCCATCAGTGGGGGTGAGGAATCTGATAAGTGGACCTTCATTTTTTGTCTTTAATTAAGCATTAAAATCAACGTTATGCTAATGTTGGCCAAGAATGTTTGTGTCTAATCTGCTTGCAATGTTTATGTGCAAGAATGCACGAAACTAATGCGCTCCACCTGGCTAATATTAAATGTGTAAAAAATACCTACAAAATATATATATGTGAACCTAAAAAATATCTAAATACGTGTACATATATAGGAAGCCGCCAGCAAAAAATAGTGATCTCAACACCAAAAGAAATATAAAAATGCAAGAAATGCGGCGCTACCTAGAATAAAATACAATACTCAAACACATGTGGTGCAACAGTGAATTCACCTCACTAAAAGTGATAAATGTGCAATATTCAACCGTGAATATTATAGTATCCTGATAAAATAAAGTGTATAAATCTTCAAAACATCATGCATGAAATATTAACAAAATATTAAATGTGAAAATTGCTGAATAAATACTCTTATGAAAACAGTCCGAGAAATGACGGATAATAATAAAATGACAAATAATAAATGAAAAGTGCTTCTCTAATGAAGTCCATGCAATTAAATAGTGAGCATGTATCTCAGTTCATGCAAAATAAATAAAGTGTTCTCCAGATCCGTGACTGTCCACCGATCAACTTCAGTGCCCAATTTCAGTGCCACAACTCCGTGCACCCACTGTTTCCCCCAGCCTCTCACCTCAGAAATCAAATGTATAAGCACTGCAACAAAACCGATATTCACTCGTCCTTAGCAGTCCAGCTTCAGCAGCATACCACTATATATATAGGAATAGTGTTTCTCCAATGTCTGTTTCAGCCTGGCCAACCCAGCCACACACAGCCAGAACTGCAGGGATAAATACACAAGAGACAGAGCAGAGCAATCTGACACCCGTCCCCCTTGTTTTTTTTTTTTGGTCAATTCTACAACTTCCTGGTGGACCACGATAAAATGGCTGCGTTACTTCCTCAGAGCTACAAGAATATCTTGTAGCTCTGAGGAAGTAACGCAGCCATTTTATCGTGGTCCACCAGGAAGTTGTAGAATTGACCAAAAAAAAAAAAAAAACAAGGGGGACGGGTGTCAGATTGCTCTGCTCTGTCTCTTGTGTATTTATCCCTGCAGTTCTGGCTGTGTGTGGCTGGGTTGGCCAGGCTGAAACAGACATTGGAGAAACACTATTCCTATATATATAGTGGTATGCTGCTGAAGCTGGACTGCTAAGGACGAGTGAATATCGGTTTTGTTGCAGTGCTTATACATTTGATTTCTGAGGTGAGAGGCTGGGGGAAACAGTGGGTGCACGGAGTTGTGGCACTGAAATTGGGCACTGAAGTTGATCGGTGGACAGTCACGGATCTGGAGAACACTTTATTTATTTTGCATCAACTGAGATACATGCTCACTATTTAATTGCATGGACTTCATTAGAGAAGCACTTTTTATTTATTATTTGTCATTTTATTATTATCCGTCATTTCTCGGACTGTTTTCATAAGAGTATTTATTCAGCAATTTTCACATTTAATATTTTGTTAATATTTCATGCATGATGTTTTGAAGATTTATACACTTTATTTTATCAGGATACTATAATATTCACGGTTGAATATTGCACATTTATCACTTTTAGTGAGGTGAATTCACTGTTGCACCACATGTGTTTGAGTATTGTATTTTATTCTAGGTAGCGCCACATTTCTTGCATTTTTAATGTTTATGTGCAAAATGCCCAAAAAAAATTTCCTGTTTTGACTCCACAGTTTCCTTCAACGCCACGGGAATGGCAGGCTGTGGCATCCCACTTTGCCCATCATTGGGACTTTCCCAACTGCAGAGGGGCAATAGATGGGAAGCACGTCCACATCGTCCCACTACCCCATTCGGGGTCATACTATTTTAACTATAAGGGGTTTCATAGTATCGTGCTGATGGTGGTGGTGTCGGCGACATACGAGCTTCTGTATGTGGACGTGAATAAGAATGGCCAGATGTCAGATGGTGGAGTCTTTGCCCAGACCGAGTTCTACAGACGTCTCCAGAGCGGTGGCCACCTGCGGAAGAGAATGTCAACCAGATTGATTTATGCTGCTGCATCCTGCACAACTTTTGGGCCTGAGGCTGGACTTCGGGAACCAACACTGACAGCCCTGGTAGCTGTCCGTCCTGGCTTGCCCCCCGTAAGCGCCCGTGAAGTGCATCAAAAATATTGCTATGCCAGCTAATTTGTAAATATTTTTTAAATAAAAAAAAAAAATTGATCTGATTAAATCTTGATTTGGATTTACTGCTTGTGTTTAATTTATCTGTCTCCTAGGTTCTCCTAGTGCACTTGTAGTGCCAAGTGGTTTTCACATTATTTAAATAACACCCATTGTCACTGTAAACACCAACTTAATACAAAAAGTGTTATTGAGCATTGAAAGACAAAGCTACACATTTTTGAGTAGAAAGCCTTTTACTCCGTGCACATTCAAATGTGTGTATGATAAAACATTTGGCGGTAAAAAAAACACATTTTGTTTTCAAAGTTTTACCTTGAAATTTTTTGAAAAATATAGAAACAGGCATGTTTCAAACATAACATACACAACTCTGGATCTTACAAAGTTGCAAAAAAGAAAGCAATATCAGACATATTATAGTGTAAAAAAGGTCTTGATCTTGCCTTCATCAGATGGGGTGAAATCACCCCTGTAAAAGCAGAATTTAGAAAATGCACACAAATTGTGAGTCAAAATGAGAATTTCTTTCTGATCCCATAACTAATGTCAACATGTGCTATCTCCCATCATGGGGGATCAATGGATGTGTTTTGGGTGTGCAACCACTTCCTCTCACCTACTGGAGTTGGGAGGAAGGGGTTGCACCCACAAAACACCTACATTGAAATCCCCTGATGGCAGATAGCACATCTTGACACACCGTGTGCATCTTCCAAATTTGGCTATTAAAACTTTAGATAACATTTTTAGAAAAAAAAAAATAAGGAATCTTTTTAGGGATTAGATTCTCCCTAGTACATCAATCATGTTCTTCAGTCTTTGTTCAATATCGTTGTTTTTTTCTTTGATAAGGTCCAAATCCTGACTACAAGACATGATTTCCTGGATAAGCCGCTGTGCATTGTCAATGGTGAAATGACTGGATTTTGGTACCACAACCTGAACATCACCTAAAATAAAAATACACACCATGCATTAAAAATATTCAGGTAAACATCTATTACCTGAATCTGTGGTGTCCAACACTGACCTGTTGTGGTACCAAATTCCAGCATTTCTTCCACCTCTCCTTCCTCAACATGATGTACCAGAAAACTCTGCTCCCCTTTTTCAGGAGGTGGGGAGTTCATGTTATCCTCCGACGGAGCGAGTCTTTTCTCCCCTATGAGAATGAAACAAAAGGTATACTTAGCACACAGATATTTGTGGCCAGAAATATGAATCTGAAACATTGCTTGAAAGGGTTGTACAATTATCTGTTTGGTCAGAGTTCCAAGTTAAAGACGTGATTACATTCATTTTAACCACTTTCAGACCGGACCAATTTGCTGGTCAAAGACCAGACCACTTTTTGAGATTCGGCACTGCGTCGCTTTAACTGACAATTGCGCGGTCGTGCGACATGGCTCCCAAACAAAATTGACGTCCTTTTTTTCCCACAAATAGAGCTTTCTTTTGGTGGTATTTGATCACCCCTGCGGTTTTTATTTTTTGCGCTATAAACAAAAATAGAGCAAAAATTTTGAAAAAAACGCATTATTTTTAACTTTTTGTTATAATAAATATCCCCAAAAATATATAAAAAAACATTTTTTTCCCTCAATTTAGGCCGATACGTATTCTTCTACATATTTTTGGTAAAAAAATCGCAATAAGCGATTATTGATTGGTTTGCGCAAAAGTTATAGCGTTTACAAAATAGGGATAGTTTTATAGCATTTTTATTAATAATTTTTTATTATTTTTTTTTTTACTAGTAATGGCGGCGATCAGCGATTTTTATTGTGACTGCGACATTGTAGGGGACCCATCGGACATTTTTGACACATTTTTGGGACCATTGTCATTTATACAGTAATCACTGCTATATAAATGCAGTGATTCCTGTGTAAATGACACTGGCAGTGAAGGGGTTAACCAGTGGGTGGCAGTGTAGGGGTTAAGTGTTCCTAGGGGTGTGTTACTAACTGTGGGGGGGTTGGGCTTTCATTTAGTGAACACTGATCTCTGCTCCAATCACATGGAGCAGAGATCAGCGTCACTAGTTGCTAGGCAGAATGGAGAAATGCTGTTTACTCTGCATTTCCTCCATTCGGCCGCTCCGTGAGACGATCGCGGGGATGCCCGCGGCGATCGAGTCCGCGGGTGCCGCGACCGGACTCACGGGGGTCCCGACCAGCGCGGGAGCGCGCTGCCGGCGGCACGCTCCCGATGGCAGGGCGGCATTGAATATTGGACGTACCTGTACGCCAATATGCCTACCCGTGCCATTCTGTCGACGTACATCGTCGTGCGCTGGTCGGGAAGTGGTTAACCAAGCTGGAATACTTACCTTTTTTGGACAAGTTTCACACATGGAGACACCCCAAGTATCCACTGGAGCACTTGTGTGGGTCACCCTAAAAAAATGTGCTCTGGTGTCCCACGTTAGTGCTCCTGAGTCCAGATGAGTAAACAGCCGCTGAGTGTCTTCCCCTTACATTACACTGAATCAAGTGTGCAATTCATTCTAGTTTCAAAGTCATCTAGACAACAATGTCCTAAACTTCTTTAAATACAAATTAGCATGACCAAATGTAGTAAACCATGCATCAGCTAAAAACATCATATTCATTTGGCAAACGGACAATGTTTCCTACGAACGATTACTGTGCCTACAAACATGAAAGTAGCCATTTTAAACTGTACAACAGTAAAGAAAGGCACATGGAGCAGCATGCAAGTTAATAATCATAATAGGAACACACAAGTACTTACTTTTTTGAAGCACTTTCTTTAGCCTTCTGTGCTGATCCTGCTCCCTTAATTCTTAGGTCTGACCAGCCTTTCCTTAATTGCTCCTTGGATTGTCAAATCCCCAATTTCCGCCGCAGACTCTTCACCACTTTCGTCATGATTTTGGCTTTTCGCAGATTGGGGTTTAGGTACAGCCCATTCTTGCCATCATAGTCAGCCCGCTTCAATATGTGGACCATCTCCACTATCTCTTCAAAGGACATATTGGAGGCTTTAAACCTCCTCCTGGATCGGGATGTTTCGGCCTCCGGGCTTTCCTCCTCCTTACTACTAGCAGTGACCTGCTGTCAGGAAGATCCTCCTCACGGACGTCCGAGCGGCGAAAGTCGCAGAAGATCTCTTGCCCAGTTCCAGGAGCGTTACCGCGATCGGCGGTGCGCGCGTGCGCGTGCACGTGCGCGCGCGCGCGGGTGCGCGCGCGGCCGTTTGACGCAAATTGGCGCCAATAGCGCTATTTAAACTGGATCCATGCCTCACTGCCTTGCTGCCTGATCAACAGTGTTCCTGTGCGTCCTGGTGATCCGTATCTGAAATCTGAACCTGAACCTGTACCTGTACCCTGATCCGTATCGAACCCGGCTTGTTTCCGATTCTGCTGTTTGCTGCCTGCCCCCCGACTTTGGCTTGTACCCGACTACTCTTCTGGATTCCGTTTCTGTATCTGATCTGCCTGCCTGTGCCTGACCTGGACTGTTACACCATCCGTCAACTGTAAGTTGCTTGCTGTTGTACTATAGAACACCTCCCAGTCCTCCGCAATATTTGGCTGTACTCCTTCTGCGTTTGTAGCCTTCTACCTTTGGCCACAGACTACTGGACTCTTCCGCTTCCGCTTATCCATTGCACCTGCATCCGTTGTTGGACTACAATACCCCTCCGTTGTTTGTCACCTCCTGCAATCACTTGTATGCCGTTGCTGGACTACAGGAACCCTTCTGCTGTCTGCTGGACCTTATCTCACCTTTGCCTGCATTCAGACACCGGACTACAATACACCTTCTCCTTCAACGGTCTTCTGCCTTTACCATCTGCTATCCAGTCAGGCACTTGTGCCCCTCTGTGCTCCTGAGCCCCTGTCACCACTACCAGGGTCTCTCGAGTCAGAGGTCTACGAGAGGCCACTCCCTGCACTCCGGGCTCTGCTTAAAGGTACGTGACAGTATCAGGCAGCCATGTCTGAGCCCACGCAGGGAGATTCGGCCATGGATGATTTATGCCGTCATCTTGCTGGACTTACCCAGGCTGTTAAATCTCTACAAGAAGGCTATTCTCGATTGGAAGAGCGTGTCCAGGTCTTATCTACCACAGGCCCTACCGTGTCGGGAACTTCTTCTGCGCCATCAGTGGTTATGTTACCCCCTGAACCCAAGGTCCCAACTCCGGAGAGGTTTTCGGGAAATCGCAGCAAGTATAGAGCTTTTCGCAATGCCTGTGAATTGTTTTTTGCACTTCAACCCAGAACCTTCTCTCTAGAATCCACTAAGGTGGGTTTTGTTATCTCCCTCCTACTGGGTGAGCCCCAGGCTTGGGCCCACCGCCTTTTGGAGCAAAAGGAAGCCTGCCTTAATAACCTGAATACCTTTTTTCAAGCCATGGGTTTGCTCTATGAGGATCCTCAGCAGGCGGCCACAGCGGAAGCAGCTTTATATTCTCTTCAGCAAGGCCGCAGAGCGGCAGAGGACTATGCGTCTGAATTTCGGCGCTGGAGTTCCGATACTACCTGGAACGATGCTGCTCTGCGATACCAGTTTCGCATGGGACTCTCTGAACCTCTAAAGGATGAATTGGCCCGGGTGGGTGTTCCAGCAACTCTTGAAGCCCTTATCAACCTCTCCATCCAGATAGACAGACGCTTGAGAGAACGGAGAACAGAACGCACTGCCGGGCCGTCCCGACCAGTCTGGATGTTACCCCGTGTACCTAATCCCCCTGCACATCCTGCTGCTGACACGCCTGAACCCATGCAACTGGGCTTACTTAGACCAACGCTCACCACCGAGGAACGACAACGCCGGCAGCTCAACAATCTGTGTCTTTACTGTGGAGAACCCGGACATTACGTGAGATCCTGTCCTGCCAAATTCCGTAAGCATTCTTCTGTATCTTCTCCTGTTTTACCTGCTGTGCCTAGTAATGCTACTCACCTGGCTGTTCCCGTCTCTCTTCAGCTACCCGGAGGGAACATTCAAGTCCCCGCAATAGTTGATTCTGGAGCGTGCAGTGGATTTATGGACTTATCGTTTGCCCAAAAGTTCCAAGTGCCCTTACGGCCCAGGGCGAAAGGGTTGTCTGTACACCTTGCCGATGGGTCAGCTATCAAATCCGGACCAGTGACACAAGAGACATGTCCTTTGACTGCTACCATTTCCGGTAACCATCAGGAACAACTCTGCCTGGACATTATTGAATCTCCCCTTTTCCCTATCATACTGGGTATGCCCTGGCTTCGGGCACACAACCCGCAAATAGACTGGTCCACCGGAAACATTTTCTTTTTCTCCCCCTATTGTCGTCAACACTGCTTTCAAGAATCAACTAAGGTTTCACCCCATTTAATGTGCATGGAGACCGATGTTGAGACTCGCCAGCACGTTCCTGAGACCTACCATGACTTCCTGGACGTGTTCAGCAAGAAGGGGGCAGAAACACTTCCCCCTCATAGACCCTACGATTGCCCAATTGAGATCCTTCCCGGAGCCGAAATCCCTTTCGGGAGAATATTTCCCTTAACAGAAGTGGAATTGGAGACTCTCAGGACTTACATTGACGACAATCTGAAAAAGGGGTTCATACGTCCTTCTACGTCCCCAGCTGGGGCAGGAATCTTTTTTGTAGAAAAGAAGGACCATTCTCTCCGCCCTTGTGTTGACTACCGGGACTTAAATAAAGTTACAGTCAAGAACCGGTACCCACTGCCTTTGGTACCCGAATTATTCCAGCGCCTTGGATCAGCTAGTATCTTCACAAAATTGGATCTTCGCGGAGCTTATAATTTGGTCCGTATCCGAAGCGGGGACGAATGGAAGACTGCCTTCCGCACCCGCTTCGGACATTTTGAATATCTCGTAATGCCCTTTGGGCTATGCAACGCTCCTGCGACTTTCCAGCATTTTGTGAATGATATCTTTAGAGATTTTCTCGACCTGTTTGTTATAGTATATCTGGACGACATCTTAATTTTCTCCCCCTCTCTGCCAGCTCACAGGGAACACGTTAAGAAGGTTCTCACTCGGCTTCGCCAACACGGCTTGTACGCAAAACCTGAGAAGTGCGAGTTTGAACGTCGCAGCATTCAGTTTTTGGGGCTGATTATTTCGGTGGATGGAATCAAGATGGATCCGCAAAAAGTTTCGGCCATCCTGGACTGGCCAGCCCCTACTGATAAAAGAGGAATTCAACGCTTTGTGGGGTTTGCGAATTTTTATCGAAAATTCATCAAGGGATTTTCTACAATCATCGCTCCAATCACCAGATTAACGAGACAAGGTATCAAGTTCCAGTGGACTCCGGAGGCACAGGCCGCATTTTCTTCCCTTAAAGAACAATTTGTATCAGCATCTGTCCTGAAGCATCCTAATTCTGCGCTACCCTACATCCTTGAGGTGGATGCATCCGAAGTTGCAGTGGGAGCAGTCCTTTCTCAGAGACAGGGCCCAAAGGCTTTATTGCACCCAGTGGCGTTCTTCTCACGTAAATTGTCTGAAGCGGAAAAGAATTATGATGTCGGGGACAGGGAGTTACTCGCTATCAAAGCCGCACTTGAGGAATGGCGCTATCTCCTGGAGGGAGCAGTCCATCCCATTCTGGTATACACTGACCACAAGAACTTAGAGTATTTAAAGACTGCTAAGAGGCTGAAGCCGCGTCAGGCCAGATGGGCACTGTTCTTTACAAGATTTTCCTTCCACATAACCTATAGGCCCGGATCAAAGAACACCAAACCCGACGCGCTATCCCGGATGTTCAGCGAACCCGAAGTTCTTCAACCCACAGACACCATCCTTGCGCCCGGAAATTTCCTTATGCTCCAGGAAGATCTTCTATCCCAACTTAAGCAGGCTTCATCTTCAGCTCCACATCCCTCAAACACCACCTTACTCTCTAGCAATAACTTGTTATGGCATGAAAACAAGATCTACGTGCCCCAACAACTACGGGTTGCTGTTCTCAAGTCTTGCCACGACCACAAATTGGCCGGTCATTTTGGGGTACACAAGACCGCCGAACTTCTCCAACGCACCTTCTGGTGGCCTCAGCTGCTAAGAGACTGTAAACTTTATGTTGAATCTTGCATTACCTGTACCCAGAACAAGAGTAGCAAGACCAAAGCCTGGGGGTTGCTGAAACCACTCCCCATCCCGGAAAGGTCTTGGAAAATGATTTCCATAGACTTTATTGTAGAATTACCTCCGTCAGAGGGCTTCACCACTATCCTTGTGGTGGTCGACAGATTGTCCAAAATGGCTCACTTTCTGCCCATGAAGGGTACACCTTCTGCCCCTGAGACCGCAAGGATCTTCATTAAGGAGATTGTAAGACTCCACGGTATACCTGCGAACATTGTTTCCGACCGAGGGGTACAATTTACATCAAAATTTTGGAGAGCTTTATGTAAGTCCTTGGAAATTGATCTTTCGTTCTCGTCTGCCTATCATCCCCAGACCAACGGCCAGACCGAACGAACGAACCAGACCCTTGAGCAGTATTTGCGGTGTTATTCTTCTTTTTCGCAAGACGATTGGGTATCCCTTTTACCACTTGCCGAGTTTTCCTACAATAACTCTGTTCATTCTGCAACTAATCAATCTCCCTTCTTTGCGAACTATGGTTTTCACCCTCAGTTCTTATCAGCCAATATCCCAGAATGCACGGTTCCAGCAGTTCAAGAAACTTTGGACTTTTTCTGCACCAATAACAAGTTGCTTCAAGAAACGATGGCAAGAACTCAAGAACGCAACAAAGCAGTTTTTGACAGAAAGAGGAGAGGGGAGCTCGACCTAAAACCCGGAGATTTGGTTTGGTTATCTACTCTGAATCTAAAATTAACATGCCCATCTAGGAAACTGGGCCCAAAATTTGTGGGTCCTTTCCCAATTTCCAGGAAAATTAACAATGTGGCTTATGAGCTGAAATTACCAGAATCGCTGCGTATTCACCCAGTGTTTCATGTGTCCCTCTTAAAACCTTCAATCCAGGATCCCTTCACCGATCGGAACGTGGGCCCTCCTGAACCTGTGCTTATTAATGGTGAAGAGGAGTTTGAAGTAGAAGCAATTTTGGATTGCAGAAAGAGACGCAACCAGGTACAGTATCTGGTGAAGTGGAGGGGGTATGGTCCAGAAGAGAACTCCTGGGAACCAGAGACTGGCATCCACGCCAAGAGGTTGGTTCTGGCATTTAAAAGATCTCACCCAGGTAAGATGTCCCAGTTGGGCATCCAGAGGCTGCCCATTGGGGGGGGGCAATGTCAGGAAGATCCTCCTCACGGACGTCCGAGCGGCGAAAGTCGCAGAAGATCTCTTGCCCAGTTCCAGGAGCGTTACCGCGATCGGCGGTGCGCGCGTGCGCGCGGGAGCGCGCGCGGCCGTTTGACGCAAATTGGCGCCAATAGCGCTATTTAAACTGGATCCATGCCTCACTGCCTTGCTGCCTGATCAACAGCGTTCCTGTGCGTCCTGGTGATCCGTATCTGAAATCTGAACCTGAACCTGTACCTGTACCTGTACCCTGATCCGTATCGAACCCGGCTTGTTTCCGATTCTGCTGTTTGCTGCCTGCCCCCCGACTTTGGCTTGTACCCGACTACTCTTCTGGATTCCGTTTCTGTATCTGATCTGCCCGCCTGTGCCTGACCTGGACTGTTACACCATCCGTCAACTGTAAGTTGCTTGCTGTTGTACTATAGAACACCTCCCAGTCCTCCGCAATATTTGGCTGTACTCCTTCTGCGTTTGTAGCCTTCTACCTTTGGCCACAGACTACTGGACTCTTCCGCTTCCGCTTATCCATTGCACCTGCATCCGTTGTTGGACTACAATACCCCTCCGTTGTTTGTCACCTCCTGCAATCACTTGTATGCCGTTGCTGGACTACAGGAACCCTTCTGCTGTCTGCTGGACCTTATCTCACCTTTGCCTGCATTCAGACACCGGACTACAATACACCTCCTCCTTCAACGGTCTTCTGCCTTTACCATCTGCTATCCAGTCAGGCACTTGTGCCCCTCTGTGCTCCTGAGCCCCTGTCACCACTACCAGGGTCTCTCGAGTCAGAGGTCTACGAGAGGCCACTCCCTGCACTCCGGGCTCTGCTTAAAGGTACGTGACACCTGCTGTGTCTCCACCATGTTCCTCTCCCACTGCGACGAAAGAGACGGGGCGGGGAATCTTCGAGAAAGAATTCAGGGGCGGGTGACGTGGGTGGAATTTCACGCATGCGCATTGTATATAAAGTTAAGACGCGTGTTATGTACGTACTTTCGGTGTGCTGAGGAAGGAGTGCAAACGTTCTAACAAAGGTAACATCTTAACTTTGGTACATCAGTACATCATACTGATTCTAGATTGAGGCCTATATTGGGATAACATTAGGAGAGTTTAGTCTGATATTTAGTGTTTTTGTCTTGTCCTGCAGCAAATATGAAACAATTCAAAGACCCTGAATTCATGGCCCACTTCATAGACGAATACAGGGATATGCAAAATTTGTGGGAGGTTAAAAACCCCTTATATCGAAATAAACCAGCTAGAAAGGCATCGCTGCAGAAACTGCTGAAATATGTGAAGACGCAGGTCCCCGACGCAGACATCGAGTTTTTGGATATGAAAATTGGTAGCTTGAGAAGCACATATAGGAAGGATCTTAATAAGGTCCAGGCTTCCATGAGATCAGGAGCTGCAGAAGAGGATGTGTATGTACCCATTCTGTGGTACTACAGCAGGATGCGGTTTCTGGAAGACCAGATGGAAGCCAGGGAATCACTTTCTACACTTCCATCCACCCTTCCCTCAACCCCAGCTGAGGCTTCCGAGGACCAACCTGAGCCTTCTATCCTGGAAGAAGTTGAGGAGCCCAGGTGGAGCCAGGTATAGTATTTTTTAACATATTTATTGCCCAAAAATGATTGTTGTTAACTAGATGTTATTCTTGCTAACAAATCAATCATTTAACAAAAAGTGTTTGACATATCAATTGACAGTAGGGGTCAAAAATGAGTGTGACAAGAAAGAAAAATGCTGGGGTCAGAATGATAGTCTTTTCTATTTATTAAAATTCAAAGGCTGAAATTTGGGTGTGATTGATGAACCAAAAACTAAAAGTATGTCCCTTTTTCATACACAGGAAGACCTCAGCCAGGACAAGGCTCTGGAATGTGGCAGCCAGGAGGAGGCGGGGGTAAGTGGCAGCCAGAAGGTGGCAGGGCCCTGTAGCCTCACCCAATCCCAGGGCCAGGGACGGTGGCGGCTGGTGAAGTTTTAGGATGGGGGGCGCCAGACCTCATCCTTCCTTTTTGACCCCTCCCACTTGGTGAAAATGGGCGTGTTTTTTGTGAAATAGTGGGCATGGCTCTAAGGTGGTGTGGTAAGCGTCTGAGATGAACGAAGGCTAGAGGGAGAGAGGGATGGAGGGACAGCAGGCCCAGATCCTACACAACAATAGAAATATGTATATTCTAGAAAGTTTAACAATCAGCAGATAAAGATACTCCAAACGCCTGGTGTTAGCACTTCAATCATCCCGGCACCATGGTTGTTGTGGTGTCAGGATGATTGAAGTGCATTTTTTCTATTATTACATTGTAATATAAAATGAAATCATTTAACTCACCATAATGCAGAATCAGTGGGAGCCCTGAGCGTGTCACTAGCCACGTCACCTGCCACCAGATGCCATCAGGTGTCCCCAGCGTAGTCCATCCTTACATCAGTTGCCCCCAGCGGAGTCCCTCCTTAAATGCAGCCTGTGTCACATCAAATGCAGCCTGTGTCACATAAAATGCAGCCTTGCCTGTGTCCCACCAAATGCAGCCAGCCTGTGTCCCACCAAATACAGCCAGCCTGTGTCCCACCAAATACAGCCAGCCTGTGTCCCACCAAATGCAGCCAGCCTGTGTCCCACCAAATGCAGCCAGCCTGTGTCCCACCAAATGCAGCCAGCCTGTGTCCCACCAAATGCAGCCAGCCTGTATCACATCAAATGCAGCCAGCCTGTGTCCCTGTGTCGAGCCTGTGTCCCTGTGTCCAGCCTGTGTCACATCAAATGCAGCCAGCCTGTGTCCCTGTGTTCAGCCTGTGTCACATCAAATGCAGCCAGCCTGTGTCCTTGTGTCCAGCCTGTGTCACATCAAATGCAGCCAGCCTGTGTCCTTGTGTCCAGCCTGTGTCACATCAAATGCAGCCAGCCTGTGTCCCTGTGTCCAGCTTGTGTCACAACAAATACAGCCAGCCTGTGTCCAGCCAGTGTCACATCAAATGCAGCCAGCCTGTATCCAGCCAGTGTCCCTGTGTCCAGCCTGTGTCACATAAAATGCAGCCAGCCTGTGTCCCTGTGTCCAGCCTGTGTCACATCAAATGCAGCCAGTCTGTGTCCCTGTGTCCAGCCTGTGTCACATCAAATGCAGCCAGCCTGTGTCCCTGTGTCCAGCCTGTGTCACATCAAATGCAGCTAGCCTGTGTTCCTGTGTCCAGCCTGTGGCACATCAAATTCAGCCAGCCAGTGTCCAGCCTGTGTCCCTGTGTCCAGCCTGTGATCCATGTGTCCAGCCTGTCTAAAGTCTGTGATCCCTGTGTCCAGCCTGTGATCCCTGTGTCCGGCCTGTGATCCCTGTGTGCAGCCTGTGATCCCTGTTTCCAGCCTGTGATTCCTGTGTCCAGCCTGTGATTCCTGTGTCCAGCCTGTGATTCCTGTGTCCAGCCTGTGATCCCTGTGTCCAGCCTGTGATCCCTGTGTTCAGCCTGTGTCCAACCTGTGATCCCTGTGTTCAGCCTGTGTCCCTGTGTCCAGCATGTGTCTCTGTGTCCAGCCTGTGTAATTACCTTGCTGTGTTGGTGTCTCCTTCCAGCAGCGATAGAGGAGTCTGCTCTCATACTTCCTGTTTCCTCTCTACCAGGTGCAATGGGAGAGAGAAAACAGGAAGTGACATCAAACTGAGATGTCAATCAAACCGCCCAGCCACAGTAATAGATACTATGAGCGCCGGGTGGAAGCGAATCGGCGCTTCACAAAGCTAAACGCTCGCAAATGAAGCGCCATGTCTGCAATATCGTGATTGCATAGACGTGGCGCTTCCCATAAGTGCACTGTGTCTGGCATCGCACGGTGTCTGGTGTCTGAACACAGTGCAGTGTGTTGAGACCATCAGCCCCCTATGGATGGGCTGCCACTGGCACTGGACAGGGAAAGGAGTAACGTGGAGGAGGCAGCACTGGGCCTCATTAAGGACGCTAATGCGGCCCTGAAAAGCCCCCCGACGCTGAAGAGGCCTATGGCTGCTATGTAGCTGCTAAATTGCAGCAAATGAAGGAGGGCCAACGCTTCAGGTGTGAGAACTTTGTTTTTGAGGCCATTCAGAAGGGGTTGAATTGCCAAATAAGTGATAACATGCACTTATGTATGCTCGCCCATCCTCCTCCTCCTGTCACAAGTCCACTTCCAGAGCCATAGCCTCCAAGGAAGGCTGCAAGGAAGACAAGAAAGTGATGGCCTGGGTTCAGTCTGGTCTGACAGCCTGAGGACATATATGTCATCTGCTGCTGTTCATGATCTCTGGGAGTCCTAGACCAGATTGTGCGCCCCATTATATGGACTTCTCAAGCTATCAATTTTATTTTCCAAATAGTTGATGTGTGCCCTGGGGTAGAAAGGCTTTGCAAATTCCAGCAGTTTCTCCAGCATTGCCTTCTTTATTTTGTTATCAGCCAGAATAAATTGAGATTATTTTTTGGAAAATACTTGCCTATGTGTTTTTCTTCAAATAGGACAGTTTTTGAGTAGACAGGTACATTTCAAAAATACACTGTCAAATTAACAAGGGACACCAACCAACCTCCTTGAGCTTTAAAAAGACAAGATAATAATGTTGTTGTGTAAACTTGACACGCACAAAAAAAAATGATGGAGATAACTAGAAAATAATTGAAAAATATTCCAAAAAAAGGAGTTCTTGATAAAAAAAAAAATAACACAAAAAAAAATTCCAAACATTATTATGGAGATCTGGCTTTAAAAACAAAAAAGATTATTCATGAGATCAGGAGAAATAATGAAGAAAGAAGTTTGAGAGAAATCTGTGTGAATATGAGCAGCAAAAAAAATAAAAATTAAAAAATAAAAATAAATAAATATATATATATATATATATATATATATATATATATATATAATATACACTCCTCACATTTTTGTAAATATTTTATTATGTGACAACATGGAGGAAATGACACTTGCTACAATGTAAAGTAGTGAGTGTACAGCTTGTATAACAGTGTAAATTTGCTGGCTCCTCAAAATAACTCAACACACAGCCATTAATGTCTAATGTCCCGTACACACGATCGGAAATTCGGCCAGCAAAAGGCCGGTGAGAGTTTTTGGTCGGAAAATGCAATCATGTGTATGCTCCATCAGACTTTTACTGGCGGAATTTCGGCCAGCAAAAGATTGAAAGCATGTTCTCAATTTTTCGGTCGGAAAAAGTTCCTATCTGAAAATGCGTTTGTGTATATGCAATTCCGATGCGCAAAAACTCACACATGCTCAGATTTAACTATGAGATGGAAGCAATTGGTCTGGTAAAACTACTGTTCGTAATGGACATAGCATATTCGTCAAGCTGAATTTTTTTTAATAGTTTAATCCAGCGCATTCTCTTCTTCTTTACAATGCTAGAAGAATTGAGTTATACACACAGTATATTAATTATTATTATACAAGATTTTTATAGCGCCAACATGTGTGTTTGAGCTTTGGAGTGTACATAGGGTTGCCACTTTTTATTCAAGCCAAACCTAAACACATTAGCGGCGCACAGCAAAAAAAAATGTTTTTTTAGCATACACTATAAGGATTGTAACAGACCTGGAACAGCTTTGGGCACTCCAAAGAGAATAGTAATGTGGCGTGCATAGTGCCCCCTCACCCTCCTGTCAGGCCCTGTTCCGAGCCAAATTCCTGTATGAATACAGTGTCTGGGTTTCAGGCGGACTGAAACATGGACACATGATTCCAAACCCAAACTGTCCGGGTGAATCCTGGACAGGTTGGCAACTCTTAGGCCGCGTACACACGGGCGGACTGTTCGCCCAACTAAGTTTGTCAGACAATCCGACAAACAGTCCGCTCAAAATTTGCATGAACGGACTTGACCACACACGATGAACGAACAGTCCGCTGAAAGCGTGCGCGATGACGTGAACGGCACGTACGACGGGACTAGAAAAACGACGTCCTATACACTGCAATGCAACCTTCGCCGTGTAAATCCTTTCTGAGCATGCGCGAAACTTAGTCTGTCGAACGAGCCTACACACGAGCGGACTGTCCGCTGAAACCAAGTTTGGGCGGACAGTCTTACGGAAATTCCGAAAAACTTTGTTCGTCAGACTGTCCGCTGAAACAGTCCGCTGAAGCCCACACACGAGCGGACTGTCCGCTGAAACACTGTTCAGCGGACAAAGTTGGGCGAACAGTCCGCCCGTGTGTACGCGGCCTTAGTGTACAGCAATGCAAGAGGCTGCTCACACTTATGATTAATAGACATTGATAGATACTGATAAATAGAAAGGTAGGCAGGTTCCCTTTGATACTGAAATTATTTTTAAAAGGAATCCCTTTTTCTTGTCAAACTGATGTCAATTACAGAACAATGACCCTGAATCCTATCGGTAAAGTATCTGAACATAGATATTTCTATGTGTAGAGTTTAGGAATGGTAGGTTGTCATGGTGATATCCTGGTAAACCTCTGCTGAGCGGTGTGTGCTCGATTAGATACATAGTAACAAACAAAATCTAGATGGATACATTACACCCAGCCGTCAATGGGGATGTATTTTGGACAGAGGAGGGTGTGGAGTGCGTCACCATGTCAGTGCTACAAAATAGATTGATGTCTTCCCTGAGATGTTATTTATGTAAATCTGGCTGTGATACATCATCTAAACTATTACATTACATTTACATTATTACATTTACTATTATAACTATTACTGTTACACCAAGGGTTAACATAAAAATGTTGGCACCTTCTAGTTCTACCATAGTGACCACTCCTAATATAAATGACTGCTAATTGTCTGTACACTGCTGTATCCCCCCGCTTTCTGAATACATGTTTTTTTTTTCCACATGTGCACACCGCTTTTCAGCAGGTGTAATCTATTATTTTTAGAGGGCAACTGTAGAGTATTTTTCCCGAGGACACATTTTTACAATGTTTGCCTTTACTCTTTGACTGCCAGTTTTTTTGCACTCAGTTTTTGTTTTAACAGAAGAGGACAGACAATTTAAAATGCATATCTTAGCCCTTGTACACACGGTCGGAGATTCTGACGGAATGTGTCCTATCGGACCATTTTGTTGAATAATCCGACTGTGTGTGGTCTCCATCGGACTGTTTCCGTCGGAATATCCGAAGGACCAAGTTTTCCAACTTGTCTATAAAATTTTCCGACAACATGCTCCGATCGGACATATTCCGATCATGTGTAGCCTACTCCGACGGACAAAGTGCCACGCATGCTCAGATCAAATTCCTAGACCAAAGCTATTGGCTACTAGCCTGAACGTAGTCCCGTCGTAACGAAATAACGTCATCACGTTATGTACAATCGGATTTTCCGACAACTTTGTCCGACCGTGTGTATGCAACAGTTTCGGACAAAATCCGTTGGACAAAATCCGTCGGACAAAATCCAATGGATTTGGTTGTCAGAATGTCCGACTGTGTGTACAAGAGCTTAGGCCTGAAGATTAGGTAAAACATGAAAATATTATATATTTTCTGAAAGCAGGGACCCTGAGGAATAAAATGTTGTTAGTTATGTCACATGATAATTAGAAAAACACAACATATTAACAACATTTTTGGTAAAATATAAAAGATAAGGTTGCACCGAGTAAAAAGATATCAAACATGTCAAGTGCTAAAATTGTACATGTACTCCTGAAAGAACGATAAACTTCAGAATATAAAAAAAATCATAGGCTACACTTTAAAATCATTACAGGTCATTAGTTTCGAGTTGTAGAGCAAATAACGGCCCTACAATTATTGCTCTCACTCCATGTGTGTGGTGATACTCAATACAGTGCCTTGAAAAAGTATTCATACCCCATTGAAATTGTCTACATTTTGTCATGTTACAATCAGAAATGTAAATGTATTTTATTGGTATTTTATGTGATAGACCAGGGGTAGGGAACCTTTTTGGCTGAGAGAGCCATGAATGCCACATATTTTAAAAAGTAATTCCGTGAGAGCCATACAATATGTTTAAAACTAAATACAAGTAAATGTGTGCATTTTATGTAAGACCAACACTTTTAATGTACAACATGTCTCTGAATTAAACAATCAGGTGTTCTTTATCAAGGGATAAATCACAGAACAAAGAAATACGGCAAAGTTGCTGAACATGACATGACCTCTGAATTCTTTTTAATAACGTTGTTATGCTGTTGCTAACCAATGATGAATAAAATACTTCTTACCGTTAATGCGACTTCTGGTGCTGCATGGTTTTGCTGATGGCTTTGTAGTCTGGTTGATACGTGGTGAGGTTAAGCTTCATGCAGGCGTTGAGACTTCCATCCGTTAAATGTGATCAAAATTTCGATTAATTAGAACTGTAATGTCATCATCTCCCCCACTGTAATATCCACGTCATCTCCCCCACTTAAATATCCACGTCACCCCCCCCCCCCCAATGTAATGTCCACATCTCCCCCACTGTAATGTCCACATCTCCCCCACTGTAATATCCACATCTCCCCACTTTAATGTCCACATCTCCACACATCTCCCCCACTGTAATATCCACGTCTCCCCCACTGTAATATCCACGTCTCCCCCAATGTAATATCCACGTCCCCCCCACTGTAATATCCACATCTCCCCCACTGTAATATCCACGTCTCCCCCACTGTAATATCCACGTCCCCCCCACTGTAAAATCCACATCTCCCCACTGTAATATCCACATCTCCCCCACTGCAATATCCACATCTCCACACATCTCCCCTCCCCCCCCCACTGTAATATCCACATCTTCCCACTGTAATATCCACATCTCGCCCACTGTAATATCCACGTCTTCCCCACTGTAATATCCACGTCTCCCCCACTGTAATATCCACATCTCCCCACTGTAATATCCACATCCCCCCCCCACTGTAATATCCACATCTTCCCACTGTAATATCCACATCTCCCCACATGTCCCCCACTGTAATATCCACATCTCCCCACATCTCCCCCACTGTAATATCCACATCTCCTCACATCTCCCCCACTGCATATCCCCTATGACTGTCTGCTTGCTTACCACTACACAAGCAGGCAGATCCACGAGCAGTTGAGGCAGGTGATGATGACATCAGTGCGCCGCTCACCTAGCCGCTGCCGGGTGTACCAAGATGGCCGCCGCTTCAGAGCTAGGCCAAAGCCGCGGCCTTTTCTATGGGCTCAATCTGCGGGTCGGCAAGATTGAGAGGCAAGAGCCAGATGCGGCCATCAAACGAGCCACATCTGGCTCACGAGCCATAGGTTCCCAACCCCTGTGATAGACCAACACAAAGTGGCACATAATTGTGAAGTGGAAGGAAAATGATAACTGGTTTTCAATTTTTTTTTTACAAATGAATATGTGAAAAGTGTGGCGTGCCCCCTTTAATATGATACCCCTAACTAAAATCTAGTGTTACCAATTTCCTTCAGAAGATACCTGATTAGTAAATAGAGTCTACCTGTGTGTAATTTAATCCCAGTATAAATACAGCTGTTCTGTGAAGCCCTCAGAGGTTTGTTAGTGAACAAACAGCATCATGAATGCCAAGGAACACACCAGACAGGTCCGGGATAAAGTTGTGGAGAAGTTTAAAGCAGGGTTAGGTTATAAAAAATATCCCAAGCTTTGAACATCTCATGAAGCACTGTTCAATCCATCATCTGAAAATGGAAAGCGTATGGCAGAACTACAAACCTACCAAGACACCTAAACTGACAGGCTGGGCAAGGAGAGCATTAATCAGAGAGGCAGCCAAAAAGGGCCATGGTAACTCTAGATGGGCTGCAGAGAACCACAGCTCATGTGGGAGAATCTGTCCACTGGACAACTATTAGCCCTTGTACACATGGTCGGAGATTCCGACGGAATGTGTCCTATCGGACCGGTTTGTCAGATAATCCAACTGTGTGTGGTATGCATCGGAATGTTTCCGTCGGAAAATATCCGTCGGACCCAATTTTCCAACTTGTTGGAAATATTTTCCGACAAACTGGTCCGAAAGGACATACATCATGTGTAGAGAATTTTGATCGGACAAAGTGCCACGCATGCTCAGATCAAATTCCTACATCAAAGCTATTGGCTACTAGCCTGAATGTAGTCCCATCATAATGAAATTACTTCATCACGTTCTGAAAGATCGGATTTTTCGACAACTTAGTCCGACCGTGTGTATGCAACAGTTTCGGTCAAGATCCGACGGACAAAATCCGACGGATTTGGTTGTCGAAATCTCCAACCGTGTGTACAGGGGCTAAGTCGTGCACTCCACAAACCTGGCCTTTATGGAAGAGTGGCAAGAAGAAAGCCATTGTTTAAAGAAAGCCATAAGAATTACTGTTTGCAGTTTGCAAGAAGCCATGTGGGGGACACAGCAAGCATGTGGAAGAAGGTGCTCTGGTCAGATGAGACCAAAATTGAACTCTTTGGCCTAAAAGCAGAAAACTAACACTGCACATCACCCTAAACACACTATGAAACATGGTGGTGGCAGCATCATGTTGTGGGATGTTTTTCTTCAGCGGGGACAGGGAAGATTATCAAAGTTAACTGGAAGATGGATAGGGCCAAATACAGAGCAATCTTAGAAGAAAAGCTATTAGAGTCTGCAAAAGACTTGAGACTGGGGCGGAGGTTCACCTTCCAGCAGGACAATGACCTTAAACATACAGCCAGAGCTACAATGGAATGGTTTAGATCAAAGCATATTCATGTGTTAGAATGCCCTAGTCAAAGTCCAGACTTAAATCTAATTGAGAATCTGTGGCAAGACTTGGAAATTGCTGATTACAGATGCTCTCCATTCAATCTGACAGAGCTTGAGCTATTTTGCAAAGAAGAATGGCCAAAAATGTCACTCTCTAGATGTGCAAAGCTGGTTAGATATACCCAAAAACACTTGCAGCTGTAATTGCAGCCAAACTACAAAATGTTGACTCGGGGGGGCTGAATATAAATGCCACACTTTTCAGATATTGATTTGTAATAAAATTTATAATTTTCCTTCCACTTCACAATTTATGTGCCACTTTGTGTTGGTCTATCACATAAAATCTCAATAAAATACATATTTTTTTTGGTTGTAACATGACAAAATGTGGCAAATGTCAAGGGGTATGAATAAGTTTTCATAGTTGCATATAGTTACATAGTAGGTGAGGTTGAAAAAAGATACCCCATCCTCCAAGTAATTTATGAACAAATTAAACAGGATTGGTCCCAGCACAGAACCCTGGGGGACCCCACTTCCCACCCCTGACCATTCCGAGTACTCCCCATTTATCACTACCCTCTGAACTCGCCCTTGCAGCCTTATTTTGTACAGTAAACGTTTATTGGGAATTGTGCCAAATGCTTTTCCAAAATCCAGATACACCAAGTCTACAGGCCTTCCTTTATCTAGATGGCAACTCACCTACTCATAGAAGGTTAATAGATTGGTTTGGCAAGAATGATTGTTTTGAATCCATGCTGATTACTGCTAATGATACCGTTCTCATTACTAAAATGTTGTATATAGTCCCTTATCATCCCCTCCAAGAGCTTGCATACTATAGATGTTAGGCTAACTGGTCTGTAATTCTCAGGGGTGTATTTTGGGCCCTTTTTAAATATTGGTGCTACATTGATGCTTTTCTCCAATCAGCTGGTACTATTTCAGTCAGTAGACTGTCCGTAAAAATTAGGAACAATGGTCTGGCAATTACTTGACTGAGTTCCCTAAGTACCCAAGTACCTAAGCAATCCATCTGGTCCCAGTGGTTAATTAATGTTAAGTTTCGCAAGTCTAATTTTAATTCTGTCCTCTGTTAACCATGGAGGTCCTTCCTGTGATGTGTCATGAGGATAAACACTGCAGTTTTGGTTACCGAAGACCCCTGATTCCCTTGCAAATACTGAGGAGAAGAATAAATTCAATACCTTCGCCATCTCCCCATCCTTTGTAACCAGATATCCTTCCTCATTCTTAATGGGACCAATATGGTCTGTCCTCCCTTTTTTACTGTTTACATACTTAAAGAATTTCTTCAATTTTTTTTGCTCTCCTCCGCTATTTTTCTTTTGTGTTCTGTCTTAATTGCACCCTTACATTTCTTGTTGCATTCTTTATAAAGTCTGAATGCTGATGATGATCCCTTTGTTACAGATTGCCCCCTCTGTCCTTCTAAGAATTGAGTCCCCTACCACCAAAATCTGTCTTTCCTTTGCCTTCGCCCCCACACCCCACACTCTTACTGGAGGAGTTAAAGTTTTCAAGGCAATGTACAATCCCCAATCTCCCTGTGTGGCTTTCAATAATGTAGCTGACATCTCCTCCTCTCTCTCTCTCCTTTCAGCTGCTTTATTGAAAGCCACACAGGGAGATCAGTGATTGTAACTCCCCCACCACTGCACCGACTACCCCCCAATTGTCCCCTGTATCCTCCTCCAGCTCCCCAGGTCCTCTGTATCCTCCTCCAGTCCCCATTCGTGTCCTTTTCCGGGTCCTCCTCTGTATCCTCATCTGGGTCTCCCTCTGTCCTCCCTGGGTCCTCCTTCGGTCCCCCCCCCCCCTCCATCCCAGATCTGTAAGGATGGAGAGCGGAGGAATGAGCCAGTAAATAGTCACAGTCATTTACCGGGTCCTTCCTTTTCCAAATGCACAGAATCAGTGACCACTCTTTCCATTCATAACTGAGCATCATAAACTGTTTTATTATGCTTCATGTTATGAATGAATAGCAGCCTCTGTCTCCTGTCCATTCATCTTCAGTGCAGCTGAGGTTGCAGAGAAAGGGACCGGGGAATAGCTGTGTCCCTTTCCCTGTTTTAAAAAGGAGATGTCAGGGGTCTGTTTAGATCCCTGATATCTCACCAAAGTGCCCCCCCCCCCCCCCACAACAGGGCTGATTAAAAAAAAAAAAAAGAAAAGAAAGAATTATTATAAATATATAAAAATAAGTTAAATTGAAAAAAATTAAGAAAATAAATTGTAAAAAATAAAATTGTGAAAGAAAAAAAAAAAAAAAACTACTGACACAGTCAACGCCTAATCAGTGCCCATCAGTGGCACTTATCAGTGCCCATCAGTGCTGCATATTAGTGCCACTGTCACATGACATTAAAAAAAGTGTTTTGGCCTGTCTACGAACAGCTCTTTATAGACTGCGGACAGGGGCTTCAGCAAGTCCTCCGTCCGCAGCAACCTCTCTAGTGGAGACACTCCCAGCTCCAGCACCTCAGAACCGAACTGCGAGAGAAAGGAATGCCGCAACTGGAGGTATCGAAAAAGGTACCAATTTGGAAGATTATATTTAACTTTCAGTTGGTCAAACATAAGTAGCTTCGTCCCCCCCCACTACATGTTTCAGTTGTTTAATGCCAACCCTGGCCCATATCACTGGGTCAGGGATCGCACCAAAATGTGGCAGTCTAGGATTAAACCAAAGAGGGGTGTCTGGTGACCAACTCTCCACTGTGTGCTTCATCAAGACCTGTGCCTTTTCCCAAGCTCTCACCGTCACTCGCATTGAAGCCGTCAGAGACTGTGAAGCCCGTGGGCCCCTGTATACCAAGTAGGATAGATCTTCGTACGATCCCAGAAGGGCTGCCTCTAGAACCGTTGCTGAGTCCCCGTCATCCCTTGTCAACCAGCGCCTGGCGACCACCATCTGCCCAGCTATGAAATACTTAAAGAGATCCGGCATTGCCAGGCCGCCTTGACCCCAGGGCTCCTGCAAAACGCGGAGACTTATGCCGCGTACACACGACAGGACTTAAGTCCGGCAAACTTTCGACGGAGTTCTGACAGAGTTCTGACGGACTTTCCGAATGAACGGACTTGGCCACACACAATCACACCAAAGTCCGACGGATTCGAACGTGATGACGTATGACTGGACTAGAATAAGGAAGTTCATAGCCAGTAACCAATAGCTGCCCTAGCGTCGGTTTTAGTCCATCAGACTAGCACACACACGAGCAGATTTCTGGGTCCGGCAGAGTTCTGTCGGAAAAATTTAAAACATGTTCCATTTCTAAAGTCTGTCAGACTTTTGCAAATCAAAAGTCCACTGCAGCCCACACACGTTCGAATAGTCTGCCGGAATCATTCCGTCAGACTTTTGATGTTGAAAAGTCTGGTCGTGTGTACAGGGCATTATTCTGGGATGTGCAGCGGCCCACAAAAAGGAACTGAACATGCTGTTAACTCTCCGAAAAAAAGAGCACGGGATCCACATTGGCGAATTTCGTAAAATATACAAAAAAATCGGCAAAACTTTCATTTTCAGCAAGTTAACTCTGCCAATTAGGGATAGGGGTAGATGTTTCAATGCGTCCAGTTGTACCTTAACTCTGGTCAGCAAGGGAAGGAGATTAAGAGACAGATAATCCCCCACCCTCGGCGACGGCGACACTCTCACACCCAGATACTTAAATTCCTGTACCCACGCAATGGGAACTCTGGTGGTCGCCAGAGCGCGGGCCTCCGTGTCAATAGCCATCGCACTGGACTTCTCCCAATTAACTTGTAGCCCGGAGAACTCGGAAAAATCTGCCAAGCACCCCGAGCACTGCTTCCAAAGATGGCCCTGCGTCTCTCAAAAAAAGAAGCATGTCATCCGCATATAATGCTATGCATTCCCTGATACCCCCCTATCTCCAATGCTGCAACCTCAGGTGATTTCCGGAGGGCTATAGCCAAGGGCTCTATCGCAAGTGCAAATAAGGATGGAGATAACGGGCATCCCTGACGCGTGCCCCTGCCCACTTTAAATTGGGAAGAGATCGAGGTGCCTATTTTTATAACCGTCTGGGGGTTACTGTATAGCAAGGATATCCACGTCACCAAAACCTCTCCGAAGCCCACGTGCTGCAGGACTGCGAGCATATACTGCCAGTCTACCGAATCAAATGCCTTGGCCATGCCAAGGGATACCACCACTCTAGTTCCCACCCTGTCATGTTCAATCTGTAGATGAGCAAACAACCTGCGTAAATTGGTGTCCGTAGATTTTTGTGGGATAAAGCCCGTCTGATCTATGTCCACCAATGAGGTAATAACTTGGGACAGTCTAGTAGCCAACACTTTTGTTAGGATTTTAAGATCTTGATTCAGCAGTGCTATTGGCCTATACGATGAACACGACAGGGGGTCCTTGCCTGGCTTCGGCAGCAAGATCACCTGCGCTTCCAACAGTGAGTCTGGGAGGCACTTGTGTTCTAGACAGTAACTATACAGAGTCCTCAATCTAGGCACCAGATCCTCCAGATGTAGCCTATACCATTCAACGCATAAACCGTCAGGCCCTGGAGATTTATGAGGAGGGAAGGACCGGATGGCTCTCTCTATTTCTTTGTCAGTTATGTCTGCTTCCAAAAAGTCCCTGTCTGTCGCAGACAGCACAGGGACTTCCAAAGACGCCAGTAACCTATCCAAATCTAGGGGATTATAAGTCGGGATGGGAGCATACAATGTCTTGTAATACTCCACAAAGGTGTCAAGAATAGCCGTTGGGTCCGTAAGAACGTCCCCCTGACCATTTTTAATGCAGGGTATGTTGGTCTGTACTCTCTGCTCTGCCACCAACATAGCCAGCAACTTACCATTCTTATCCCCCTGCTCAAAAAGGGATTCAGCCAGCTTTGTTCTGGATGTGTAAGTTAAATCAGGATAATGTAGTGCTAGTACCCGTCTCGCTTCCAGCAATTCCCTATATGTGACATCAGACTGGTTGTTTGCATGTGCTAAAGCACACACCCTCTCCTTATCCTGCAATTCCTGTCCTTTCTTATTATGAGACCTGCGGGCCTGTTTGATGGCCGAAATATAATGACCCCGCATAGAGGCCTTGAATGCGTCCCACATTATCTTCCCAATAATTGCTAAAATGTGGTGCAACCTGAGAGGACACCTCTTCCACCTCCAACCACCCTGGGTTGAACCTCTACCCCCCCCCCCCCCCTAGAAACTAAGGTGTGACCGATATGTACCAGCAAAGGCGTATGATCTGAAATACCACCTGCCAAATACTTAGCCCCAGCCACTATCTGTAACATTGATGCATTAGCAAACGCCAAGTCTATCCTCGAGGAGGACCTGTGCGTTTTGGATAGGTGTGAGTAGCCTCTAGTGGTGGGGTTCTTCCAACGCCACAATTCTGTCAGGGAAGCCGCAGCCGCCCAGGCAGAGAGGGCAGCCGAAGCCACCCTAGATGCGTTGGAGGAATCCAGAGTGGTGGAGAGTATGGCATTAAAGTCCCCGGCTATAAGGAGAGGAAGGTGCATGTAAGGTGCCAATTTACTCAACAGGTCAAACAAAATCTGAATCTGGAAGGGAGGTGGAACATAAACATTAACTAAAACCATCTTGCATGCACTTATATCGGCAACTACAAGCAAAAACCTACCTCCCGGATCCGAGATCACATGGTGTATGGTGCAGGGTACCGCCTTACTGATTAGAATCAATACCCCCCTGGAGTAGGTGGAGTATGTTGCATGTATCGCCCTCTGAATCCAGGCTCTGCGTAAGGCCAGCACTCTGCTCCCATCCAGATGCGTCTCCTGCAAGAACACCACATGGGGACTGATTTGTTTTAAAAATTGGAACATTAAAGCTCTATTGAATTTGTCATTTAGGCCTCGGACATTCCAGGAGAGCACATTAAACATTGATCCCGCCATCATCTCTTATTACCCTTTCAGGTAGGCATCGAGGTATAAACCATAACATAGAGAACTACAGTAGATCTTTCCGGGCAAACATGTAGCTATGCATATAAAAGGTAATAATACTATTCTGGAGGGCTGCACTTACTAAACACCCCACCCCTTGAACCCCATAAACACCCTGCTGCCGTGTGGCAAACCAACAAAACAGGCACACGCAGCTTATCCCCAAACCTTGTCCAAAAAAAGTCCTGGAAGGCATGACCGGTGAGGCCAGAAGGACCTTCAGACAAAAAACAAAAATTCGAATTAAATAGGTGTAGAAAAACAAAAACTAACTGTAGTTGTTAATGATAAAAACGTCTGTGTGCCCGGAGCTCCAACTCCGCTTCCGACCCGTCAGTCCTTGCTGTAGGTAGCCAGACAGTCCGTACCCCTCCTCAGTCCCCACCATCTGCTGCGCCCAGTTACATATATGGACATAGGATGCAACAGAGGGCGGTACAGCCCAACATCAGGGTGCCCACAGACACGTAGGTAGGAAGAAGGGGCACCAGCCACCAAACTTCCCCCCCCACCCCCAACCAAGGGGACCAGGCTCCAGCAGCAGGTGGAACTCGACAGCGGCATAACAGGAGAGACTCAGCCCGCAGGAGCTAAAATAGCTGAACTCCAGCAAGCAGCCGAGGAAAACAAAAAAACAAAAGAAAAAGGGCAAAAAGGAGAGAATAAGGACTTCAAACCCGCCCTAGTGCAACCAAGTATGCCTTATCTTGTCTATCATAGCGAACGTAGCCAGGCATCTGCTTCCGCAGGGGAATCAAAGAACTTCACCGAACCCTCATGTTGTACCCGCAGCCGACTAGGATAAAGCATGGAGTACTTCAGATCCCTTTCCCAGAGCCTTCTTCTGATGTCTGTAAAGGTCTTGCGTCGTCTCTGCAGGTCAGCCGAGAAATCAGGGTAAAAATGCACCGCCGTATTCTCGAAGGGCAGGGTCTGGTGTTTGCGAGCCTCCAGCAGGATAAGGTCCTGGTCCCTATAATTCAGGAACCGTACAAGGAAAGGCCTAGGAGGACCCCCGGGAGGACCCCGGCTAGTTGGGACCCTGTGAGCCCTTTCCACCACATAGGTTGGTGGAACCTCAGTCAGGTGAAGGAGTGTCTTAAAGAAGCCCTCCGCAAATTCAGCTGGTTGCTCCCCCTCCGCCCCCTCTGGAAGGCCCAGGACCCTGACATTGTTCCTCCTTAGGCGATTTTCTGCGTCATCTGATTTAGCTACCAGATTTTGAACAGTACGTTGTAGATTGTGGATGGCTTCATCATGGCGGTGAGTAACGTCCTCTGCCGCTGAGATGCGCGATTCGGTTTCAGAAAGTCTGCCCCTAAACTTGTCCAAGTCTGCTCTTATGAGATTGCATTCCTCCGCCAGATGGTCTATGCGGACCAGCAATGAGGTTCTGCTTTGCTCAATTGCCGCTAGGATAACAGCAGTATCATTCGCTGGAGGGTTTGCCAGCACGGGCGGAGCCATCGCCTGCGGCGCCGCCTGCTCCATGTCCGCCATCAGCGCCTTAAATTGATTCAAAAAGTCACTAGGACACTGCGCAGGTTGCGGCAAAGCCTTCTTAGCGGCAGACTTGCCTTTTGGAGGGCATGAGGGGTTATACAAGCAGGCCAAGCTTGTGCAAGGTGGGAAGTGGGCAGGGAAGTGTACCCCTTTAAAAGTTTCCAGCCACAGGATGACAAAACAATCAGCAAGGATGACTGAGGGCACAGCTCTAATGTTTCCCTGGTGGCAAACTGCTACTGAAGGACTGGAAAGGGAGCAAACACAGTCCGGTAGTATGTAGAGTGAGCAAGGTATTCCCCTTTAAAAGTGTCCAGCCACAGGATGACAAAGTAATCAGCAAGGATGACTGAGGGCTCAGCACTAATAGTTCCCTGGTGGCAAAATGATACTGGAGGGCTTGAAAGAGAGCAGACACAGTCCGGCAGTATGTAGAGTGAGCAAGGTATTCCCCTTTAAAAGTGTCCAGCCACAGGATGACAAAGTAAACAGCAAGGATGACTGAGGGCTCAGCTCAAATCCTTCCCTGGTGGCAAAATGCTACTGGAGGGCTTGAAAGAGAGCAGACACAGTCCGGCAGTATGTAGAGTAAGCAAGGTATTCCCCTTTAAAGTGTCCAGCCACAGGATGACAAAGTAATCAGCAAGGATGACTGAGGGCTCAGCACTAATAGTTCCCTGGTGGCAAAATGCTACTGGAGGGCTTGAAAGAGAGCAGACACAGTCCGGCAGTATGTGGAGTGAGCAGGGTATTCCCCTTTAAAAGTGTCCAGCCATATACACACAGGGGGAGCAAGCAGGGATGGTAAAATAGACTGTGGCCAAGCTCAACCGCACTCCCCCCAGCCACCACCCTGAGGCCAACTGCCAGCTGCCCCCAGAATTCAGGACTCACCTCCCTCCCCGCAGGGAATAAGACCTCTGCAAGCCTCTCAGCCCCCAGGGATCGCGGCGGGCCCCGCCGCCATGCGGTCGGCCGCGGCGGCGCGATCCGGCCGCATTGGTGGTGTTGGCGGTGGTGACTCCTGCCTGTAGTCCCCAAGGCATGCTTCCACAAGGCTCTGGCCCCGATCTACTCGCTCTGATTGCCGCTCCGCAAGCTCAGCACTCCACCGCGGCCGGCCCGGAGGCTTCACAGGCCTCAAAGATGGCGGCTGGTCACAACAATCCAGCTAGGCCGCAACCAAACGGGCCCGCAGAGTACCCCCAATCTCCGGAATAACAGGCCTGGCCGGTCCCTGGGATGTCCTGGGGTGAGGAGGGAAGCCTTTCAGCGTCTCTGGGTCCTTCAGCAGAGAGGATTGCAAAGGACTGTAGTCAGGATTCCCGGAGCTCTAACAGCACACGTCCTCCCTGTATCACATCCGGACACGCCCCCCCCCCCCCCCCCCGCAGTTAACTGTTTCTAAATGTAAAATAATGCACCTAGGGAAAAAGAATCCCTTGAAAGAGTACACTGTTGGGGGTACAGTGTTGGCCAGGACTAGAGAGGAAAAAGATTTGGGGATACTTATTTCAGATGATTGCAAAATAAGCAAACAGTGTGACCAGGCAGTGGGAAAAGCAAATATAATTCTAGGATGCATCACTAGAGGGGTCACTAGGTGTAGGAAAGAGGTCCCCATTCCCCTACATAGATCTTTAGTTAGACCTCATTTAGAATACAGTGTCCAGCTCTGGAGAGCTTGTGGGCAGGGTCTACTCGCCCTGCACACGGGGGTTACCTTTTTCTCGGAGTGCGATCCAGAACCAGGCAAAGACTGTAGTCATGTAAAGAATCTAACATTAAGGCAGTTCCTGGACTGGTTGCTTGGTGTCTTCAACGTATGCTTGGTTGCTCTTAGCAACTACACTCCTCTTCCTTGTGTTCCTTTTTGTAGTGGTGTTACTTCATACCCCTTTGTGCATTACAGACCCTGGTTCTTTAGATATGCCAAAAGCAGCATGCACCCCTTTGAATAACTTCAGACCAGGCTTAGAACAGATAATGCAACTTTACTGGAGATATTTCAGCATTACAGTCCAATATGAACAAGTCCAATCCCTAATCCTAACTATAGTTGTGTGGCTGCCCAGGCATACCTCTATGAGGTAGTAGTCCATTTTGGTAATCTCCACAATTTGGATGTTCTCCGGAAGCCCTGGTATCAGAAAAAAGAAGCGCCCAAGAGCCATGGACCCTGGCCTTCCCCCTTTTTATACCAAAATTGGGCTGGCTGGGACCAAAAAGCTCAGGAAATTACCACACATAACTTAACCACTTCAGCACCGAAAGATTTTACCCCCTTTCAGATTAGAGCACTTTTTACAAATTGGCACTGTGTCGCTTTAACTGAAAATTGCGCAGTCATGCGACACTGTACCAAAACTAAATTTGCATCCTTTTTTTCCCACAAATAGAGCTTTCTTTTGGTAGTATTTGATCACCTCTATGGTTTTTATTTTTTGCGCTATAAACAAAAAGAAAAATGTAAATTTTGAAAAAAAAAAACCATATCTTTTACTTTTTGATATAATAAATATCCCCAATATTAAAAAAAAAAAAAACAATTTTCTTCATCAGTTTAGGCCAATATGGATATGTATTCTACATATTTTTGGTAAAAAAAAAATCGCAGTAAGCATATATTGATTGGTGTGCGCAAAAGTTATAGCATCTGCAAACTATGGGAAAGATTTATAGCATTTTATGACATTTTTATTATTATTATTTTTTTTACTAGTAATGGCGGTGATCTGCAATTTTTAGCAGTACTGTGACATTTTGACAGACAGATCGGACACTTTTTGACACATTTTTGGGACCATTGACATTCATACAGCAATCAGTGCTATGAATATGCACTGATTACTGTATAAGTGTCACTGGCAGGGAAGGTGTTAACACTAGGGGGCGATCAAGGGGTTAAATGTGTGTTCTCTTAGTGTGTTCTAACTGTATGGGGATAGGACTGACTAGGGGAGGAGACATGTTGTTGTTCCTACTTAGTAGGAACAAATTATATGTCTCCTCTCCCCTAACAGAAGAGGGATTTGTGTGTTTACACACACAATCCCCATGCTGGCTCTCGTGCACGCAATCACGCATGGCCGGTGGCGAGCGCGACCGCCGGCCATGCACATTGGGTCCCCCACTGTGCAGCGTGCACATGCTTCCGGTGGCGCACGCCCTCTGGCAGCTCTTAAAGGGAACCCCGAACCCGTACGAGGTTTCGTGCAGGGGTGCCATTCTGCCCCGTACAAAGATGTGAGCTGGTCGGGAACCGGTTATCCCTTTCCCCCAGCCTGGGCTAACGGCTTACTTAGTAAGCAGCATTGACACAATGTGCTTACAACCTAACTTACAAACAATATTGATAAGATAAGATAGAATCCAGAGTCCAGAGACAGGCAACAAAAATGGTGAAATGTCTGATGTGTAAGCATATCTGGAGAGACTTTAGGAACTTAGTATGTACAGTCTGGAGGAAAGAAGGGAAGGGGGAGACATGATTGAAACCTTTAAATACATGAAGGGTGTGAATTGGATTTGACATTTTTAATATGAAGCCAAGATCAAGAACACGAGGGACATGACCTCAAATTAGCAGGAAGAAAGTACATAAAGAAGCTTAGAAAATATTATTTTACCAAAAGGGTAGTTTATGTTTGAAACAGACCACTGGCAGAGGTCAGTCAGTTACACACTGACACACTGACTGACAGTACACACTGTATATAGTTGGTTGAAAAGCAGGGATGGGAAGCTGGCTGCCGCGTCCTTAACAACCGATTAGTCATCAGCTGTTTTTTTTTTTTTTCATTTTGGCACGAGGGGGTCCCCTCCAAATCCATACTAGACCTGAAGGGCCTGGTATAGACCTGGGAGTGAACCTTTTTTGGCCTGCAATTTTGTTTTTGCTTACATTCCACTTTCAGCGGAGAAGCCTGCTGACAGCTGATGACTCTTTGGTTGCTAAGGACGCGCCGACTGGTTTCCCGGCCCCCTTCTTAGCAACCATCTATATACAGTGTTAAAATAAAAACCGCAAAACATATCAAAAAGTGCATCACAAACAGAACACGTTGTTTCTGGTGTGGTTCCATTGAAGTCTATTACCTGCAAATCGTGGGGAAAAAGTCCCCGACCTTTTACAAAAACACACTGCCCGCAAAATGCATAGGTGTAAACTTGTACCATAGGAAACCATGTTAAATGGTGTGTTTCTGCAAACTGCAAAACGCACACAAAAAAAACTCATAGGTGTGAACCTAGGGTCAAACAGTGCCTACATCTGATTGGATGCAGGTCTTCTTTGTTGTTCTTACACTCAGCCAAAGTCGATTTAAAAACTGCTACTTACAATCTAGGAGTTGCCGCCAGGGCCACCAATGGAATGAATTTCAGCTGATTCAGCAGGAACCAGCTTAAATTCAATACATGCAAGGCCAGCTTTATTCTGATTGCAGTGTGATAACAATCATTAAAGCAAGCCTATTAGAAAGGATGTATTTCTGTGTTTCAGAGGACTGATCTGATCTTTATATGAACACATGCTTTCTGTCCTTTAGTACAGCACATACCACATCCTCCTAAATATCATTCTTTTACTTTCAAATCGTTAGTGAGTTCTGTTTCTAGGAAACAGAAAGACAATATGGTAATATGACAGCTCTGTGTCCTAAATCTTAACATATTTCCAGAAAGCAAGTAGGATTGGAAGGAATAAGCTTATGCAATTACTGCTGAGGAGCATATTTACTAACATAATTGGTAAAATCCTAGGGTTAGTGAGCCTGCGTAACCCCAGCAAAGCAATATTTCCAATTTCCAAATTGCTCCAGCAGGGGGAAAAAATTCAAGAGGCAATTGGATATTCCCCTGGATCAAATGTACCTATAAATTATAGTATCCAGTTATTGTATTCCCCCTTCTCTCTCTGCTACCACATATAGTGAACTCTTTAAAGGGGAAGTAAAGGGAAGAAAAAAACACACCCTGCAAAGCAAAGGCATAATGAGCTAGTATGCATAGCATACTAGCTCATTATGAATAACTTACCTGAGAACGAAGCCCCCGAAGCGGTCCTCCGTCTTCCTCTTCGCCGCTGCCATGGATCCCGGAGCGACTTCCGGGTCTCGCGGCTCCAGCGCTGTGATTTGCCGGAGCCGCAATAACGTCACTCCCGCGCATGCGCACGGCATATCACCGCGATCTGCGGCCTGCCCAGTGCGCCTGTGTGCCGCTGTCTACGGTGCATGCGCCGTAAACAGCGGTGGCTGTCTTCGGGTAAATATCTCCTAAACCGTATAGGTTTAGGAGATATTTCTTGGACCTACAGGTAAGCCTTAAAGTGGTTGTAAACCCTTACAAACCACTTTGACCTACAGGTAAGCCTAGATTAAGGCTTACCTGTAGGTCCAAGAAATATCTCCTAAACCTATACGGTTTAGGAGATATTTACCTGAAGACAGCCACCGCTGTCTACGGCGCATGCACCGTAGACAGTGGCGTGCAGGCGCACTGGGCAAGCCGCAGATCGCGGCGATATGCCGCAAAAGTCGGCTCCCGTGCGCATGTGCGGGAGTGACGTCATCGCTGCTCCGGCGAATCACAGCGGCCCACCAAGAAGATGGATGCTCGGAACTACAGGGGACAGCTGTGACTTTGCTGGCTCCTGTGTCAGGTAAGTGACACATAATGGACTACTATGCGATGCATAGTAGTTCATTATGCTTTACCTTTGCAGGGAGACAAAGAAGAAGTAAACCCATCAGGGTTTACTTCCTCTTTAATCTAGGCTTACCTGTAGGTCAAAGTGGTTTGTAAGGGTTTACAACCACTTTAAAGAGGAAGTAAAGCCTCTGAAAAATAAAAAAAATAAATACACTCTGCAAGACAAAGGCATAATGAGCTAGTATGCATAGCATACTAGCTCATTATGAATTACTTACATGAGTTCAAAGCACCCACATCGGCCCTCATTTGACTCCTCTGATGCCACCATCTATCCTGGAATGACTTCCGGGTATCGCGGCTCCGGCGCTGTGACGCTGTGACTGGCCGGAGCCACGATGACGTCACTCCTGCGCATGCGTGCTGGTGCCACCACTAACGGCATGATTGCTGTTAAAAACGATACGCTCAGTGCGCCTGCGCCCGATGTCTACGGTGCATGCGCCACAGACATCGGTGCCGCTATTTCTGCAAATATCTCTTAAACCTTTTAGGTTTGGGAGATATTTCGTGCACCTACAGCTAAGCCTTAATCTAGGCTTACCTGTAGGTTAACGTGGTTGTAATGGGTTTACAACCACTTTAAGTGCATGTAAACCCTAATGCCACATACAGACGATCGGAATTTCCGACAACAAATGTTCGATGTAAGCTTGTCAGAAATTCAGACCGTGTGTAGGCTCCATTGGACATTTTTTGGCAGAATTTCTGACAAACAAAACTTGAGAGCTGTTTCTCAAATTTTCTGACAACAAATCCGTTGTCGTAAATTCCGAGCGTGTGTACACAATTCCGACGCACAAAATTCCACGCATGCTCTGAATCAAGTACGAGATGGAAGCGTTCGGGCTGGTAAAACTAGCGTTTGTAATAGAGATAGCACATTCGTCACGCTGCAACATTTTTAAACTTTTAATGCAGCGCATTCTCTTCTTCTTTATAATGCCAGAATAATGACGTTGTTTTGCTGCTGATATTCATACAGAGTTCTGACAAACTAATTTCTTTATTTCTCCTGATCTCCTGAATAATCTTCTTTTTTTTTTTTGACAGATCTCCAAAATAATTATTTTTTTTTTTATTTTTTTTTTTTAGAGTGATCTACTTTTTTTTATATTTTTTTATAAAGATCTACTGATTTTTTATAGTGATCTCCATAATATTTTTTCTCGTTTTGTGTGTCAAGTTACCACATTATTATCTTGTATTTTTTAACCTCAAAGATATTGGTTGGTGTTGGTGTCCCTTGTTAATATTACATTGTCTTTTTGAAATTTACCTGCCTCCTCACCAACAAACTGTCCTTTTTGAACCAAAACACATAGCCAAGTATTTGTGAAAATAAAATAGGCATTTATTAGGGGTCATAACAAAATAAAGAGGAAGGCAACGCTGGATAAACTGGGGAACTTGGTGAAGCCTTTGTACCCCAGGGCACACATCAGTTATTTGACAGACAAAATTGGTAGCCTGAGGAGTCCATTTAATAGGGAGCACAATACGGTCCTGGCCTCCGAGAGATCGGGAGCAGCAGCAGGTGACATGTATGTCCTGAAGCTGTGGTTTTACAACAGCCTGCATCTTTTGTCAGACCAGACTGAACCCAGGCCATCACTCTCTTGTCTTCCCTATATGCTTCCTTCCACGCTTGCTTCCGGGCTGTGGCTCTGGTGTTGGAGTTGTGGCAGGAGGTGGAGGTGGTGGAGGAGGAGGATGGTCCAACTCACACAGGTGGGTTTTGCTTGTTATTTTGCCTTTCAACCCCTTATTTAGGGCCAGATAGATCACTTCCTCACAAAACAGGAGTTGGCCCACATCCATTTCCTGCATTTTGCTGGCTACCATGCAGACATGGGCTTCTTGAAGATTGGGTTTTTTTCTGAGGGCCGCAGTAGCCTCCCGAATCAAAGAAAGAGCTGACTCCTGCACACTCCTTCCCTTTCTGGTACTTTTTGTTCGGAAGGCGGAGGGGAGGAACTTGGGACTCGGTCCTGGCTGCCACCTCCTGACTGCCACTTTCCCCCGCCACCTCCTGGCTGCCACTTTCCTCGCCACCTCCAGGCTGCCACTTTCCCCTGCCACCTCCTGGCTGCCACTTTCCACAGCCTCCTTCTGGCTGAGGCTTTCCTGTGTATGAAAATGGGACATATTTTTAGTTTATTGTTCATCAATCAAACACAATTTTGAGAAATATGTTAAACAATTCTATACCTGATTTAAGCTGGGCTCCTCTGCATCTTCTTTCTGGGTGGAAGGCCAAGGCTGGACTTCTAAAGCCTCATCTGAGGTGGAAGAAGGAGTGTAAGGAAGGGTTGAGAGGGATGGCCTGATTTGTCATGGTCGGTCCCGAGTCCCAGCAGCCCGTGGAAGACTTACCCACAATGTTGGTCCGTTGAGCGCTGATAGGTCTTCCCGGGCGCGCGTTAACGCGAACGGACGCACGCGGGTGCGAGCAGGCACGATCGGGCGCACGCGGGTGCGCAGGGTTGCAAACGTGCGCACGCGGGTGCGCGGGGTCACGGTCGGTTGCACGGTTGACGTGGGCGCGAACGGACGTGCCGTGCGACCGCCCTTGGCGCCCAGAAGGCTTCTTAAGTGATTCATTCTAGTGGCCCGTTGCTGTCCTGTCTACAGCGTTCCTGAGAGTTGCCTCTGATTACCTGATTGTTCCTGTCTCTGACCCACCTCGGCTTGTTCCTGATTATCCTGCCTGCTGCCAGCCCTGACCTTCGGACCTCCTGACTATTCTTCTGCCTGCTCCTTCGGTACCTCTGCTGCCAGCCCGTTGACGACCCGGCTTGTGTTTACCCAGCTTCTGCCTGCTGTTCCAGTCCGTGTTCTGTGACCACCGCTGCCTGCCGCCTGCCTGTCAGCTCTCCCGGTGTGCCCACCTGCTTGCTGCCAGCTGCTGACCTCCAGCCGTTCCAGAAGTCACCAGTCTTCTCCCACTACTGTCTGACGCCAGTTCCTGGACCAGGCCCTCCTACACGGACTTGGCACTTGTGCCCTCTGCCCTCCAGAACCCCTGTTCTCACTCCCAGGGGGTCTCGAGCCAGAGGCTTACGAGAGGCCGCTCCCTGCACTCCGGGCTCTCACCACCAGGTACGTGACAGTACAGGACAGCCATGTCCGAGCCCACGCAGGGAGCGTCTCCAATGGACGAACTCTGCCACCATCTCGCAGGCCTCACTCAAGCAGTGAAGAGTTTACAGGAGGGCTACAGTCAACTGGAGGAACGGGTCCAGGCCCTGTCCGCCTCCTCTCCTGCTTCTTCCGGATCTTCTGCTCCTCCTGCCGTAGTTATGTTGCCACCCGAACCCAGGGTGCCTACACCCGAGAGATTCTCCGGAGATCGAGGGAAATTCCGGTCTTTTCGGAACTCATGCGAACTGTTCTTTGCTCTACAGCCGAGGACCTTCTCCCTCGAGGCCACCAAGGTGGGCTATGTGATCTCCTTGCTAACCGGTGAACCTCAGTCTTGGGCCCACCGTCTACTTGAAAAGAAGGATCACTCCCTTGAAACCTTGGACATCTTCTTCCAGGCCATGTCGCGGTTATACGAAGACCCACAGCTAACCGCCACCGCTGAAGCTGCCCTGCATTCGCTGCAGCAAGGTCGCCGGCCTGTAGAGGACTACGTGTCGGAGTTCCGACGCTGGAGCTCTGACACGGACTGGAATAACGCAGCATTACGTTATCAGTTCCGGATGGGCCTATCGGAACCGTTGAAGGATGAGCTCGCCCGAGTGGGCATTCCAGAGACTCTAGAAGCCTTAGTGGAGCTGGCAATCCAGATTGACAGACGGCTGAGAGAACGCCGCCTGGAGCGGTCTTCAACCACTTCTCGTCCGGTATGGATGCTTCCTCGAGTCCGCAGCTCTCCTCATTTCACCCCTCCTGCTGTCACCACGACCAGTCAAGACCTCCCGGAGCCCATGCAGCTGGGCTTACTCCGGCCTTCCTTAACGCCTGAAGAACGCCAGCGCCGCCGGGAAGGAAATCTCTGCCTCTACTGTGGTGGGTCTGGACACTTCGTGCGCAATTGCCCTGCTAAGCTCCGTAAGTCCCTCTTCGTTTCTCCTGCCCTTACATTAGACTGTCCTAGTGCTGCCTCCCATTTGACTGTGTCCATTTCCTTGCAGCTACCAGGAGGGAACGTCCAGACCAACGCCATTATTGACTCGGGTGCTTGCAGTGGCTTTATGGACTTAACCTTTGCCTCTAAACATAACATCCCACTTCGGCCTAGGGCAAGGGGACTTTCTATACATCTGGCCGATGGTTCCACCCTCAAGTCCGGACCTGTTACCCAGCAGACTCAGCCCCTGTTAACCACTATTGCCGGAACCCATCAAGAATTACTCTGTCTGGACATTATCACTTCTCCTCTCTTCCCTATCATTCTCGGCATGCCCTGGCTGAGGGCACATAACCCCCTTGTTGACTGGACCACCGGGGAGCTGAGATTTCCATCACCTTACTGCCTCCAACACTGTCTGTCGGGAACCGACCAGGCCTCTTCCTCTTCTTTGCTCTGTCTGGAAGTTGACGAAGAAACCCGCCAAGTTGTACCTGCCGCCTACCATGATTATCTAGATGTGTTTAGCAAGAAGGGTGCAGAGACCTTACCCCCTCACAGGCCATACGACTGTCCCATTGAATTACTTCCTGGGGCAGAAATTCCCTTTGGGAGGATCTTTCCGCTATCAGAGACTGAGTTGATGACCTTGAAGTCCTACCTGGACGATAATCTCAGGAAGGGATTTATTCGTCCCTCCACTTCACCGGCGGGAGCAGGGATCTTTTTCGTAGAAAAAAAAGACCAGACCCTGCACCCCTGTGTGGACTACCGGGCCCTTAATAAAATAACGATCAAGAACCGTTATCCCCTACCACTCGTGCCGGAGCTGTTTCAGAGACTGGGGTCAGCGGCAGTATTTTCAAAATTAGATCTCAGAGGGGCTTACAATCTGGTCCGCATCCGTGATGGCGACGAGTGGAAGACTGCCTTTCGTACTCGCTTCGGGCACTTCGAGTACCTTGTCATGCCCTTCGGTTTATGTAACGCTCCCGCCACGTTCCAGCACTTTATCAATGATATTTTTAGGGACTATCTAGACCTGTTCGTCATTACCTACTTGGACGACATCCTGATCTTTTCCTCTTCTCTGGCAGAACACCGGGAGCATGTCAGGAAGGTACTATCCCGACTTCGTCTGCATGGGTTATACGCCAAGCCGGAGAAATGTACATTTGAACAATCAAGTATTCAATTCCTGGGGCTGATAATTTCTGTAGATGGCATCGAGATGGACCCTCAGAAGGTCTCCGCTATCCGAGATTGGCCCGCTCCCACCGACAGAAAAGGGGTCCAGCGTTTCGTGGGATTCGCAAATTTCTATAGGAAATTTATTAAGGGGTTTTCTACTATTATAGCCCCCATCACCAGACTGACCAGGCAGAGCCTGAAATTTCAATGGTCTCCAGAGGCTCAGGAAGCCTTCTCTACCCTGAAGGACTTATTTGTGTCGGCTTCCATCCTCAAACACCCTGATCCAACCCGGCCCTATATCTTAGAGGTTGATGCCTCTGAGATCGCGGTTGGGGCGATTCTCTCCCAGAGACATGGGCCTAGGGCCCGCTTGCACCCAGTAGCATTCTTCTCCCACAAGCTAACTGAAGCTGAGGCAAATTATGATGTCGGAGATCGAGAGCTATTGGCCATTAAAGCGGCCCTCGAGGAATGGCGTTACCTACTGGAGGGAGCTACACATCCAATCCTCATCTACACGGATCACAGAAACCTGGAATACTTGAAGTCCGCCAAGAGGTTGAAACCACGCCAGGCCAGATGGGCTCTTTTCTTTTCCAGGTTTCTGTTCCACATAACTTATCGTCCGGGTTCCAAGAACACCAAACCGGACGCCCTGTCCCGAATGTACAATGAGCCAGAGACCTCTCCACATCCGGATACCATCCTGGCCTCAGGGAACTTTCTTCTTCTTCAGGCCGATTTGTTGTCCCTGATTAAGCAAGTCTCCGTTGGTGCCACTCCTCCACCTAATGTCACACTCTTGACCCAAGATGAACTTCTCTGGCATGAAGACAAAATTTTTGTCCCCCAGGAGGCTCGGGTGCCAGTCCTCAGTGCATGTCATGACCACCCGTTGGCCGGCCATTTCGGTGCCCTCAAGACCACCGAGTTGGTCCAGCGCACCTTTTGGTGGCCCCAGCTGAGATCCGACTGCAAGAGGTATGTGGAGGCTTGTGCCATTTGCATCCGTAATAAAAGCAGCAAGTCCAGGGCCTGGGGTCTGATGAAACCATTACCTGTTCCAGAGAGGCCTTGGCGAATGATTTCGATGGATTTCATCGTAGAGCTTCCTCCATCAGAAGGCCACTCCACAATCTTCGTGGTGGTGGATAGGCTAACCAAGATGGCCCACTTCCTGCCGATGAAGGGCACCCCGTCCGCTGCAGAGACCGCTGAGGTTTTTATTAAAGAGATCGTGAGGCTGCACGGTGTCCCCGCAAACATTATCTCGGATCGGGGTGTGCAGTTCACGTCCAAGTTTTGGAGAGCGCTCTGCAGGGCTTTGAAGATTGATCTCTGTCTTTCGTCGGCCTACCATCCACAGACCAATGGGCAAACAGAACGGACGAACCAGACGCTGGAGCAATACTTACGCTGTTTCTCGTCCTTTTCCCAGGACAACTGGACTTCCTTGCTCCCGTTAGCGGAGTTCGCCTATAACAACTCCATCCACTCTGCCACTAGTCAGTCTCCATTCTTCGCCAATTACGGCTTCCACCCCTCATTCTTGTCCCAAGACCTGCCTGAAAGCCCGGTACCAGCAGTCCAGGAGAATATCGACTTCTTTAGTGCCAATAACAAGCTTCTGCAGGAGACCATGGCAAAGACCCAAAGACGTAATAAGGAAATTTTTGACAGGAAGAGAAGGGGGGAGCTTGAACTTAAGGTTGGGGACCAGGTGTGGCTCTCCACATTGAACTTGAAGATGGCCTGCCCTACTAAGAAGTTGGGGCCAAGGTTCGTGGGTCCCTTCCCTATTGTAAAAAAGATTAACGATGTAGCTTTTGAACTGAAATTGCCTGAGTCATTCCGGATTCACCCCGTATTCCATGTGGCGTTACTCAAGCCAGCCGTCCCGGACCCCTTCGTCAGTCGGAGGATTGTCCCACCTGAACCTGTGGTCGTCGACGGTGAAGTCGAGTACGAGGTGGAGTCTATCTTGGACTGCAGGCGTAGACGGAATCAAGTCCAATTCCTGGTAAAGTGGAAAGGGTACGGACCCGAAGAGAATTCTTGGGAACCTGAATCCAACCTTCATGCCAGAAGATTGATTCTCGCCTTCAGAAGGGCCCATCCTGGTAAAATGGCCCAATTGGGCATCCGGAGGCTGCCCCTTGGGGGGGGCAATGTCATGGTCGGTCCCGAGTCCCAGCAGCCCGTGGAAGACTTACCCACAATGTTGGTCCGTTGAGCGCTGATAGGTCTTCCCGGGCGCGCGTTAACGCGAACGGACGCACGCGGGTGCGAGCAGGCACGATCGGGCGCACGCGGGTGCGCAGGGTTGCAAACGTGCGCACGCGGGTGCGCGGGGTCACGGTCGGTTGCACGGTTGACGTGGGCGCGAACGGACGTGCCGTGCGACCGCCCTTGGCGCCCAGAAGGCTTCTTAAGTGATTCATTCTAGTGGCCCGTTGCTGTCCTGTCTACAGCGTTCCTGAGAGTTGCCTCTGATTACCTGATTGTTCCTGTCTCTGACCCACCTCGGCTTGTTCCTGATTATCCTGCCTGCTGCCAGCCCTGACCTTCGGACCTCCTGACTATTCTCTGCCTGCTCCTTCGGTACCTCTGCTGCCAGCCCGTTGACGACCCGGCTTGTGTTTACCCAGCTTCTGCCTGCTGTTCCAGTCCGTGTTCTGTGACCACCGCTGCCTGCCGCCTGCCTGTCAGCTCTCCCGGTGTGCCCACCTGTTTGCTGCCAGCTGCTGACCTCCAGCCGTTCCAGAAGTCACCAGTCTTCTCCCACTACTGTCTGACGCCAGTTCCTGGACCAGGCCCTCCTACACGGACTTGGCACTTGTGCCCTCTGCCCTCCAGAACCCCTGTTCTCACTCCCAGGGGGTCTCGAGCCAGAGGCTTACGAGAGGCCGCTCCCTGCACTCCGGGCTCTCACCACCAGGTACGTGACAGATTTCAGTCTGGTCTGACAAAAACCACAGTCTGTCGTAGTACCACAGCCTGGGGACATAAACGTCATCTCCTGCTGCTCCTGATCTCATGGAATCCTGGACCTTCTTGCGCTCCCTATAATATGTGCTCCTTAGGCCACCAATTTTGGCCTTCAAATAGTTGATGTTTGCCGTGGGGATCTGCGGCTTCACCAATTCCAGCAATATATGTATATATGTCCCAATATATGCCTCAATCTAGAAGCAGTATAGACCACTGATGCCCAAAGTAAAAATTGTACCTTCGTTATCACGATCGGCGCTTACGCTACTCCGTACTCCGTACTCCGCTCACAGATCATACGTACAACGCACGCGTGTTACGCTTTATATACACTGCGCATGCATGACACTCCACCTGCCCCTGACCTTCTTTCTAGTATACTCCCCGCCCCTTCTCTTTCGGCGCAGTGGGAGAGCACATGGCGGAGAAAGTGCAAGCATGCAGAGAAGAGCAACGATGAGGAGAACGATAAAAGCCCGGAGCCACAAAACGTCCCGATCCAGGAGATTTAAGGCCTCTAACATGCCCTTGGGGAAGATGGTGGAGATGGTGGACATCTTGAAGAGGGCCAACTATGACGGGAAGCATGGACCTTACCTAAACCCAAATGTGAGACAGGCCAAGATCATGGCTAAAGTTGTGAAAAGTCTGCAGAAGGATTTTGGGGTACAGCGATCCAAGGATCAACTGAAGAAACAATGGTCAGACCTCAAATTGAGGGAGCACGATCAGTACAGAAGAATAAAGAGAATGCTGCAAAACAGTAAGTATTTTGTTCGTAGTAAACATTGTTTGTTCGCCCACTAATACAATGTTTTTTGCTGATGCAGTTTAACTACATTTGTTTATGCCTATTTTTATTAAGAGAAGTTGATTACATTGTTGTCTAGATGGGTTTGTAACTAGAATGAAATGCTGTCAGGGCTGGCTTAGCCCTTCCTTCTCTGGGCTGGCCACTCAGCTGTTGGCTAATTGCCAGCTCTCTTCTCTCTCCACGGTTACCAGCTGTTCCTGATGTTGCTTGTCTGACCTGCCTCCTTAAAGCCTTCCAGCTCACTTCACCCCTGCCTTCACCTTGGTCACATCACTAGAAACCATCTCCTGTGGTTTGTTTAAAGACTGGCTTGCTGACATCCCTTCTGGCTCCTTATCCTGCTTGCTCTCACTACTTGGATCCCTGACTTCTGGCCTGGCTGACTCCCCAATCTGGTTACTGGACTCTGGCTATGCTTGACTATGCTTTTTCTATTTACCTTTTTATTTTTATTAATAAACAAGTGTGATTTAATTGTACTTCTGTCTCAGTTTGATTCATGGTTTCTGACAAATGCAAACTTGATTAAGTGTAAGGAGAGGACACTCAGCAGCCTGTTTACACATCTGGATGCAGGAGCACTAGTGTGGGACACCAGAACAAACTTTTTAGGGTGTCCCACACAGGTGCTCCAGTGGATACAAGGGGTGTCTCCATCTGTGAAACTTCCACAAAAAAGGTAATTATTCCAGCTTTCGAAATGCACAAAAATTATGTTTTCAGCTTTGAACTCTGCCAAAACAGACAATTGTACAACACTTCAAGCAATGCTTCATATTCCTATTTCTGGCCTCAAATATCTGTGTGCTAAGTATACCTATTTTTTAATTCACATAGGGGAGAAAAGACTCAGGGCGTCTGAGGTCACCAGGGACCCCCAACCTCTAAAAGAAGGGGAACTCACAACACTCCAACCTCAGGATGTGGAGGAAGGAGAGGTTTATGAAGTGGGCAAAATAGTGACCACAACAGGCGAGTGTCTGAGACTACAGCTTCAGGTAATAGATGTATGCTGGCATATTTATAATACATGGTGTTTTTTTATTTTAGGTGATGTGGATGTTGTGAAAGAAATATCTAATTTTACAAGTGCACAAGTCCTCATCGGGGAGATAATGGTGTGCAATCGTGATTTACAGAAGATCAAGGAAGACATCAACGATGTGGAAAAAATACTCAAAAACACCATTGATGTTTTAGACAGAATCTAAAACACCCCAAAAATTCTTCTAGTTTGTTTGTATTTTTATTATTTTCACACATTTTAAATATTTTTTAGAAAGACAAGTTTTGAAGATGCACACAGTGTGTCAACATGTGCTATCTGCCATCACAGGATATCAAGGTACGCGTTTTGGAGGTGCAACCCCTTCTCATCTTCCTAAAGTAGATGAGAGGAAGGGGTTGCACCCCCAAAACACGTCCTTTGATCACCCATGATGGGAGCTAGCACATGTTGACATTAGGCATGGGATCAGGAGGGAAATCCACATTTTAACTCCCAATTTGTGTTGCATCTTCAAAATTTGGCTTTAACAGGGGTGACATCTGATGAAGGCAATATCAACAAGTTTGGACATACTAATGTCTGATATTGCCTTCACTTTGTCAAAGTTGAACTTTGTAAGTTCCTGAGTGTTCCTGAGTTGTGTATGTTTATGATTTTAAACATGTCTGTTTAACCCAAAAAAGGCTATTTGTACTGTCAAACCTAAAAATGTTATATAACAAATATGTTGGTTTGTTCAAAAACCCTTTTATAATGCACACGTGAATATGGTTTGAGTAAAAGGTTTTCTACTCAACAAAGTGTGGCTTCTTCTATCAATACTCAATACCAGTTTTTGGAGTAATTTGGTGTTTACAGTGACAATTGTGGTTATTTAGTAAAGGCAAATCCACTTTGCACTACAAGTGCACTTTCAGTGCTGTTTTAGTGCACTTTCAAGTGCACTTGCAGTGCACTTGTAGTGCAAAGTGGATTTGCCTTTAGTAAATAACCCCCACAGTGCTCTAAAATGTGCCCCAATCAGGCCAGTTTGGGGACTCAAAACAATTACTTCATGGTGCTGAAAAGGATGTGTTTTTTATCATTAATGCATTACATACATTAACAACAAAATCATTGTGTGTTTGTAGCAGACCCACAACATAATAGCTGAAGAAGAGATTGTCACCTCATATATCAACTAAATTAGGTTTCCACTATTGAAGAAAATCGCCAAAAAGAAAAGCCCACTGGAGAACCTAGGAGACAGCTAAAAGAAACACAAGCAGTAAATCAAATGAAATATTCTTTCATTTTAACCAAAAATTTTATTTTAAAAAGGTTTATCAAGCATTTGCTGGCATATCAATGGCCCCCCTACCCGCAAAGTATCCATATATTTTTGAAGGACCCTGCGGGCACTTTGGGGGGACAAGCCAGGACGGCCAGCTTTAAGCACCATCAGAGTTGTTGTTTGTTCTAGAAATCCGGCCTTAGGCCCAACTGCGGCCACATAGTTTGTACCATTTCTCCTGAGAAATTTGTGTAGAATGCAGCATGCAAGTATTATATGGTTTAGTTTATATTCTGCCATGTTGATTGGCATCAGGAACAGGCGGATCCGGCTGGCCATTTTCCCGAAAGCATTGCCATCACTCTTCTGGCTCTGGCCAGCTGGTAGTTAAAAACCCTCTGGTCTGGGGTGAGGGTCCTCATCGGGAAGGGCTGCAACAGGTGATCACCAAGCCCAAATGCTTCATCAGCAACAAAGATGAATGGAAGACCAGCCACGTTGTCTTCTGCAGGTGGCAAGCCCAAGCCACCACTCTGGAGCGATGACTCCACTATCCGACATCCGGCCATTCTTCGCCACATCCACATAGAGAACCTCATATATCACCAACACCACTGCCAACATCACAATACTATTAAACCCCTTGTAATTATAATAGTATGACCCCAACTTCGGGGGTGGCACGATGTGGACGTGTTTCCCATCAATTTCCCCTCTGCAGTTGCGAAAGTGCCATCGCTGGGCAAATTGGGAAGCCACAGTCTGCCATTCCTGTGGCGTTGAAGGAAACTATGCAGTGAAACAAGAAAAAAAATAATTAGTACTTTTGCACATAACATTGCAAGCAGATTAGACACAAACATTCTTGGCCAGCATAAGTATAACATTTATTGAAATGAGTATTTAAAGAAAAAAGTATAATAAGGTCCACTTATCAGATTCCTCACCCCCTCTGACGACCCATTGTGTGTGGGCTGCAACGGACTTTTGATTCGCCAAAGTCTGACGGACTTTAGAAATGAAGCATGCTTCAAATTTTCCCGACGGAACTCCGCCGGACCCGGTCCCCTTCGAAAAATCCGCTCGTGTGTATGCTACTCCGACGGACTAAAACCGACGCTAGGGCAGCTATTGGCTACTGGCTATGAACTTCCTTATTCGAATCCAGTCGTACGTCATCACGTTCGACTCCGTCGGAGTTTGGTGTGATGGTGTGTGTCCAAGTCCGTTCGGTCGAAAAGTCCGCCAGAACTCCGCCAGAACTCCGTCGGAATTCCGGCGGAACTCCTTTGGAGGTCTGTCGGACATAAGTCCTCTCGTGTGTACGCGGCATTAGAAGTGTTATAATAGAAAAATATGAATACACACCGTCCAAATTGAAGCACATTTTTACATTCTGCAATTACCTATCAAGATAATAGGAGAACACAACTTTAAACAGTACCATTTGAAAGTATTCAGGCAGGCCCTTTCACTACATGCTTTGGTGAATTAATCCCTAAATCAGACCACAAAAGAGGTAGTTATAGTGTGTATGAGTTTGGCAAAGTCAGCAAATAGAGGATTGGTATCGGCTGACTTAGCGGTTGGGGGGGGGGTTCCATGTGAGTTTGGGCCCCAAAAAAAAAAAAGCCTCTTGCACTCTGCCTGAATTTGAGGACAACAATAACATTTGTACACATTTTAGGGGGTGTTTAGGGTAAAACACTACAATGGAGCTGACATAATACAATGTTGAGTGACTAGGCTAAGTGTATATGGGCCCAGGATAGCATTCCGGGATGGTAAGTGAAGGCAAATATGCATGAAAGACAAAAAAGACCATAAAAAAATTCAAGACAGATAAAGGAGACATTCACAACATATTACATTCATGGTAATTATGGAATGATGAAAGAAATACAATACATTAGCAAACATTAAATACATAGAATGTGATGTTAAAGGATACAACGTACCTTAATATAGTCCTTCTGCAGGACCTGAATGAAGGCAAAACAGGTCTCTGGAATAATGTTCCCCAGAGCCTGGGGGGAGATGCCTGTCAAGAACATGATGTCCTGCAGACTTCTCCCCGTCGCCAAGTACCGCAAGTTGGCTACTAGCCTTTGGCGGCTAGCCTTTGTTCAGGAGTGATGGCTTGCCGCATGCAGGTGTCCTGCTTGGTAATATGGGGTAACAGCAAAGCCAACAGATGGTGAAGAACGGGGTCCGTCATCCAAAGACAATTCCTGAAATCATCAGGATTATTCTCACGGATCTCCTGCAATAAAGGCATGTCACGCTGGAGCAACTAATTTTTCATCCATGAACTCCTACCCGCCCTGTTCATGGACTGGGCTTGGGTCAAATTAAGAAACCCAACACCAAGCCCCCACATATCACAAACTCTATGACGAATGCGTAACCGCAACATGGCTTCAAAATGGTCGGCTGGTCAGAACGAACTAACAGAATGCAATTAAAATCAGAAAGAACCTGAGAAGAACGAGCTGAAAATCAGAAATGAGCAGACAAGAACGCACTGAAAATCAGACACATACTAGAAATAGCACGCATTGAAAAAAAGATGCGAACTGACTACACACACTGAAAACCAGATACGTGTCAGAAACCATGAACTAGACCGAGACAGAAGTACAATTAAATCACACTTGTTGATTAATAAAAATAAAAAGGTAAATAGAGCAAGCGTAGTCAATGCATAGCCAGAGTCCAGTAACCGGATCGAGTAGTCAGCCAGTCCAGAGTTCAATAACCAGATCGGGTAATCAGCCAGGCCAGAAGTCAGGGATCCAAGTGGAGCAACAGCAAGCAGGATAAAGAGCCAGAAGGGATGTCAGCAAACCAGTCTTTAAACAGAACCGCAGGAGATGGTTTCTTGTGATGTGACCAAGGTGAAGGCAGAGATGAAGTGAGCTGGACAGCTTTAATTAGGCAGGTCAGACGAGCAGGATCAGGGACAGCTGGGTAACTGTGGAGAGAGATGAGAGCTGGCAATTGGCCAACAGCTGAGCAGCCAGCCCAGATAAGGAAGGGCTAAGCCAGCCCTGACAATACGGACCCACAAGCACAAACTGAAGAGCAGTAACGATCAGAAAAGCTCAAGGCTGAAAAGGGCGAATCGTCTCTCACCAAACTTCTACTAACACGAGATTAGCAGAAGGAGCCCAAAGGGTGGCGCACTGGCTATTGAACTTCCTCTTCCTAGTCCCGTCGTACGTGTTGTACTTTATTGCGTTCTAGCCGATCGGAATTTCCGAAAACATTTGTACGACCGTGTGTATGCAAGACAAGTTTCAGCCAACATCCTTCGGAAATAAGACCAAGGTTGTCGGAAATTCCAATCTTCTGTATGCGGCATAAAAATAAACTCCTAGTTGCTCCTTTTTGTCCCTTTAACCTCTTGCCACCCATGTAAAGCATGCGTGTGGCAGCGAAGAGGATGGGCTTTAATAACCACATGCTGCATCCTTTGAAGGCTGAGGTTTCTGTACTGAGAGCCCATCAACACAGTCAGTGTCGATGGAGGGATCCCTCCCCTGTAGCTATAGTGCTCCCCCTGCTGAGAGAAAACAGTGATTATTGCTAGTGGCTATAGCTGCTGGGAATAACGCATGCCAAAATCAACATACTGGTTGTACCCAAGTTGCACAATCAGCCTGCCCATACATGGTTCAAATCTCTGGCTTAGCAGAAACCAGACAAGATTTGAACTATCTACAGCTGGCTTAAGAGATGAAGGCCTATGGGATGGATTGAGTAGCTTAGCAAAAGAAAACTGGGCAGGGTCGATACCACTCAGTCCACTAAAATGCTATTTCTTGCCTGCCCCAAATAGGAAATGAAGAGCTGAGTGCATTTCTGACAGATCAGCAGGTATTTTATGTATACACATAAACTTTACTGTCTTACTGCTTCCCTTATGTAGTGCCCTCTTCTTAGGTAGTTGCTAGAGATAGTTTATTTTGGTTAGAGCAGGTAAATTTAGGCAGGCCTAGCTGGGATCTGTGTGGGTTGGCAGTGTCTCAGAGTAGGCTGGTGACTCAAAGATAGCATTATTTTTCGGTCACCTCCCTCTTGATTTTAGTGGATTCTAGAAGAGGAGGAGGGAAAGAGAGGTGGAGCTGTCTAGGGTGTCTCAGGGAGCACTGACCAATCCCCTGCTAGGATTGGTAGGGGGCAGGCCTTGTCGATATACCCAGGGTCAGCCCAGGTGGGGGGCGTGTGGAACAACTGCAGATGAAGCACTAGGATGTCAGTGCCTTTGAGGGCACTTCCCATTCTGGGGGGTGACCTTGGGCCTGGGGTTTGGGTGCAGGACGGAGCCCTTCTAAAGAACCAAGAAGGATATGAACAGAAGGCACAGAGAGGAACCAAGGAGGGCAGCAGGAGCTGGTGCTGCCAGGCAAGTCTCCAGGAGGGAACCACCAGTTGCAGCCAGAAAGGCTGGTGAATGACGGGCACAGTCAGAAGGACTGGAGAGGCACGCCTGAGAGGACTGGGAGAGAGCAGTCTGGCATAGGTGCAGAGTCAGCAGTAAGGACTGTGATGTCAGGGGCAATGGAGTCGGGCAGCTGCAGCCAGGAGGGCTGGCAGGGCCTGAAGAGGGCTGACTGGAAGCAGTAGTCCACTATAGGTCAGCTAGCACCAGAGAAGTCTTCCTATTCTTTTGCTACTTTAACGGGACCTGTGGTCCCTGCCTGCAAATGCCAATTGCTAAGGCCTGACTGAGTCAGTGTTGGGCCTAACCAAGTGCTAGTGGGTGCGGGACAGAGCTCTTCAAGAACACATGAAGGATCTGAACATGAGGCACAGAGAGGAGACAAAGAGGACAGCAGGAACTATTACTGCTGGACAAGTCTTCAGGAAGGAACCACCGGTTTGCCACCAGGAGGGCTGGTGAGTGAAATGTGCTATTGGGAGGACTGGAGAGCTGGAGAGGCATGCCAGAGAGGACTGAGAGGAAACAGTCAGAGCTGGGTGTAGAGCCAGTAAGGATTGCAATGTCACAGGCAGTGAAGTTGGGCAGCTGCAGACAGGAAGGCTGGCAGGGCCCAAAGAGGACTTACTGGGAGCAGCTAGCACTAAAAGACTTCCTATTCTGTTTTTTGCTACATTAAAAAGGGGCCTCCGGTCCCTGCCTGCAAATGGCAATTTCTAGGGCCTGACTGAGTCAGTGTTGGGCCTAACCATGTGCTAGCTATATCTGGAAATGAAGCGTTGTGCAGTAGAGAGAGAGAGAGAGAAACAGTCTGCAAGCAAGTGTTGTGCTGGAGGAGACTGGAACTATAAAGTGCAAATAGAAGTTCCTATTTGATCATTTATTGATCCAACCATTGATCTCTGGGCATTCCATAAACCCCTTACCCATCCAAGTTCAAATCCCCTTAATAAATCAACAAAAACAAAGCACAGGATTGTTCATTGTCTCATGAGTGACTGAGGAGTAAATGACGGGCTGGCTAGGGTGACAGGTGGACCGCAACATTCAGCAGCCCCTACGGGGGTACCGCTACACTACCCTATGATTAGGCATTTTGTAGAAAACGCATCAAGGTTTAGGCATGTTTATTTTTTTATTTTTTTTACCTTTATTAAGAATCAAAGGTGCCAGCAGTGTACAGGTACTTGAGCAAGGCATCATACATACAACCAACAAAAACCATACATATAACCATAGAGAGGAGCACCAGAATGTAAGACATACATAACCATTTAGAAAGCTCAAAATAAGATGGGGGGGGGAGAAGAACACAGGGGGGCACTGGTGGGGGGGAAGGGAGAACACAGGGGGACAATGTGGGGGGAGAACACATGGGGGACACTGTCGGGGGGGACAAAGAGGGACACTGTAGGGGGGGAACACAGAGGGACACTGTAGGGGGGGGATAACACAGAGGGACACTGTAGGGTGGGGAGAACACAGTGGATACTACACTACTGGGAGGGAGAACTCAGGGGGACACTGCATGGCTGGGAGAACACAGGGGGACACTGTATGGGGGGGAGAACACAGGGGGACACTGTATGGGGGGGGAACACAGGGCAACACTGTAGGGGTGGAGAACATAGAGGGACACTGTAGGCTCGGGAGAACACAGGGGGACACTACACTGCTGGGAGAAAGAACACAGGGGAACACTGTATGGGGGGGAGAACACAGGGGGACACTGTATGGGGGGGAGAACACAGGGGGACACTGTAGGGGGGAGAACACAGGGGGACACTGTAGGGGGGAGAACAAAGGGGGACACTGGGGGGGGGAGAACACTAGGAGAGCCTACACTACTGGGAGGGAGAACACAGAGGGATACTGTATAGGGGGGGGACACAGGGAGACATTGTATTGGGGGGGAGAACACAGGCAGACACTGTATGGGGGGAGAACACAGGGGGACACTCTATGGGGGGGAAGAACACAGGTAGACACTGTAGGGGGGGAGAACACTGTATGGGGGAGAGAACACAGGGGGACACTGTATGGGGGGAAGAACACAGGGGGACACTGTAGGGGGGAGAACACAGGGGGACACTGTGGGGTGGTACACAGAGGGACACTGTAGGGGGGAGAACACAAAGGGACACTGTAGGGGGGGATAATACAGGTGGGGAGAATACAGTGGGACACTGTAGGGGGGAGGACACAGGGGGACACTGTGGGGTGGGACACAGAGGGACACTGTAAGGGGGGGGAGAAAACAAAGGGACACTGTAGGGGGGGATAACATAGAGGGACACTGTAGGTTGGGGTGAACACAAGGAGACCCTACACTACTGGGAGGGAGAACACAGGGGGACACTGTATGGGGGGGGGGGAACACAGGGGGACACTGTATAGGGGGAGAACACAGAGGGACACTGTATGGGTTGGGGGGGAGAACACAGGGCGAAACTGTAGTGGGGGAGAACACAGAGGGACACTGTAGAGTGCGGAGAACATAGGGGAACACTACACTACTGGGAGGGAGAACACAGGGAGACACTGTATGGGGAGGAGAACACAGGGGGGAAACTGTAGGGGGGAGAACACAGGGAAACACGGTAGGGGGGAGAACACAGGGGGACACTGTAGGGGGGAGAACACGGGGAAACTGTATGGGGGGGAGAACACAGGGGGGCACTGTATGGGGGGGGAGGACACAGGGGGACACTATAGGGGAGAACACAGGGGACACTGTAGGAGGGGAAACACAGGGGGACACTGAAGGGGGGGCGAATACAGGGGGACACTGTGGGGGGGAGAACACAGGGGGACACTGTAGAGGGGGAGAACACAGGGGGACACTGTAGGGGGGGAGAACACAGGGGGACACTACACTGGTGGGGGGTGAACACAGGAGGGCACTGTGGGGGGGGGGGGGGAGAACACAGGGGGACACTGTATGGGGGGAAGAACACAGGGGAACACTGTATGGGTGGGATGATACAGGGGGACACTGTGGACGGGAGAGAACACAGGGGGACACTGTATAGGGGAACACTGTAGGGGGGTAGAATACAGGAGGACACTGTAGGTGGGAGGACACAGGGGGACACTACACTGGTGGGGGGGGGGAGAACACAGGAGGGCATTGTAGGGGTGGATAACACAGAGGGACACTGTAGGCTGGGGAGAACACAGGGGGACACTACACTACTGGGAGGAAGAACACAGGAGGACACTGTATGGGGGGGGAGAACGCAGGGGGACACTATATGGGGGGAGAACACAGGGGGACACTGTGGGGGGGCGAATACAGGGGGACACTGTGGGGGGGAGAACACAGGGGGACACTGTAGAGGGGGAGAACACAGGGGGACACTGTAGGGGGGGAGAACACAGGGGGACACTACACTGGTGGGGGGTGAACACAGGAGGGCACTGTGGGGGGGGGAGAACACAGGGGGACACTGTATGGGGGGAAGAACACAGGGGAACACTGTATGGGTGGGATGATACAGGGGGACACTGTGGACGGGAGAGAACACAGGGGGACACTGTATAGGGGAACACTGTAGGGGGGTAGAATACAGGAGGACACTGTAGGACACAGGGGGACACTACACTGGTGGGGGGGGGAGAACACAGGAGGGCATTGTAGGGGTGGATAACACAGAGGGACACTGTAGGCTGGGGAGAACACAGGGGGACACTACACTACTGGGAGGAAGAACACAGGAGGACACTGTATGGGGGGGGGAGAACGCAGGGGGACACTATATGGGGGGGAGAACACAGGGGGACACTGTGGGGGGGGAGAACACAGGGGGACACTGTAGGGGAGAAGGACACAAGAGGACACTGTAGGAGGTGGAGAACACAGGAGGACACTGTGGGGGGGGGGGGAGAACACAGGGGGACACTGTGGGGGGGAGAACACAGGGGGATACTGTGGGGGGGAGAACACAGGGGGACACTGTGGGGGGGGACACAGTGGGACACTGGCGGGGGGACACAGGAGAACACTGTAGGGGGGAGAGCTCAGGAGGACACTGTAGGGGGGGAGGAGAACACATGGGGACACTGTGGGGGGGAGAACACAGGGGGACACTGTAGGGGAGGAGGACACAGGAGGACACTGTGGGGATGAGAGAACACAGGAGGACACTGTGGGGGGGGGGAGGAGAACACAGGGGGGACACTGTAGGGGAGGAGGACACAGGAGGACACTGTGGTGGTGGGGAAAACACAGGCGGACACTGTGGGGGGGAGAACAAAGGGGGGCACTGGTGGGGGGAAGAGCACAGGCGGACACTGTAGGGTGGGGAGAACATAAGGGGACACTACAATGGTGGGGGGGAGAACACAGGAGGACACCGTAGGGGGAGAACACAGGAGAACACCGTAGGGGGAGAACACAGGGGGACACTGTAGGGTGGGGAAAACATAGGGCAACACTGTAGGGGGGAGAACACAGGGAGACACTGGTGGGGGGAGAACACAGGGGAACATTGTAGGGGGGAGAACACAGGGGGACACTGGTGGGGGGGAGAACACAGGGGGACACTGTAGAGGGAGAACACAGGAGGACACTGTAAGGGGGGGAGAACACAGAAAGACCCTATGGGGGGAGAACACAAGGAGACTCTGTAAGGGGGGGAGAACACAGGGGGACACTGTAGGGGGGAGAGCACAGGGGGACACTGTAGGCTGGGGAGAACACAGGGGGACACTACACTACTGGGAGGAAGAACACAGGAGGACACTGTATGGGGGGGAGAACGCAGGGGGACACTATATGGGGGGAGAACACAGGGGGACACTGTAGGGGAGGAGGACACTGTAGGAGGGGGAGAACACAGGAGGACACTGTGGGGGGGGGAACACAGGGGGACACTGTGGGGGGAACACAGGGGGACACTGGTGGGGGGACACAAGAGAACACTGTAGGGGGGTGAGCTGAGGAGGACACTGTAGGGGGGAGGAGAACACATGGGGACACTGTAGGGGGGAAGAACACAGGGGGACACTGTAGGTGAGGAGGACACAGGAGGACACTGTGGTGGTGGAGAAAACACAGGCGAACACTGTGGGGGGGAGAACAAAGGGGGGCACTGGTGTGGGGGGAGAGCACAGGCGGACACTGTAGGGTGGGGAGAACATAAGGGGACACTACAATGGTGGGGGGGAGAACACAGGAGGACACCGTAGGGGGAGAACACAGGAGAACACCGTAGGGGGAGAACACAGGGGGACACTGTAGGGTGGGGAAAACATAGGGCAACACTGTAGGGGGGAGAACACAGGGAGACACTGGTGGGGGGAGAACACAGGGGAACATTGTAGGGGGGAGAACACAGGGGGACACTGGTGGGGGGGAGAACACAGGGGGACACTGTAGAGGGAGAACACAGGAGGACACTGTAAGGGGGGGAGAACACAGAAAGACCCTATGGGGGGAGAACACAAGGAGACTCTGTAAGGGGGGGAGAACACAGGGGGACACTGTAGGGGGGAGAGCACAGGGGGACACTGTAGGCTGGGGAGAACACAGGGGGACACTACACTACTGGGAGGAAGAACACAGGAGGACACTGTATGGGGGGGAGAACGCAGGGGGACACTATATGGGGGGAGAACACAGGGGGACACTGTAGAGGAGGAGGACACTGTAGGAGGGGGAGAACACAGGAGGACACTGTGGGGGGGGGAACACAGGGGGACACTGTGGGGGGAACACAGGGGGACACTGGTGGGGGGACACAAGAGAACACTGTAGGGGGGTGAGCTGAGGAGGACACTGTAGGGGGGAGGAGAACACATGGGGACACTGTAGGGGGGAAGAACACAGGGGGACACTGTAGGGGAGGAGGACACAGGAGGACACTGTGGTGGTGGAGAAAACACAGGCGAACACTGTGGGGGGGAGAACAAAGGGGGGCACTGGTGTGGGGGGAGAGCACAGGCGGACACTGTAGGGTGGGGAGAACATAGGGGGACACTACACTGGTGGGGAGGAGAACACAGGTGGACACCGTAGGGGGAGAACACAGGGGGACACTGTAGGGTGGGGAGAACATAGGGGGACACTACACTGGTGGGGGGGAGAACACAGGGGAACACTGTAGGGGGGAAAACACAGGGAGACACTGGTGGGGGGAGAACACAGGGGAACATTGTAGGGGGGAGAACACAGGGGGACACTGGTGGGGGGGGAGAACACAGGGGGACACTGTAGAGGGAGAACACAGAAGGACATTGTAAGGGGGGAGAACACAGAAAGACCCTATGGGGGGAGAACACAGGGAGACTCTGTAAGGGGGGAGAACACAGGGGGAAACTGTAGGGGGGATAGCACAGGGGGACACTGTAAGGGGGAGAACACAGGGCGACACTGTAAGGGGGAGAACACAGAGGAGCACTGTAGGGGGGAGAGCACGGGGGGACACTGTAGGGGGGAGAACACAGGGGGACACTGTAGGGGAGAGAACACAGGGGAACACTACACTGGTGGGGGGAGAGAGTATCATGGGCCTTCCTGCGGTCCTGTTGGGGCCCCATACATATGCACTCGCCCCCCTCCCTCTGATGACGACCCTGGTGTCTATATACACCTATAAAAGAAAAGCTTCACTCACCCAATGCAGGTAATAATACTGCTAATGACGCACTGCTCCCCACCGGCCCCTCCTCTCTTTTCGTCCCAGGTGATGTCAGGCTGCATACAGTACAAGCACCTGGGACAAACGGGAGGTAAGGAGGGGCTGGTGGGGAGAGGCGCGCCGTTAGCAGTATTATTATTGCTGGTATTATTACAGCCGCCACTGGCTTCAAGTGGCCTCTCATGGGGCTGGGTCCAGGCCCCTCATGGCCTCGAGCCCTCGGGTGGTGCCCGAGTGCCCGATGGGTCAGTCCGCCCTTGCACACTGGTCAACATACAATGACTGGCATGCACTGACCGACACTAACAGAGGACATCCAAATGTAAATAAACTGACCACTCAATGCTTTATAGAGATGTACACACACACACACAACCAAATTAGGAGAGAGTAGATGACACACACAGATTATAGGATGAACATACATCCAACATTAAAAAAAGGAAGACTAGCATCCAGTAGGGTAGCTTAGTGTAGTTTAGTGTAGGTCCTGCCCTAGAAGAGTCTACTTTGCCGTGGTGTGCAGGTATGAAATCTCACCAAAGGACTCTTGGTTTAATCCGAGTATAAAGAGTTGGAAAAAATGTGCATAGGTCCATAATTCTACTTCCATAAACACACTATAAAAATGTTGTATATTTCTTTTAGGTAATCCTCTCATGTGCGGGGGGTCATTATTACCACTATTTCCACCATACAGGGCTGGAAGGGGCTCTATGGCTACTTCTTCCACTTCTGCTGTGTGTAGGGATGTGTAATAGGTGTTTATGTATTAAAGTGCTTGTAAACCCTATTGCCGTGTACACACGATCAAACAATCCGGTGGAAAAGTCCAGCGGGCTCAAGTCCGCCGGACAATCCCCCCGTGTGTAGGCTCCAGCGGACTTTTTTTACCCAAAAGTCCGGCGGACTTAGAAAGTAGTTTTGCACTCCAATCTTGCATTTCGGCGGACAATCCGGCCGTGTGTGCCAGTCCGCCGTACTTTTGAAATGAACGGACTTTTCCCGCCCAGAGAAAAGTCCGCCATTTTGAGCACGTATCCAGGTAGCCGGGGCCAGCGAAGGAGGCGTCGCTGGCCCCGTCACCTGGTATGGACTTAAAGGGGAATCCCTACGCCGAAAAATCGGCGTGATGGTCCCCCCTAGGTCCACATCAGACCCTTGTCTAAGCACGCTACCCGGCCGGCCAGGAAAGGGGTTGGGGACGAGCGAGCGCCCCCCCTCCTGAGCCGTACCAGGCCGCGTGCCCTCAACATGGGGGGGTGCCTTGGGCAAGGGAGGGCCGTGCGGCCCTCCCACCCCAAAACACCTTGTCCCCATGTTGATGAGGACAAGGGCCTCTTCCCGACAACCCTGGCCGTTGGTTGTCGGGGTCTGCGGGCGGGGGGCTTATCGGAATCCGGGAGCCCTCTTTAATAAGGGGGCCCCCGGATTCCGATAAGCCCCCTGCCCGCAGACCCCGACAACCAACGGCCAGGGTTGTCGGGAAGAGGCCCTTGTCCTCATCAACATGGGGACAAGGTGCTTTGGGGTGGGGGGCTACGCGGCCCCCCTTGCCCAAGGCACCCCCCATGTTGAGGGCACATGGTCTGGTATGGCTCAGGAGGGGGGGCGCTCACTCGTCCCCACCCCCTTTCCTGGCCGGCCTGGGAAGCGTGCTCGGACAAGGGTCTGATGTGGACCTAGGGGGGGACCCACACGCCGATTTTTCGGCGTAGGGATTCCCCTTTAAGTCCATACCAGGTGACGGGGCCAGCGACGCCTCCTTCGCTGGCCCCGGCTACCTGGATACGCGCTCAAAATGAGCGGACTTTCCTCCGCGTGTGTGGGTGAGTCCGTTCATTTCAAAAGTACGGCGGATAGTCCGGCGGACTTAGTACGCCGTATTAGTCCGCTGAAAAAGTGCCGTGTGTGGGTAAGTAGCTCGTTCGGAAAGTCCGACGGGCAGTCCGGCGGGAAGTCCTTCAGACTAAGTTCCGCCGGATAGTTGGCTACGTGTGTACGCGGCATATGAGGAAAAATTCTGCAAGACAAAAGCATAATAATGCATCACATACCAGCTTATTTTCTATTACTTACCTGAGATCGAAGCCCCCGCAGCAGTCCTCGTACACCACTCCGGGGGCCTGATATCGCTCCCGGAGATACTTCCAGGTATTGCGGGCTCCGGCGCTGTGATTGCCCAGAGACGCAATGACATCACTCCTGCGCATGCGCACGGTGAGCCGCCGGTGCCACCACACTCACTGAAGCAACGTGTCGTACGGCAGTTTTCTACAGTGCGCATGTGCTGACGACATCTGGGGATATCTCCTAAAGCGTTCATTGCTGAAAGATAAAAATTACCAATAATTGAGCCAAAAAAGGGGGTGCTGCCCATTACAGGGGTGTCCTGGCATGCCATAGTCCTCTCCTCTTCTCCTCACCACAATCTCCGTGTGCCATGGAACTTAACTACACAGACCGCAGTAACAATATCCCGCCTTCTTTCACAGACAGCACACTGATTCAATGGCGGGACATTGTTACTGCGACCCGAGCAACAATTAAAATACAGCTCCGTGACACACAGAGATCGCTGCTCTGATTCGGGAACTGGCAAGCTGCAAGACGGGCACTGGTGAGGCTGCATTGATCTCCTGTATCATGTTTGCAGTCTCTGATCATCTCCTGTATTATGTCTGCAGTCTCTGATCATCTACTGTACTATGTCTGCAGTCTCTGTTAATCTCCTGTATTATGTCTGCAGTCTCTGATCATCTTCTGTATCATGTCCGCAGTCTCTTATTATCTCCTGTATCATGTCCGCAGTCTCTGATCATCTCCTGTACTATGTCTGCAGTCTCTGACCATATCCTGTATTATGTCCGCAGTCTCTGATCATCTCCTGTATTATGTTTGCAGTCTCTGATCATCTCCTGTACTATGTCTGCAGTCTCTGATCATCTCCTGTATTATATCTACAGTCTCTGTTCATCTCCTGTATCATGTCTGCAGTCTCTGATCATCTCCTGTACTTTGTCTGCAGTCTCTTATCTCCTGTACTATGTCTGCAGTCTCTGATCATCTCCTGTACTATGTTTGCCGTCTCTGATCATCTCCTGTATTACCGTATATACTCGAGTATAAGCCGAGATTTTCAGCCTCTTTTTTGAGGCTGAAAGTGCCCCCCTCGGCTTATACTCGAGTCATCGCTGTCTGCCCGCTCGATCAGCGTGTCGAGCAGACAGACAGCGGCCATTCTATTCAAAAGCCGCGCCTCCGGCTCCGCCTTCGCCTGTGATAGGCGGAACACTGAATTTCCCAGCAGCCTGTGTTCCGCCTATCACGGACATCGTATCATCCTCGTACTACGGACGAGGATGATACGACGTCTGTGATAGGCGGAACACAGGCTGCTGGGAAATTCAGTGTTCCGCCTATCACAGGCGAAGGCGGCGGCGCAGCTTTTGAATTTTACAATGGCCGCCGACGAAGAGGGCACGGGACGGAGGCAAGGCAAGGCACGGCACGGCACGGGACGGGACGGGACGGGGGCAAGGCAAGGCACGACACGGGACGGATGCAAGGAGGCAAGGCACGGCACGGGACGGAGGCAAGGAGGCAAGGCACGGGACGGAGGCTCGGGACAAAGGTAGGCTGGACACACACACACACACACACACACACACACACACACACACACACACACACACACACGGATGGAGACACACACAGGGATGGATGGATGGATGGATGGAGACACACACACACAGGGATGGATGGATGGATGGATGGAGACACACACACACAGGGATGGATGGATGGATGGATGGAGACACACACACACAGGGATGGATGGATGGATGGACACACACACACACAGGGATGGATGGACGGACACACAGGGATGGACGGACACACAGGGATGGACGGACACACACACAGGGATGGACAGGCATGTCTCACCCTCGGCTTATACACGAGTCAATAAGTTTGCCAGTTTTTTTGGGGGTAAATTGGGGGCCTCGGCTTATATTCGGGTCGGCCTATACTCGAGTATATACGGTATGTCTGCAGTCTCTGATCATCTCCTGTATCATGTCTGCAGTCTCTGATCATCTCCTGTATTATGTCTGCAGTCTCCGATCATCTCCTGTATTATGTCTGCAGTCTTTGATCCTCTCCTGCATCATATCTGCTAGAGGTACACCGCAAGGAAATTTTGCTGATACTATTAGCAACGTGTTATATAAATGTATACATTTTATTTAAAATATACAAAAATAAAAATATATAAAATCAGTCATTTTCAGTATCGGTTTTCGGCACCAGAAAACCCATTCGGTGCACCCCTAGTCCTAACCATGTATGTACTGACAAGCACCTCATGTGTCCTAACCATGTATGTACTGACAAGCCCCTCATGTGTCCTACCCATGTATGTACTGACCAACCCCTCATGTGTTCTACCCATGTATGTACTGACAAGACCCTCATGTGTCCTACGCATGTATGTACTGACAAGCCCCTCATGTGTCCTAACTAGGGATGAGCCGAACACCCCCCGGTTCGGTTCGCACCAGAACTTTCGAACGGACCCCAAATTCGAACGAACGTTAGAACCCCATTGAAGTCTATGGGACTCGAACGTTCGAAATGAAAAGTGCTAATTTTAACGGCTAATATGCAAGATACTGTCCTAAAAAGGGTTTGGGGACCTGGCTCCTGCCCCAGGGGACATGGGTCAATGCCTAAAATGTTTTTTAAAATGGCCGTTTTGGCGGGAGCACTGATTTTAATGACGATTAAAGTGAAAAAAAAAAGTGAAATATTCCTTTAAATATGGTGCCTGGGGGGTGTCTGTAGTATGCCTGTGAAGTGCCACGTCTTTCCCGTGTTTAGAACAGTCCCTGCACAAAATGACATTAAACGGAAATAACACCATTTAAAACTGCTTGCGGTTTTAATGTTATATCTGGTTCCTGCAATATGGTTGAAAATCATTGAGAAAAATGGCATGGGTAGCCCTCCCTGCCCATTACCAGCCTATTTGGGTCTTGTACGCATATTAAGGGGAACCCTGTACCTATATTAAAAAAAGGAAATGCGTGTGGCCCCCAGGCCCTATATACTCAGAACTGCTGTTAGGCGGTGCAAACAAGACAGGGACTGTGTAGGTTTGTTGTGTTAAGTTGAATCTGTTTGTAATTTTCAACTGGTACATTTTTAAAGTGTAGCTCCAGTCAAAAAAACTATTTTTAAGCTTTTTGGAAAACATAGGGAAGGGTTATCACCCCTGTATAATTTGTTTTGTCGTCCATCTTTTTTCATCTCACTTGCTGTTGTCTCCTTCTGTTTGCAAGTAGGAGATGTTTGTAAGTTGGATGTTTGAAAGTAGGGGCCTGCCCTATATGCTCTGCAGAAATGGCGGAACAAGGTGTTGGTTTTGCCACAACATTGTAAGCCCTCAAAGTGACTCTTGGTGGGCGCTGGAGCGCCCTGCTGTGAACGATTATATCAAGAATTGTAATTACATGCCATTGTTGAACAGTGGTAGAAAAATTGACCTTTGGTGGTTGTGGTGCTGGTGCCACAACACTATAAGTCCTCACCGTTACTCTGGGTGGGCACAGGAAGGGGCCCTCCTGTGAAATATTATATCAAGAATTGTAATTACATGTCCCTGTTAAACAGGGGCAGAAAAATGTGGCCTTAGGCACTGCTGCTGGTGCCACCACACTGCAACCTCTTCCATATACTCTAGTTTTATTGCAGGAATTAGCCCTGCTGCAAAGCATTGCATCAAAAATTGTACTTAAACGCCCCTGTTAAACAGGGGCAGAAAAATTGGGCCTTAGGCACTGGTGCTGGTGCCACCACACTGCAACCTCTGCCATATACTCTAGTTTTATTGCAGGAATTAGCCCTGCTGCAAAGCATTGCATCAAAAATTGTACTTAAACGCCCCTGTTAAACAGGAGCAGAAAAATTGGGCCTTAGGCACTGGTGCTGGTGCCACCACACTGCAACCTCTGCCATATACTCTAGTTTTATTGCAGGAATTAGCCCTGCTGCAAAGCATTGCATCAAAAATTGTACTTAAACACCCCTGTTAAACAGGGGCAGAAAAATTGGGCCTTAGGCACTGGTGCTGGTGCCACCACATTGCAACCTCTGCCATATACTCTAGTTTTAATGCAGGAATTAACCCTGCTGCAAAGCATTGAATCAAAAATTGTACTTAAACGCCCCTGTTAAACAGGGGCAGAAAAATTGGGCCTTAGGCACTGGTGCTGGTGCCACCACACTGCAACCTCTCCCATATACTCTTGTTTGATTGCAGGAATTAGCCCTGCTGCAAAGCATTGCATCAAAAATTGTACTTAAACGCCCCTGTTAAACAGGGGCAGAAAAATTGGGCCTTAGGCACTGGTGCTGGTGCCACCACACTGCAACCTCTGCCATATACTCTAGTTTTAATGCAGGAATTAGCCCTGCTGCAAAGCATTGCATCAAAAATTGTAATTAAACGCCCCTGTTAAACAGGGGCAGAAAAATTGGGCCTTAGGCACTGGTGCTGGTGCCACCACACTGCAACCTCTCCCATATACTCTTGTTTGATTGCAGGAATTAGCCCTGCTGCCAAGCATTGCATCAAAAATTGTACTTAAACGCCCCTGTTAAACAGGGGCAGAAAAATTGGGCTCATGGCATCAACCAGAACCAGAAATGTTCTTCCAACATATCAGCGGAGGAGGAAGAGGATAGACAATCAACATAACAGGACAGTCACTCAGCATCAGCATAGGCAGTCTTGAAAAATTATTCGGTTACATCAGCTTCAGGTGCTTGGTAGCTGTGGGTGATCCAAGACTGATTCATCTTGATGAAGGTCAGTCGATCAACTGATTCGGTGGACAGGCGCACCCTGTGATCGGTAACAAAGCCACCAGCAGCACTGAAGGTGCGTTCCGAAAGAACGCTGGATGCAGGACAGGCCAGTAGCTCAATTGCATACTGTGCAAGCTCTGGCCAGTGATCAATCCTCAAGACCCAGTAAGCCAGAGGATTTTCGGTGGGAAAGGTGTCCAAGTCTGACCTTGCCCCTAGGTATTCCTGCACCATGTAAATCAGACGCTGGCGATGGGTGCTGGAACCGATCATACCTTGGGGCTGCGGACTAAAAAATTGTCTGAAAGCATCAGTCAGACGGCCACCTTCTCCACCGCTCCTTCTGACCGATGCCTCAGCAACACGTTGTCCAGGACCAGGAGTTTGTAACCTCCCAGTCTCTGGGAACGAGTTGCACAGACCTTTCTGCAAGGCCTCCCGGAGATGTCTCATCCTCTGCTCCCTCTGCGATGGCAAGATAAGGTCGGCAACCTTACCCTTGTACCGTGGATCAAGGAGAGTGGCCAGCCAGTAATGGTCCCTCTCCTTGATCCGAAGAATACGAGGATCCTTCCGCAGGCTTTGCAGGATCAGGGAGGCCATGCAGCGTAGGTTAGCTGAGGCATTCGGTCCGGAGTCCTCTTGGTCACTAAGGACAACATGATCCGCAGCTACCTCCTCCCAGCCACGTACAAGTCCACGTGTTTCTTGGGACTGTAAATCATCCCTACAAGACTGCTGCTGCTGCTGCTGATGCTGAGTGCCAGCCTCCACCTCCATGCTGATACAATCATCCTCCTCCTCCTCTTCCTCCTCCTCATCCTCTTCCTGTGTGATGGGTGGCACAGCAGGAACACTGTCTGGATAAAGGGGGCCTTGAGAGGCAAGGAAGTCCTCCTCTTCCTGCCTCTGTTCTGCCTCAAGTGCCCTGTCCATTATTCCACGCAGCGTATGCTCCAAGAGGTGGACAAGAGGTACAGTGTCACTGATGCATGCACTGTCACTGCTCACCATCCTTGTGGCCTCCTCAAACGGTGACAGGACAGTGCATGCATTCCTGATCATGCCCCACTGGCGTGGTGAGAAAAAACCGAGCTCCCCTGACCCTGTCCTGGTGCCGTAGTCGCACAGGTACTCATTGATGGCCCTCTGCTGCGTGTGCAGCCGCTGCAGCATGGCCAATGTTGAGTTCCATCTGGTGGGCATGTCACATATAAGGCGGTTCTTGGGCAGGTTCAACTCCTTTTGGAGCTCAGCCAGCCGAGCACAGGCATTAAATGATCGGCGGAAATGCACACAGACTTTCCTGGCCTGCTTCAGGACATCCTGTAAGCCGGGGTACCTGCCCAAGAACCGCTGCACCACCAGGTTAAGGACGTGAGCTACACAGGGCACATGGGTCAGTTGTCCCTGTCGGAGGGCGGAGAGGAGGTTGGTGCCATTGTCGCAAACCACCATTCCTGGCTTAAGCTGGCGTGGCGTCAACCACCTCTCGGCCTGCCCCTGCAGAGCTGACAAAACATCCGCCCCAGTGTGGCTCCTGTCCCCCAAACAAACCAGCGCAAGCACGGCATGGCATCGTTTTGCCTGCGTACTTGCGTAGCCCCTGGAACGCCTACGGAGCACCGCTGGTTCTGAGGACAGAGCACTGGAAGAGGCCATGGAGGAAGAAGAAGAGGAGGGGGTGGAGGAGAGAGGTGTGTCACAACCAATAGTAGCATTTTGGAGGCGTGGTGGCGGAACAACCTCCAACACTACTGCACCTTGTCCTGCATCCTTCCCAGCTGCCAGAAGAGTGACCCAATGGGCCGTGAAAGACAGGTAACGTCCCTGTCCATGCCTGCTGGACCATGAGTCAGCGGTAATATGCACCTTACCGCTGACCGCCCTGTCCAGCGAGGCAAGGACATTGCCTTCCACATGCCGGTAGAGAGCCGGAATCGCCTTCCGTGAGAAAAAGTGGCTTTTGGGGACCTGCCACTGAAGAACCGCACATTGTACAAACTCACGGAAGGGGGCCGAGTCTACCAACTGAAAAGGCAGCAGTTGAAGTGCTAGCAATTTAGCCAAGCTAGCATTCAACCGCTGGGCATGTGGATGGCTGGGTGTGAACTTCTTCCGCCGGTCCAGCAGCTGGGGCAGGGACATTTGCCTGCTATAATCGGACGTGGGTGTACCGCTAGCAGAGTTCCCGGAAGCACTTGGCTGTGACACACCTAATTCTACACCTTCATTCCTCTCAGAGCAGGTTTCAGAGAGGACTGAAGGTCTAGTGGGGTTGGAGATGCCAGCTGATGAGGAGCAAGGAGAGGTCCGCTTTGTTCTTTGGTGTGGGTCTTTGAGGTACGCTTGCCAACGAGCTGCATGGCAGGTCAACATATGTCTGGTCAAGCATGTGGTGCCCAAGCGGCTGATGTTTTGGCCACGTGAGATACGCTTGAGACATATGTTGCAAATAGCAGCGGTGTGATCTGATGCACTCGTCTCAAAAAAAGCCCACACCAAAGAACTTTTAGAATAACGCGCAGAGGCAGCGCTCTGCACAGGCGGAGCTCTGCGGTGTGATTCAGTCGGTGTGCTGCCCCTAAGCTGGCCCCCGGAGGGCATCCTGCCTCATTGGACATGTGTCTCCTCCTCCTCCTCCTCCTCCCTCCTTCCAGACACCCACGTGGAGTCAGTGCCCTCATCATCCCCTCCCTCTTCATCGCTGTAGCAAACCTGGCAGTATGCTGCAGCTTGTGGAACATGACTGCCAGATTGCTGTCCTTCTTGAGCATCCCCTCTGTCTGCGCTCACGCTACTGCCTTCCTCTAGCTGAGTGTCATCATCAGAGCCCACAAAACACTGGGCATCCTCCTGGAGCATGTACCCAACACTGTGCTCAAAGAGTTCAGGAGACTCCTCAGGAGGACGTGGTGGGTCTAGGGAAGGAGTCACTGATGATGACATTGAGAGGAGGGAAGACGATGCGTTGGCAGCTGCTTTGCTACTACCCTGAGACTGGGTGAGAGAGGATGAGGAGGATGAAAAGGGCTTCGTCATCCACTCTACCAAGTCATTGGCATGTTGCGGTTCAACGTGTCCAGCTGCCGAAAAGAAGGACAAGCATGTCCCATGGCCATGTGCTGATGACAATGCACCGCGTCCACGACCAGCACTGTTGTCTCTAGACACAGAGCCTGCTTGCCCTCTTTTATCGGCTCGCGCCTGTCTGCCTCTCCTTGCTGGCCTTCCAGACATGGTAATGGCCTGAAGGGAGTTGGGTAAAACAGCAGTTGGGTAGTGTATATTGTGCTGGAGGCACACAACACCCACTAACTCCTGCAGATGCCTTTATTATAGAACACCAGAGATAAAGGGGTATATACAGATGTATACTGTGCTGTGCTGGAGGCACACACAACTTCCAATAACTCCTGCAGATGGCAAGTGGGCTCAAATAGAGAACAGCTATGTAGGTGGATATAGCGGTATGTACTGGGTACAGAGCACGCAGACAGCACGCACTATCTCCTAACACTACTGGGTACAGAGCACGCAGACAGCACGCACTATCTCCTAACACTACTGACTGCAAGCTCTATTATAAAAGATAGATCACTACTACTAGCTATATAAGTGAGGTGAATATAGCGGTGTATACTACGGTCAGGGCACGCAGACAATAACCAGAGAACACCAGAGATAAAGGGGTATATACAGATGTATACTGTGCTGTGCTGGAGGCACACACAACTTCCAATAACTCCTGCAGATGGCAAGTGGTCTCAAATAGAGAACAGCTATGTAGGTGGATATAGCGGTATGTACTGGGTACAGAGCACCCAGACAGCACGCACTATCTCCTAACACTACTGACTGCAAGCTCTATTATAAAAGATAGATCACTAGCTATATAGGTGAGGTGAATATAGCGGTGTATACTGCGGTCAGGGCACGCAGACTATAACCAGAGAACACCAGAGATAAAGGGGTATATACAGATGTATACTGTGCTGTGCTGGAGGCACACACAACTTCCAATAACTCCTGCAGATGGCAAGTGGGCTCAAATAGAGAACAGCTATGTAGGTGGATATAGCGGTATGTACTGGGTACAGAGCACGCAGACAGCACGCACTATCTCCTAACACTACTGGGTACAGAGCACGCAGACAGCACGCACTATCTCCTAACACTACTGACTGCAAGCTCTATTATAAAAGATAGATCACTACTACTAGCTATATAAGTGAGGTGAATATAGCGGTGTATACTACGGTCAGGGCACACAGACAATAACCAGAGAACACCAGAGGTAAAGGGGTATATACAGATGTATACTGTGCTGTGCTGGAGGCACACACAACTTCCAATAACTCCTGCAGGTGGCAAGTGGTCTCAAATAGAGAACAGCTATGTAGGTGGATATAGCGGTATGTACTGGGTACAGAGCACCCAGACAGCACGCACTATCTCCTAACACTACTGACTGCAAGCTCTATTATAAAAGATAGATCACTAGCTATATAGGTGAGGTGAATATAGCGGTGTATACTGCGGTCAGGGCACACAGACAATAACCACTACACAACAGCAAGATAGAAAATCGGCCGAAAACGATCGGTGTGTACTGTGTTGAAGGTACACAGAACACCCACTGCTTCAGACGCCAACACACTACACGAGGCCGCCGCGATGGCGGCCTTATATAGTGTGGGGCATGCACTACACAGCCTGAGCTATGATTGGCCACAGGCATCCTGCCTGTGGCCAATCATGGCTCTCCTCGCTGCTGGCGCTGCGATTGGCCAAGCATGCGGGGTCACAGTGCATGCTTGGCCAATCATGAGCCAGCAATGCACTGCGCCATCGCAGTGCATTGTGGGCCGTGAGCGCCACACGAATTTGACGCGAACGGACCAAAATGTTCGGATTACGCCGAATGGACGAACAGCCAATGTTCGAGTCGAACGTACGTTCGACTCGAGCACGAAGCTCATCCCTAGTCCTAACCATGTATGTACTGACAAGCCCCTCATGTGTCCTAACCATGTATGTACTGACAAGCCCCTCATGTGTCCTAACCATGTATGTACTGACAAGCCCCTCATGTGTCCTAACCATGTATGTACTGACAAGCCCCTCATGTGTCCTAACCATGTATGTACTGACAAGCCCCTCATGTGTCCTAACCATGTATGTACTGACAAGCCCCTCATATGTCCTAACCATGTACGCAGGTTTCCGTTACATCAGAGGGGGCGGGGTCACCCATACGTCATTAGGGATTCCCTGGCTCCCCTCACCAGCGTCAGAGGGGCGGGGTCAGGTGACGGGTGGCCCCACCCTCCTAATATAAGAAATGTCAGCGCTGGGATCCCCGCAGTGTCTCCGCAGTGGAGACAGAAGACGGATGTATGGACAGCGCTGGACTGAGAGATCCCCCGTCGCTGGATATGATCATCCATCGCTGGACCCAGGAGATCCGTTGCTGGATAGCAAGAGTGGATTAGCACCGCTGGAATCTTTTTTTTATTATTTTTATTTTTAATAAAGGAATTTTTCAAAAGTGTGTTTGTCTTATTTAACCATTTTTACACTTACCCCCTTACCATTTCAAACAGGGGGGGGGCCGGGATCTGGGGGTCCCCTTGTTAAAGGGGGCTTCCAAATTCTGATAAGCCCCCCGCCCGCAGACCCCCACAACCACCGCTCAGGGTTGTGGGGATGAGGCCCTTGTCCCCATCAGACCCCCAAAGCATCCTCCCAATGTTGAGGGCATGTGGCCTGGTACGGTTCAGGAGGGAGGGGGGCCGCTCTCTCGTCCCCCCCTCTTTTCCTGCGGCCTGCCAGGTTGCGTGCTCGGATAAAGGGTCTGGTATGGATTTTTAGGGGGACCCCACGTCAATTTTTTTTTTTTTTGATGCGGGGTTCCCCTTAATATCCATACCAGACCTGAAGGGTCTGGTATGGATATTTAGGGGGACCCCCACTTTAATTTTTTTATTTGACACCCCTTAATATCCATATCAGACCTGAAGGGCCTGGTAATTGAATTTAGGGGAACCCCCACGCTTTTATTTTTTTTATCAATGAATGAATGAATTGTCGGCTAATACAGAGAACACTCATTGAGTGTTCTCTGTATTACGGGGAGCCTACAATATAGCCGCAAGTGATTTTAAAATACTTTTTTTCCTGCACAAATGACACTTTGTGCAGGGACAGTTCTAAGCACCAGAAACCTGCGCCCCTTCACAGGCATACTATAGACACCCCCCAGGTACCACATTTAAAGGAATATTACACTTTTATTGTTTCACTTTAATCATTATTAAAATCACTGCTTCTGAAAAAATGGCCGTGTTTAAAACTTTTTTTTGCATTGATCCATGTCCCCTGGGGCAGGACCCAGGTCCCCAAACACTTTTTAGGACAGTAACCTGCATATTACCCTTTAAAATTAGCACTTTAGATTTCTCCCATAGACTTGTATAGGGTGTTCCGGCTTTTCGAATTTGCCGCGAACAGCCCAAATTGTTCACTGTTCGCTGAATAGGCGAACAGGCAATGTTCGAGTTGAACATGAGTTCGACTCAAACTCGAAGCTCATCCCTACCAGTGAGGGTGAGGGAATTATAGGATTGTCTGCTACCTAGTGAAGTTTTAGGTCAGTGCTTTATATAGATCTCCACTGCTGAGCTATTGTGCTCTGACAAGGGAACAGCCCCCCCACCAGAACACTCCAGTCAGTGTTCTCAACCATTGGCAGCCAGTTGGCAGACCTTTTTCGGTCATAAATCGTTCAGCTGGCTTCTGTCGGACCAGCTGCCATACACATGGGCCAGGTTCTATTGAACCGATCGATGCCAGCCGACATTCGGCTGATGTGTACTAGGCTTAAAGATGAAGGTGCGAGGGGACACCCCCTGGGGGCCCCTAGTAGCAGGTATGTGATGCACTCTCTCCATCGTGAAAAATGGGGAAAACCGGTGTGAGGGGGTTCGCTCGGTAGCGGGTGTGTGACCCCCTGGATGGGTTCACAACACAAAGTCAGGCACAGCAGACAGCGGTGTAGGTGCAAAAAACAAAAGATCCGGTTTATTTAGGCTACATGCAGTGATACATATAACAGCCAAACAAAATAAAACAAGAAAATAAATCCTGGTCAGCTTGACCTCTAACTACACACGTAGACTCCCTGTCTAACAACTGGGTGCAGCCTTGTGCTGCCCCAGTCCCTGTCTCTATTGTAGGGGTTTGCCACACAGGCGTTAACTCACCGCACAGAACAGATCTCAGACTCCCCAGTCTATACACACAAAACTGGTTCCAGGATGGAGCATCTCCCTATGCATGCTGGTTTTTTTTGTAGAGGTCTTAATGAGCCCACTTACTACAGCTGGGCTCATTAACTCTTCCCCTCTAATTGTAAAAGTCTGCATAAAGCCTGAATCTAGGACACACATATTTCCCATCCTGAATACAACCAGGTGATTTTACCTGCGTGCTGCCACATACCCCCCCCTCTTGTTTCAACCTTGGGGTTGTAACACAAGCAGCCAGACACACATGTATCCGAGACAAAGCATCCACATTGCCCATTTTAACACCAGGGCGATGCTTAACTGTAAAGTTAAATTCCTGTAGGGCCAGGAACCACCTATTTACCCTTCTATTGGTCTCCTTGTTTTGAGCCATCCACTTTAAAGGAGCGTGATCAGTCACCAGGTCAAAGTGCCTACCTAGCAGATAGTACCGAAGGGAATCTAGAGCCCACTTCACTGCTAAACATTCCTTCTCAATCGTGGAGTAATTTACCTCATGGGACTTTAACTTCCTGCTGAGGTAAATGACTGGGTGCTCTTCCCCGTTCCAGACCTGGGATAACACTGCTCCTAACCCAACGTCTGATGCATCAGTTTGTACAACAAAGTCCTTAGAGAAGTCTGGTGAGTACAACACTGGCTGGCTACATAAGGCTGTTTTTAAGGACTGAAATGCTTCCTCAGCCTCTGGGGACCATTTAACCATAACCGACTCTTTCCCTTTTGTCAGGTTGGTGAGGGGCACAGCCTGAGAAGCAAAATGGGGAATGAATCGTCGATAATAGCCAGCGATTCCCAGAAAGACTCGTACCTGTTTCTTGCTGTTGGGACGTGGCCAACTCTGTATGGCCTCGACTTTATTGACTTGGGGTTTTATCACCCCCCTCCCAATAGTGTACCCAAGATATTTGGCCTCCTCCTGTCCAATGGTACACTTCTTTGGATTGGCCGTAAACCCAGCTTCCCGGATAGAGTCTAGGACTGCTTGTACTTTTGGCAAATGTGAGACCCAGTCTGTGCTATGGATAATCACATCATCCAGGTAAGCTGCAGCATATTTATGATGGGGCCTCAGAATCTTATCCATTTTCCACTGGAATGTTGCCGGTGCATTCTGTAACCCAAACGGCATTCTCTTATATTGGAATGCCCCATCTGGGGTTACAAACGCAGTTTTCTCCTTGGCCGACTCGGCCAGGGGAATTTGCCAATACCCTTTGGTGAGATCAAGAGTTGTCATATATCGGGCTGTTCCCAGCCGGTCAACCAACTCATCTATACGTGGCATGGGGTAGGTGTCAAATTTTGTAACTTTATTTAATTGTCTAAAATCGTTACAAAACCACCAGCTCCCATCAGGTTTGGGCACTAGTACAATAGGACTGGACCAGTCACTCTGGGACTCCTCTATCACACCCAATTCCAGCATCCTTTGAACCTCCCCACGTATTGCCTCCCGTCGGGCCTCTGGTATTCTATAAGGTTTTAGTTTTACCCTTTCTCCTGGCGAGGTGATAATGTCATGCTCTACGCCAGATGTTTGTCCCGGAAGCTCAGAGAAAATCTCTTTGTTACGAAGTACAAACTCTTTAACCTCCTGTTGTTGGGGTTTCGATAAGGTGTCTGCTATTCCAACCTCAGGAACTAAGCAATCAGGCTGTACTTGTGACAAAGTCTCTGCGACTAGGGATTCCCTATCCCTCCAGGCTTTCAGCAGATTGACGTGATAGATCTGCTCCGGCTTTCGCCTTCCTGGCTGTCTAACCCTGTAGTTCACCTCACTAATTTTTTCAATTACTTCATATGGACCTTGCCATTTGGCCAGAAATTTGCTTTCAACCGTAGGGACTAGCACCAAGACCCTATCCCCCGGGGAAAAAGTACGGGTCTTGGCCCCACGGTTGTACACTCTCTGCTGTGCTAACTGCGCTTGGGTTAAATGTTCCTTTACAATTGGCATTACCTGTGCAATTCTATCTTGCATCAGGGCGACATGCTCAATCACACTCCTGTGAGGAGAACTCTCATTTTCCCAAGTTTCCTTGGCGATATCCAGCAGCCCTCTTGGGTGTCTCCCATAGAGCAACTCGAAGGGTGAGAAACCCGTAGAGGATTGGGGTACCTCCCTAATGGCAAACATCAGATAGGGTATTAGACAATCCCAATTCTTTCCATCTCTATCCACCACCTTCTTTAACATTTGTTTTAGGGTTTTGTTGAATCTTTCAACCAACCCATCTGTTTGGGGGTGATACACAGATGTACGCAATTGCTTCACTTTGTACAACTTGCATAATTCTTTCATAACCCGGGACATAAAGGGTGTACCTTGGTCCGTAAGCAGTTCCTTACAAATACCCACGCGGCTAAAAACAAGGGATAGCTCTTTGGCTATGGTTTTGGCCGAGGTATTTCGGAGAGGAATTGCTTCCGGATAACGGGTGGCATAGTCCAATATAACCAAAATGTACTGATGCCCCCTAGCAGACTTCATTATCGGACCTACCAAATCCATTGCGATCCTCTCAAAGGGGACCTCAATGATAGGAAGAGGTACCAGTGGGTTACGGAAATGTGGCATAGGTGCCGACTTCTGACACACAGGGCAGGAGGAACAATACTTTTCTATTTCCTTCATGACCCCAGGCCAATAGAATCTCTGCAATACCCTCTCTCTGGTTTTCTCTGTCCCCAGGTGACCTCCCAGAATGTGTCCATGAGCCAATTCTAACACCAACTTCCTGTAAGGTTTGGGCACTACAAGTTGCTCAATGGTTTCTTCTGCCCTTTGAGCCACTCGATATAGCAGGTCCCTTTCCATAGTGAAGTAAGGATAAGGGCAAGTCTTATCTGGGTTCACTAACTCGCCATCTATTTTCACCACATTTTTCCGTGCCTTTATTAGGGTGGGGTCTTTTAACTGTTCTGTGGCAAAATTTTCCCTGTGAACCTCAAGATCCGAAAACTCCACAGACGGCATGTTTTCATCTGAGGATGTTGGCTCCTCCCCAGTTTCTCGAGTTTCCCCCGCCAATACCGACAAGGGAAATTCAGGAGAGTCCTCACCACTCCCAGAGGAATTCTGGTCATCTTCCTGGTTTATAGGGGCACCAATGGGGGCCTCAGGACAATCCCAGAGTTCCCAGAATTTTGGAAAATCCCTTCCCACAATAGCATCATGTGGTAACTGAGACACTAACCCCACCTGATGAGAGAGGTTACCTTTGGGGGTCTCAAAAAACACTGAAGTTACAGGATACTCTCGGGTGTCCCCATGCACACAAATAACAGCCACCCTGTTCTTCCCAGAGACCTCTGTAGTAACTAATTCAGCTTTTATCAATGTTACCAGGCTACCTGAATCTAGCAACACATCAACATGTCTACCATTAATACACATTTTACATAAATGTTTCTCAGGTCCCCGAATGGCAGTGCATGCAACTGTCGCAAACAGCGACTGACGTCTCTCCCTTATAAAGTCACATTGCATAGGCTCATCCACAACTGGGCAATTGGCTGCAATATGTCCCTCTTGCTGGCAGCGGTAGCAAATAATTTTTTTCGCTGCCTCTTGCAGCATGGGCTTCCTGGGCTGCTCCCGCCAGACCTTAGGTAGAACTCCCACCCTCTCACTCTCTCCACCCTCACCCCTTGGAGTCATCTTACCCGCCACTGGGGATGATCTGGTCTTAGGGGGGAAAGTCTGTGAGTCCCTGGAAGAGGTGGTCAAGTTCTCTGTAGCCAAGTACCTCTCAACCAGATCCACAAGTTTATCTGCATTTTCTGGGTCTCCATGGCTTACCCATTTTTGGATGGCAGTAGGAAGAGCTCTCAGGAAACGATCCATAACCACACGTTCCACAATGTTTGGTGCGGTCAAAATCTCTGGCTGCAGCCACTTCCTGCTCAGGTGAATGAGATCATACATTTGAGACCTGGGAGGTTTTCCAACCTGAAAAGTCCAGTTATGCACACGCTGAGCCCGGACTGCCAGGGTGACACCCAGCCGTGCCAATATTTCTGCTTTTAGCACCACATAGTCTTTTGCTTGGTCAGGCTCTAGGTCATAATAAGCTTTCTGCGATTCCCCAGTTAACAGAGGGGCCACCAGTCCAGCCCATTGCTCCTTAGGCCACTTTTCCCTTTCAGCAGTCCTTTCAAATGTGGTCAAAAACACCAACGGATCATCCTCTCCAGTCATTTTTGTCAGTAAACGGCTCACACCAAAGGTTGCGGTATTATTGTACTCACTTGCTTCATTGGTCTGCGGACGTTGCTGTATCAATGTCTCTATTTGCTGTTGAAAATTCTGCTCTTGCTTCTGCAACAGGTCTATGAAGCGGGCTTCAGATCGCTGCTGGGCTTGTTGCTGAGCTTCCAAACTCTGCTGCAAAGTTGCATTTGTCTGCTGCTGATTTGCATTTGCCTGCTGCTGGGCTTCCAAACTCTGCTGCAAAGTTGCATTTGTCTGCTGCTGATTTGCATTTGCCTGCTGCTGGGCTTGTTGTTGAGCTGCAAGGCTCTTTTGTAAAGCTGCATTTGTTTGCTGCTGGTTTGCATTTGCTAGAGCCAGCTGTCTCAGTATCTCCTCCATGCTGGCCTTAACAAAAAAAAAAAAAAAAAAACTGCCAAAATTCTCCACCAACTGTGAGGGGGTTCGCTCGGTAGCGGGTGTGTGACCCCCTGGATGGGTTCACAACACAAAGTCAGGCACAGCAGACAGCGGTGTAGGTGCAAAAAACAAAAGATCCGGTTTATTTAGGCTACATGCAGTGATACATATAACAGCCAAACAAAATAAAACAAGAAAATAAATCCTGGTCAGCTTGACCTCTAACTACACACGTAGACTCCCTGTCTAACAACTGGGTGCAGCCTTGTGCTGCCCCAGTCCCTGTCTCTATTGTAAGGGTTTGCCACACAGGCGTTAACTCACCGCACAGAACAGATCTCAGACTCCCCAGTCTATACACACAAAACTGGTTCCAGGATGGAGCATCTCCCTATGCATGCTGGGGTTTTTTGTAGAGGTCTTAATGAGCCCACTTACTACAGCTGGGCTCATTAACTCTTCCCCTCTAATTGTAAAAGTCTGCATAAAGCCTGAATCTAGGACACACATATTTCCCATCCTGAATACAACCAGGTGATTTTACCTGCGTGCTGCCACACCGGGCATTAGGAAGCAATATGGTCAGGAGCTGCTCAGTAAAGGCTGTAGGATCATTACCCTCAGAACCTTCACGGAGGCCCAGAATCCGTAGATTATTCCTCTGGTTGCGGTTCTCAGAATCCTCTGCCAGAGCCTCCAGGGATTTCACTTTAATTTTCAATATATGCAGGTTCACGCCGTGATCTCTGACAGTATCGTCCACAGTAGAAACCCACTGCTCCACCTCAGTTACTTGACTGCAGAAAGAGTCTAAGTCCTTACATATAAACTCTTTATGAGTCTGCAGATGGTCAGTCATATCTGTTAGGGCGGTCTGGCAGGTAGTGATAGCCTGCATGACCGCTGCCAGGTTGCCTCCTGTGGGTAGAGACTGATTAGGCTCCTCTGCCTGTGTTGCCATATGTACAGGAATGACGGCAGGATTCACATCTCCGGCAAGGTATGGGGAGTCAGTCAGCATGGCCATATGGCGGGTTTGAGACTGTGACTTTGCCCTTCTCATATCCGGGGGGCAGCACTGAGGCAGAGGGGCCAAATCCAGGGTTCAAAGGACCCAGTAATCAGCAGGATAATAGTCCAGTCTCAGGGAGCTCCTTTACAGAGTGACCAATCCGTTTAGGCATGTTTAGATGCGTTTAGGCATTTAGTTACAGTTATGTGAACCTTGGAAGATATACATTTTGAAATTGTCAATGCTGACTTGTTTTTTAAAGGTGCCTGCTTCAGGGCTATCACTCTTTTTTTTTTTAACCAAAATAAGGTTTATTGAGCATATAGAAACAGAATACAGCATATATACACACATAGGAACCGGTGCAACAGGCACCACAAGTCACACAAAAAAAAGTGAAGGGAAAATGAGCGAAATCCATGTCTGACATACAACCTTGAGATATACAGGATAAACAGTAGATTGCCTATGCATGTTACCAATAAAAATTCTAAAAAATTCTCTGGCCCCCTCGGGTGAGCACTGCAGCGAGACCCAGGACCACAGCGCCATCACGGCCGCACTACCCTAGTCCACACAGCTATGAGGGCTCTCTAACCACCTGTCCCAGATCTTATGAAATTTCAGAGGGCATCCCCGATTAGAGTAGATAGTTTTTTTGTATGATAAGGTCAAATTGACAGCTCTCATCCACTGCTGGACCGTCGGGGGATCAGGACGGAGCCACAATCTAGCTATCTGCATCCGAGCAGCAAAGAGAGTCTCCTGTAAAAAAGTCTTAAGATATTTGTCTTCGTCCCGGAGGGGGAGAAGACCGAGGATACACTGGCGGGGGCATAGTGTGAGAGGGGAGCCCATATGATCATGCAGAAATGCGACTATCTGTGCCCAGTATCGTAGGATGGGGGGACAGGTCCATATAAGATGAAAAAACGTGCTGGAAGCATCACCACACCTAGGACATAGAGGGCTAAAGTCAGGTTTATATTTAGTCAAGCGTCTAGGGGTAACATAGGAGCGGTGGAGAATGTAAAGGTGGGTCAGCCTATCAGATAATTTGGGAGATACCTCAGTTGACACCGCCAGGGCCTCACCCCATAGTTCATCCTCCATATCACCCACATCCGCCTCCCACTTCGGTTTGAGATCATAAGCATGAGCCGTGGCCCCCGGAGTAAGGAGGTGCGTGTAAATAGTGGAGATAAGTTTACGGGAGTCGTCCCCAAGGGACAGGCTAGCTAAGGACGTGCGGGTCAAAACCGGGGGCGAATTCCCAAACTGTGTCCGTAGTGCGTGACGGACCTGCAAGTAGCGAAAAAAAGCGTGGTTAGGAAGGCCGAACTCGTCCTTGAGCGCCTGGAATGTCTTAACCCCAAGGGTAGAATAAAGATGAGACAGGTAAATAACCCCCCTGCATATCCACACCTTATAATCCGGCACTCGCAGCAGTTCGGGTAAGTCAGGGTTGTCCCAAAGGGGTGTATGTGCATGCAGGGAGGGGGCTCCAGATCTCAGTTGTGACGTCCGCCAAACCCGACTGTGGTGGGCGAGCATAGCACGCCCAGGCCCGAGGCGGGACAGGCCCCTGTGTCTACAAAAGAGAATCTGGAAGGGGTGCGCAATCACATCCGTCGCCGACGTGCAGATCAAAAGGGAATATCTCAGTTTGTCGTGCGTGTTGAGGTAATGGAGGTGGGAGAGCTGGGAAGCCAGGTAGTATGTTTCGAGATCGGGTAGTGCAGCGCCACCCAAATGAGGTGGGCACTTGAGAGTCCGCCAGGATAATTTGTGCCTGGAGGAGCCCCAAATGAACGAATTGAGGATGGACTCCATATCGCGAAACATACGAGGCGGTACATGCAGCGGGGCGTGCCAAAATAAATAAAGGAGCTTGGGAAGAAGGATCATTTTGACAAGACCCAGGCGGCCCATAACTCCGAGGGGGAGCCTGGACCAGACCTGAGTCTTCTGTTTCAGGAAAGGAAAGATGGGTGACAAATTAAGACTAACATAGTCTGCAGGGGAGCGAGAACAGTGAATACCCAGGTATCTAATCCGATCCGTGCACTCGAGAGGCAGCAGGGCCTGCGTCTTCGTAGGGACGGATATATCAATAGGGAGAATTTGGGACTTAGACCAATTAATGCGGAGACCCGAGAAGGTGCCAAAACGCTGAATCAGTTCTAAAGCCGCCGCCAGTGAGGGACCAGCATCCTCCAGATACAGTAGCATGTCATCCGCGTAAAGACTTACAACTTCCGACAGGCTACCCATGCGGAGTCCCCGAATGTCCGGATGGTCCCTAAGGGCAATGGCCAGGGGCTCCACAGCCAGCGCATACAGCAGGGGCGATATAGGGCACCCCTGACGCGTACCGCGGGATAGAGAGAAAGGGTCCGAGGTCTGGCCATTCACCAGGACACGGGCAGATGGGGCCTGGTAGAGAAGCTGGATCCAGCGCACAAATTTGGGGCCAAAGCCAAACCTGTGCAGGCATTCCCACAGGTACCCCCACTCCACCGAGTCGAACGCCTTAGCGGCATCCAAACTGACCACTACCCTGGATCCGGTGTTGTCATGAGAAGCCTGCAGATTCATGAACAACCTCCGAAGATTAAAGGCCGTATTTTTGCCAGGCATAAAGCCGGTCTGGTCAGCATGGATAAGACGATGTATCACCTTATTAAGCCTAAGGGCGAGGATTTTGGCCAATATTTTGATATCCAGCTGCAGTAGCGATATAGGACGATAGGACTCAGGGTATAGGGGGTCCTTTCCCGGCTTAGGAATGAGGACCAGAATTGCCTCACTCATAGAGCGGGGAAGGGTGCCTGTGTCAAATATGTGGGTGTAAAGCGAGTGAAGTTTAGGGAGCAGAACCTCCTGGAATTGGGTGTAGAACTCTCGGGGGAGGCCATCCGAGCCCGGGGCCTTGGACGGCGGCAAACAAGCTATTGCCTCAGCTATACACTCCTCAGTAATAGGGGCCTCGAGGAGCTCAACCTGAGAGTCCTCGAGACTTGGGAAGTCCACCGAGTATAGCAGGGCGCGCAGATCATCCAAGGAGCCGTTGGCTTCGGATGTGTATAGATCAGCATAAAAACGCCTAAATTCACCAGCCACCTCCCTCGGCTCCGACAGCACAAGCCCCCCCGCAGATGCAAGCCGGACCACCACCGGGGGTCGATGGTCCATGTGGGCCATATAGGATAACAACTTCCCCGCCCGCTCACCATACTCATAAGCTTTCTGCTTACTATAGTATATCTTTCTCCCAGCCCTGTCAGTGTGTAGTTGGTCGGTAAGTCGGGAGTGCAGTCGTAACTTGGCGGAATTGGAGGGCGTAGGGTGTGCTATAAATTCGCTCTCCAATGCCTCCAGCTCTAGCTCGGCCTGCCGCACAGTCTGTCGAGAGGAGTCCCTAAATCGATTGATATGCGTCGTCATCAGTAAGCGGGCATGTAATTTAAAAGCCTCCCACACCGAACCATACGAGGCCGAGGCTGTGTTAGCACTGAAATAATACTCCCATTCACGCCGGATAACCTCCAGGTCTGGGAGGATTGTCAGCCAAAAAGGATTCAACCTCCACAGGCGAGGCGCCGAGGTGGAGGGCAGGCTGAGACTGACCCAATAGGGGGAATGGTCAGAGAGGATCCTGGTCCCGAATCCCACCTCCCGTAAATGCGGGAGCAGGGCTGGGGAGAGCAGGATCATATCTATCCGAGACATGGCATTATGCGCCGGCGTGAAGCAGGAGTATGCCCTGCGGCTAGGATGGCTATACCTCCAGGTATCCGTGAGGGCGAATTCGGCTAGGAACTTGCCAAATCTAGTCAGCGGGGGGGGGGAAGCGGACGCAGGGGACAACGTGAGTCTGTCCAAGACGGGGGAGATCACTGAGTTGAAGTCACCCAGCCACATAGCTGGCACCGTGGGGTGTTGCAGCATAAAGTCCAGCCCATCTCGGAGAGCCTCAAACTGAAAGGGCGGGGGTATGTAAAAGGCTAACAGAAGGAACTCCAGACCCCCTATCGTAACATGTAGAAATACATATCGCCCCCGTCTGTCAGTGCGCAGAGTGTGGAGATGGAAATGAGCAGTTTTAGCAACCAGGACTGCAACCCCGCAGGAATTATTGGTATAAGGGGCGTGATACATCCACCCGATCCATGGTTTTTTAAGAGAGAGTTGTAGCTGACCCGTAATGTGAGTTTCAACTAGAACCATGATGTCCGCCCGCATGTGTTTAAGATGCGTGAGCACCGCCACCCGCTTGGATCTGTCACGCAGGCCCCGCACATTCCAAGTAACTACCTTAAGGGCCGACATGACAGATGCATGATGTTATGCAGGACCCCTGGGACCCGTAGTCGGCAGCCCCACCAGCAGACAAAAGTCGAGCAGGGGGAGGGGCGGCCGAGGCATGGGAAACAATGATAAGCAGCAGATAAATAGTCAGACATGTTAAAAAAAGATGCAAGAAGAAATACATTGTGTAACTCAAACTTTAAACAGAATCTTGCGATTGCAAAATGCAACTGAACAACGCCCACTCTGGACCGGCAGGGCAGTAAACAAACACAGCAACACACAGTAGGCTGGGAAGCTGAGGCCGGCCAGGGAAACCCAACTTGGAGTAACAGCAGGAGATGGACCCAGCCGAGATGGACCAGGAAAAGCGCACACTGGCAAAGAGAATGCGCACGGCCAGGCCCACCCCCCGCTGAAAGCAGGGACGAACAGAGTTCAACTATGCAGTGCGTCCACGTAGTCAGCCTTGACATAGGGAAAAATCAGCCTAGGGGAGCATCCGAGTCAGTGGCTGCACAAAATGTCTGTGGAAAAGGGGGGACCACAATAGGGTAGGACACCTGAGGGACACGGTGTAGGGGGGATGTGCATAAAGGTATCGGATGACATAGGAGTGGGGGAGGCATATTGGGCAATAGCTGGGCGAGAGAGAGGAAGGGGGCAGCCAAGGCCCTGGCTTACTCACAGTTCACTCCATAACTGTCCCCCACACAGTAAGGCCATCATCCGGGTCGGCAGGGTGCGGCAATGCGATTAGTAGAGTCAAGCAGGGACATCCTCCGGACGTTGTTCCAGCCAGGAGAGCACTGCTGCGGGGTCCTCAAAAAAATGGGTCTTGCCGTCCCGCACTACGCGGAGCCGAGCCGGGTACATCATCGCGTAGGCTAGATGGCGAAGGCGGAGTTGACGCTTGGCCTCGGTAAACTGGGCCCTCTTCTTCTGGACCTCGGAGGAGAAGTCAGGAAAAACCGCGATGCGCTTATCCTCGTAAGGAATGTTGCCCTTCTCGCGAGTGAGACGCAGAACCGCGTCGCGATCCCGGTAGTTGAGCATCTTGGCGATGAAGGTGCGCGGGGGGGCCCCTGGAGGTGGAGGTCTTGAGGCCAGGCGGTGCGCACGCTCAACCGCAAATGTGGAGGAGAAGGCCTCCCGGCCAAAATTGGCAATCAGCAGGGCTTCAAGGAATGCAGGGGGATCGGAGCCCTCCGCCTTCTCCGGCAGTCCCACGAGGCGCAAGTTACAGCGGCGCATTCTGTTTTCGAGGTCGTCCTGCTTACTTAGGACGGCAGAGAGCTGGTGCTGCAGGCGTTCGGTTGTTATCTGAAGAGGGGGAATATCATCTTCAACATGCCCCAACCTGCGCTCCGCTTCTCCGACCCTCTCCCGCAGCTTGTGAAGGTCCTGGCGGATGAGAGAAATGTCCATCTTAACCTCCTCAATCCTGGAGGTAAGAGAGGTGCGGCAAAGGGTGACAGCCTCGAGGATGCGAGCGGTGTCACCTGAGGGAGGATTCGCTTCGGCCTGACCCGGCGCGGCGCCATCTTCCTCCACGAGGTCCGGGCCGTCCGCCCGGAACTTTCCAAGTTTGGCAATCGCACCCTGGGACCGCTTCGGCGGCGACATGGGTGCGGGGTGTCCTCCCGTGCAGAAAGGGGTGATGTACCCGAGAAAGGTGTGCAGAATAGTCCACAAGGATAGCGGGAAGGATGTATAGCAGCCGGAGCTCACTCAAAGTGCTTCCTACGCCATGCAGCTGCAGGCCACGCCCCCCTGGGCTATCACTCTTATCCTGATATCACAGTCAAATTTTGGTAAACTTGCATATGAAAAAGATATGTTAAAAAAAAGTAAATAAATGTAGCACCCTCTACTTAGGTAGGTGCTATAGGTGAGATTTTTGGTGATTGCAGGCAAATATTGTTTTGATCTATGTGGGCTGGGAGGGGCTCAGAGTAGGCTGGTGACTCGCAAACAGCATCACCTCACTGTCACCTCCCCTTTCCTTCTAGGATGGAGTACTAGGCTGTCAGGGCCATTGGGGGTGCTCCCCAATCTGGGGGGGGGTTGATCTTGGGCCTTGGACTCGGGTGCAGGACGGATCTCTTCAAGAACACATGAAGGATCTGAACAGGAGACACAGAGAAGAGTCAAAGAGGACAGCGGGAGCTAGTACTGCCAGGCAAGTCTTCAGGAGGGAACCAGGCAGAAGGGCTGGTGAGTGACGTGCTATCGGGAGGACTGGAGAGGCATGCCAGAGAGGACTGAGAGGAAACATTTAGAGCTGGGTGTAGAGCCAGCAAGGATTGCAATGTCTCAGGCACTGAAGTTGGGCAGCTGCAGCCAGGAAGGCTGGCAGGGCCTAAAGTGGACTTACTGGGAGCAGTAATCCACCTTAGGACAGCTAGCACTAAAAGACTTCCTATTCTGTTTTTGCTACATTAAAAAAGGTGTTAAAAGCAGGTGTCAGTGTGTTGCCTGACCAAAAAACACGACAGTGATAAAAAAAAAGACTCCACTTGCTCCCATCTATAGCTGGCTATCGCAGGGATAGGTTTAAACCCCTGCTTTTAATGCATAATGTTAGACAGGTTATTTAGTTATCTGCTGGCTGGCGGTTTTTCCCTTGGATTTATCCTTGGCCTTGTTTGTAATTTGCCAGAAGGCAGGCTAGCCTGCATAGCATGCATATCCCGGACGATGTCTAAAAAGATGATGGAATGTGCCGACCCTTCCACTTTACGTTGGGCTATAGGAACATTGAGATTGTTGTAGACCACTCTTAGCTTGTCTAGATCTACCGGGGGTATGTCCGGCCGTTTGATGAGCAGAAAATCATTGAGATAATGGATAACCCTCTGACATTGGGTCTGGTGTGACAGGATTCATGTGAGGGACAGGACGAAAATGCCAAACAGCCATGGGCTGCTTTTAGACCCAAAGGTCATCTTGCTTGGCAAAGTGGAGACAAAAGGGTTCCGTGTCTGTGAGGCTCCAGTCAGAGCTGAACTGGAACTGGGCAAGTCTCACCGCTGCTTTGGCTGAAAACAACCGATGGTAGTCGTAGAAGGCAAAACCTCCATATTTTTAAGATCTGTCACTACATGAAGGTATAAGTCCAGCTCCTCCCGCCTGCTGGGGTGGCTGGACAAAGTAAGTCTCTGAACACCCCGAAGGCCAGGGCGAACCCAGTGTCTGACAGCTTATGACTGAGCCAGGGGTCTTTCGACTGGAAAACCACTGAGATGTCCCCCAAAGCATATGATTTGTTGTCAGTTAAGTTATGGGCTGAGATGAGCAGGGATGCCAAATTGACATCTTTACCCTCCACTATATCCTCCCCGACGATGGCCGAGACAAAATGAGTGAGGAGAACAATAGGTGTAGGGCCTGGTTTACCTGCAGAAGAAGAAGATGTCATCGGGACCATGGCCGGGTTAGGGAGGGCCGTGGGTGGGCAAACTTTCAAAAGTGTGACTCTGGTCTGGACATCTGAACTGTTGCGACTAAGGAGGAGACCAAAGATTGCAACTGAGAAATGGCCCCGGAGATGGATTGCAAGGCTGCTTGCTAGGGGCCCATCTGCCGCTGGAATACGAGAAGAAGAGCCTGAAAAGCTCTGCTTTCATGGCCCTAGCGGGGAAAGGGAATATCCATCCATGCGTGTCAGCTCAGAAATTCGTTTAGGGATGGTCCATCCGCCTAAGGCGCTGCAGGTTGCCACGCTCTGATCTCGCAGAGGTTGACAGAGGGGCAGATGTGAAATTCTCACTACTGGCCTGCGACATGGCTTCGACTAGAAGACAAAAGGGGGCAGGGTGCTCATGTTTAAGAGGAGTCATAGCTATAGGATAGAGAGTGGAGTGGTAAAGAGAAAACTTAGAGAGGAGGAAAAAGGGAGAAGAACAGAAAAAGGAATGATAGGCATCTGCACGAGCTGACAGTGTTCTGTTGTGCAGAACTATGTTGAGTGAAAATTTTGAAAACTCAGAAGAGTGCGAGGCGACCGAGGTGGGCCAGGAGGTGAGTGGCCAGATAAAAGAAAGCTCTGGTGCCTGTTTGTGGTGAACACAAACCTGAAGACCAGAACCCCAGGGCATACTGGGGCGAGAAATAGAAGTCTGGTATGGCCTACGTAGGAATGTTGCGGTCTGTAGTGGGTGACATATGCTTTGCCTGCTAACACTTGCACTGCCAGCAAGCATAATATTAAGCGACCTTGTCTGTGAGATGAAGGGTCGCCCTTTGAAAACAGAGTGTCATGTATAGACATATGGTTGTGAACAAGCAAGCTACTGCTTATGAAACATCTACCAATGCCTGCATCTGTCTGACCTTTTTGACAATTAGGATGACATCAAGATAATTTGGAGTTCCAGTGTGCGACCAATTCCTTGTTTTGTTCGTCTTCCACGGTTGTGAGCCGAAGTCTGGACCTGTGATCCATCCTGCACCTTTTGCCTGGAGCGGTGTGCTTCTCTTGGTTCTTTGTTATAGACATATGTGACTGTAACTAACACCTGGAGAGCACGTCCAATAATATATGTGGCGTAACGGTGTAGTGAAAGGGTGCTGCAGAATGATGTGATAGAGAAACCTGTGAACTATGCACCTGACTGACGCCTTAGTAGCGAGGTTCTGGTAAGGATAGAAACTCGGTCGACCAGAAAACACCTGCAGTAGGGGTTACATAAGTGCAACAAGATTTCTTAACCTTTTCTTTTTTTTTTGGCTGTCCCCCCTGTATGCAACTGGCCCTGGAAAAATGCAATACATTGGTTTTTTTTGTTTGTTTTGTTTTTACCTGGGAAACAAACCATTTGTAGGGTACGAGAGTGAGCCGCATGAATCTGAGCGAGATGTATCCAATGTGCACCGTTGTGCCGCTGACACGACTAGGTTTGAATCGAACTGTGGTAGTTATGTGACGTATCTGACTAAAACCAGGGCTGTTGCCAACTGTGTGCTAAGTACTAGTTATAGGAGACTGGAAGCAGAATATGGGTTTCAATCACAAAGAAAACTCTTTTTGTCCATTATATAGAGTAATCCTCTAAAGAGCTGAAATCCCCCAGACGTAGCATTTCACTTTAATACATATAGTGCTGTAAATGGTATAGACGTTTAAGCTTCAGCTGGATATTATTAATATACTGCAAGGGGATTGAGCTCACCGGAAATCAAACAAGGCCAATGCACAAATTCATAACAACTCAAATACACAGACTGAATGGCAGAGCCTATTCATTTTTATAATAGAGCAGGCTTGTGACAGTGAAAAGCATAGCCATTATATTAAACATGGTCCTGTAGACAATGTTCTGTGCATCCAGATCAACAAATGTCAACTTAACAAAAAAAAAACAAAAAAAAAAACACGCCAACTTTTTTTTTTAGTAAAAAAAGAACAAACCCAGCGGTGATTAAATACCACCAAAATAAAATAGGATTTTTCATACAATTTACTTGTAAAATCCTTTTCTTTGAATACATTATGGCAGTGGTCATCAAACCTGTCCTCAGGGCCTACTAACAAGCTAGGTTTGCAAAATAACTGAAATACATCACAGGTGATATAATTTGCCGCTCAGTGATTGCAGTATTCTAGTTTGCATCTCCCCAAGGTAATACATAAAACCTGGCCTGTTATTGGACCCTGAGGACAGGGTTGATGACCACTGCATTATGGGACACAGAGCAGTCATAGTGATTACTATGTGGGTTATACGCCACCTATAGGTAAATGGACACTGGCACACCCAAAAGACAGGAAGTCCCCCTCTATATAACCCCTCTCATACAGGAAGTACTTCAGTTTTGTACCAAAGCAATGTATATCCCAACAAGAGTGGAGGGACCTCAGTGTTCCTTAACGTACTCCTAGAAAAGGATTTTATAGGTAAGCTGTATTAAAAATCCTATTTTCTTTAACGTACATCACGGGACACAGAGCAGCCATAGTAATTACTATGTGGGATGTCACAAAGAAATGCCCTTGAGGGGAGGGAGACACATATCAAAGAAGGCCACCATCAGACGTGAGGACCTATACTGCTGCCTGCAGTACACTGTGCCCAAAAGCGGCATCCTCCTGCCGCCTTACATCCATCTGGTAAAATTTAGTAAATGGATGTACTGACGACCAAGTTGCGGCCTTGCAAATCTGAACCAAAGAGGCCAGATGACGCACTGCCCATGAAACAATTACTCACCTGGTAGAGTGCGCTCTAATTTGAAAAGGTGGAACCCTTCTTTTCAATCCATAAGCCTGAATTATAACCTGACAAAACCACTGTGAAATAGTCAATTTTGACGCTGCCTGCCCTTTTCTGGGCTCCTCTGGCAGCACAAACAAAACATCAGTCTTCCGCATCTGAGCTGCCACCTTCAGATAGATTCTGACAGCTCTCACCACATTGAGAGAATGCAACAATTTTTCTTCCGCAGAGCGAGGTTCTGGGAAAAAGGAAGGCAGGGAGATATCTTTTTTCAAGTGAAAACTAGACACTACCTTAGGCAGAAAGGTTGGGTGAGAGCGCAACACCACCTTGTCTTTATGAATAATTAAGTATGGCTCTTTACAGGAAAAAGCTGCCAATTCTGACACTCTCCTTGTCGAGGTTACCACGACCAAAAAAAACAACTTCCTTGTCAAAAGGATCAAGGGAATATGGTGCATAGGCTCAAAGGGTTGTCTTTGCAAGACTGATAAAACTAGATTCAAATCCCATGGGCACAATGGCGGCCTGACTGGCCGAGTTATACGAGTTACTCCTTGTATAAAGGCCTGGATCAAAGAATGCGAAGCAAGCGGTCTTTGAAAAAATACTGACAAGGCCGAGATCTGACCCTTAATGGTACTCAAGGCTAGCTTCATTTCCACCCCCAATTGTAGGAAGGCAAGAATTCTTCCTATGACATACTTTCGAGGATGCCAACTTTTGGCTTCACACCAGGAAATATAGAACCTCCAGATCATATAATAAATGGCCCTAGAAGCCGGCTTCCTTGCATTAATCAGGGTAGTCACCACTGAGCCCGAAAGTCCATTCAAATTTGGGCTTCAATAGCCAGACCATTAAACTTAGCGATTGTAAGGCAGGATGGAACACCGGGCCTTGTGAAAGCAGGTCTGGATGGGATGGAAGAGTCCACGGTTTCCCTACTGTCAGCCTTATGATCTCTGCATACCAGGATCTACTGGGCCATGCCGGGGCTACCAGTATCACCAACTTCTCTTCATTCTTGATCCTGCATAGAAGCTGCAGTAGCAGCTGAGCTGGGGGGAATGCATAAATCAGTGAAAACTGATCCCAAGTGGGTCATTAGCACATCTGTCCCGAATGCGAGCGGATCCTTGTCCTTAACACAAAGCTGTCCAACTTCTTGTTGAACCTGGATGCCAACAGATCTATGTCCAGGGTACCCAACTTCTGGCATATGGCTGAAAAAACCTTGAGATGCAGGGACAATTGTTGGCGGCTGAAGAAGTCCGCCTGCCAGTTCTCCACTATCTTCCTTTGGCTATCAACCGCCAATTGAGATTCTGGCACAGCTTTAGGGACAGATACATTGGGTAGTCCAAGGCTTGGATCCTCTTGTTCCAAGCAGACAAAATACTGTTTTTCAATAGTCTAGAATGAAACTGGGAATAGGGAATAGCTTTGAACGAAGCCACCATTTTCCCTAGCAACCTCATGCCAAGGCGAAAGGAGGGATTCTTCTTTACCTCGACCACACGGACCAGATCTCTTATAGCCCTGACCTTCGTCTGAGCCAAAAAGACCTTTTCTTGGACTGTGTCTATGACCAGTCCCAAATATTCTAGCCTTCCTACTGGCCGTAAGGCTGACTTCTTTAGGTTGAGAATCCAACCCAGGTGTTCCAAATACTTGCCATTACTGATATACCCTGGCCCCTTAAAGGGGTTGTAAAGGTAAATGTTTTTTCACCTTAATGCATTCTATGCATTAAGGTGAAAAAACATCTAACACTGCCTGTGCCCCCAGCCCCCCCGTTTTACTACCTCACCCCTCGAAAATCCCTCGAAAATCCCGCGCTCGTCCCCCGATGTCCTTTGCACCGTTCAGCCTGGCCGCTGATTGGCTGGAGTGGATGTATGGAAAGCAGCGCAGCCATTGGCTCGCGCTGCTGTCAATCACATCCACTGACGCGAAGCGCTGGGGGGCGGGGCCGTGTGATACAGCGATCGGCTATAGCCGCCGGCTGTATCACAGGAGCGCGCCCACAAATGCTTCTCACCATGCGAGGGAGCTCGCATGAACGTGAGAAGCACCTGCGGGAGGAAGCCGAGGCAGCCGCCGAGGGACCCCAGAAGAGCAGGTTCGGGACCACTCTGTGCAAAACAAGCTGCACAGTGGAGGTAAGTATAACATGTTTGTTATTTAAAAAAAAAAAAAATAATCACTTTACAATCCCTTTAATCTTGCTAATATTGGGGCCAGAAATGTTTTCAGGGGCAGTGGCCAACCCGAAGGGCAAGGCCACAAACTGAAAATGACGCTGTTCCACCACGAATCGCAGAAATGTCTAGTGGGCAAATCAGCATTTGCTTTTGCCACCGTGAAAAGATTCGAAAAAAAAACTTGCCCTGCTCCTCTGTTGGAATTTGTATAATTACACCCTTTGATGTCAACCAGTCCAATGCCTGGAATAAAGACCTTCTTTTTAACGGGTCTCTGTGAACATTCAATCTTAGAAAACGAAATGGGGGAAATTCCCGAAACTCTAGCTTGTAGCCTAGAGATACTGTGGAGATGACCCATCTGTCTTGGATCTCTTCCTGCCAGGCTCCTAAAAACGGCAGAAGCCTTCCCCCCATTTGACCGAGTGGGGGCGCCCCTTTATAAGAAGGCATTAGAACTCTGCTTTGAACGCTTCTGCCCCCAGAGCTTCTTCTGGCCTTGTGCTTAGCCTTGAGGTTTACCTCTTGACCCCAACGGCGGAGACCATTGAAACTGCCTGGAGGTTGCAGCATCTGATGCTGGGGAAGAAGAATGTTTAAATGAAGGACGCTTACTCCTTCTTTTAACCGGTAAAAGGGCAATCTTACCACCTGAAATATCTTGGATATACTTATCCAAATCATCTCCGAATAACCATTCCCCATGAAAAAGAAAACTTGCCAATAGCTTTTTGCACGGCAATTCAGCTGACCAATGGTTCAACAAGAGAATTCTGTGCATATGCACAGATAAGAGGGCAAAGCGTCACACCTGTTGAATAGAATCTTTAAGGGCATCAACCAAAAAACATAAGGCCCTTGGCAGCTCCGCTAACTCTCGGGCCACTTCCCCTTGAGCAGGGACACCTTTAATGACCTGTTTGAGCTAGTCTTTTAGGGGTTGACAAACCCCTATCGCTGCTATGCTGAACCAGCTATAGAAAAGGAATCTTTAAGTAAAGATTCCAGCTTCTTGTCGGCTGGATCTTTGAAAAACCTGGACATTGTCTACTGGATGCCTATTCACAGAGGAAATAGCAGCATCCACTGCTGGTAAACGCCATGTCTTAGTAAACTTTTTCTCCATGGGATAAAGAAAAGGAAATATTCCAGGAGGAACAAAATACCTATCTGGATGATCCCAGTCTGCATATATTAGTTGCTCCAGCAGTGGTTGTAAAGGGAAAGAACGTGGGCCCTGTGGAGGCCTCAAAGAACCCAAAGAAGAAAAGGGGGCCTCAGCCACCTCTGCTGGGGGCAGCTTGTATGCAGAACGGACCAATTCCATAAGGGATTGGACTAGCAGTTTTTGGGATTGCGAGGCTGAGAAGGGCTCCTTTGAGATTGAATCCTCAAAAGAGGCGTCATCTTTCTGCCCTTCCTCCCCCAATGGCACCTCAATGTCATCTGCCCATTCCTGTTCCTATACTGGAAGGTCAGGAGGGGACCTTTCACATTTTTTCCCAGACTGGGAGACAGACGCGATCATGTTGGCTATTTTTCCTTCCAAAGCAGCTAATGCTGAAGCTAAACCGTCCTTGGTGAAGTATGCAGAGGCTGAAATTTTGGATGTAGCCTCTACGCCTGACAGCCTCAATGGCTCAGACTGGCCAGTTGCCTCTGGCCTTTCAGGGGAAGATAGTACTGTGGAAGCGTGACTCGGATCCTCAGATCCTGACAGAGGCGTCCTTGCACGCCTCTCTGCTGTATTCCCACCTTTCTTTCAGGAAGAGATAGTCCTAAGCACAAAATGCTGAGGTACTCACAATATGCATTCACTGCTGAGCTTTAGCCCAGCAAAAAAATGCCACTATCACTGCTCAGCCTAATGCCTAGTAGGCATGCCTTTAAATGCCTGTATCCACACCTATACAGTGCTTACGTGCCCCAGTATGCTCTGTGTCCCTCCCTCAGCCACCCGACTGTTCACAGAGTCACAAACTTTAAAGCCACTGAGCCTGAGCCTACTCTGTGTGCTACATGCACGCTGACCCTCCACGTGCACGCCGGCTGCTTCTAAGCCACGCCCCCTGCATCCTACAGTGGCCTGTTAACCAGAGCTGACTCACATGCGCCCATGGACGAGGTGGTCCCATTATCGGAATGGCTCGGGGGGGGGAGAAAGGCTGCGTTACTGTGGAGGAATGCCAGCCGCCTCACTGAGGAGGCGGGCGGTCCCAGGGCCTTTTCGCTGGAGAACTCTAAAGGAGTGCCGCTAGACACAGAAAAAACAAAGGGGAGCTTGAAAGCATGACAAGTAAACACCAGGTATGTTAGAAAACACTCTAGTGGTAAAAAACAGGCAAGGCATTCGCTACGCAGAAGAAAGCCCTTAAAGTGAACCATATGCGTTCCTTTCTCAGGTTATTTCTTCTTTTTTTTTTAAATGTACCATTCCCACCACAGGATACTGCTGAAATACATAGCCAGACATGAAACACATTTGAGATGCGCATACTAGGAGGAAGGTCCAACGCGTAATCTACTGGGTTAATACTGCAAAGGATACGGAAAGGCCCAATAAACCGAGGTGCAAACTTCAGTGAGGGAACACGAAGCCGGAGGTTGCGAGATGACAGCCAGACCCTGTCCTCAACCTGGTAGGAAGGCGCAGGCAGGCGTCTGCGGTCAGCATGGAGTCTGTACCTATCATTAGCATGACACAAAGCCTTCTGGACTTGTACCCAAGTGGAATGAAGACCACAGAGATGCTCTTCTAACGCAGGAATGCTCTGCAGAACAAACGAGTCAGGCAACATAGAAGGTTGGAAACCATAATTCGCCATAAATGGAGACAATCGGGAGGCAGAATTCAAGGCACTGTTGTGAGCAAACTCTGCCCAAGGTAATAGGTCAGACCAGTTGTTATGATGGTCAGATATATAGCAATGTAGGAATTGCTCCAAGGACTGATTGGCTCGTTCTGAGGCCCCATTAGACTGCGGGTGATACGCAGAAGAGAACGCAAGCTGGATTCCCAACTGTGCACAAAAGGCTCGCCAGAACCAGGAGACAAACTGACTGCCCCTATCCAAGACAATCACCTTGGGTAGCCCATGTAAGCGAAAGATCTCCCGAGCAAAAATGGAAGCCAGTTTCTTAGAGGTGGGCAACTTCTTAAGTGGAATACAATGACACATCTTTGAGAACTGGTCAACCACCATAAGGATAACAGTGTTGCCTTGGGAGTTGGGCAATTCCACAATGAAATCCATAGACAGGTGAGTCCAAGACCTCTCTCCATTGGGTATGGGTTGTAGGAGGCCCAATGGAAGGTGTCGTGGAGTCTTACTCTGAGAACACACGGGACAGGCAGCTACAAAGGCAGTAAGATCAGCCCGTAGACTAGGCCACCAGAATTGTTGGGAGATGGCCCAAATGAGTTGATTCTTCCCAGGATGGCCAGCTGCCTTGGGAGAATGGTAAGTCTGGAGCACTGCAGTACAGAGACTCTCTGGGACAAAGCAGCAGTCACAAGGGTTATCAGGAGGAGCATGGACCTGAGCAGAAAGAATTTTGTCACCCAAAGGAGAAGTAAGACTGGTGCGAACCATAGCCAAGATACGATCAGGAGGAGTCATAGGAACCGGAACCGACTCCGACATGGAAGTGGAAGAAAATTGTCGTGACAAGGCATCAGCCCTTACATTCTTAGTACCGGTTAAGAATGAGACAATGTAATTAAAGCTTGACAAGAAAAGAGCCCATCACGCCCTTCTGGGAGAGAGTTGCTTAGCCTCAGACAAGAATGTAAGATTCTTATGGTCAGTAAGAATAAGAACGGGCACAATGGTACCTTCAAGGAGATGTCTCCATTCTTTCAGTGCTAAAATGATCGCCAACAGCTCTCTGTTACCAATCTCATAATTGCATTGAGCAGGTGACAATTTCTTGGAAAAGTAACCATACGGATGCATATCGCTCTCAGAGTTAGGACGTTGAGACAGAAGGGTGCCAACTCCAGTCTCAGAAGCATCAACTTCTAGGATAAAAGGCAACGTAGGATCAGGATGTGCCAACACAGGAGCAGAAATAAAGGCAGCCTTGAGAGTCTCAAAGGCCTTAATGGACTCCGAAGACCAACTCTGTGGGTTACTGTCCTTTCTGGTCATATCAGTCAGAGGCTTGACCAGAGACGAGAAGTTACGAATAAACTTCCGATAGTAGTTGGCAAAGCCCAGGAAACGCTGCAGAGGAGGTAAACCCACGGGTCGAGGCCACTGTAGGACTGCCGACAGTTTCTCTGGGTCCATCGAAAAACCAGCAGTGGAAATTACATAGCCCAGGAATGTAACCTGTTCACGATGGAACTCGCACTTCTCCAGTTTACAATAGAGATTGTTCTCCCTTAGTTTCTAAAGTACATGACAGACATCTGTGTGGTGGCTCTCCAGGGACTTGGAAAATATGAGGATATCATCGAGATAAACCACCACACACAATTGCAACAAATCTCGGAGGACATCGTTAATAAATAAATGGAAAACTGGCGGGGAGTTACAAAGGCCAAAAGGCATTACCAGGTATTCATAATGGCCTGTTCTGGTATTAAACGCATTTTTCCACACGTCGCCCTCCTTAATGCGCACGAGATTGTATGCCCCTCTCAGGTCAAGCTTTGTGAAAACCGTTGCTCCCTTGAGGCGGTCAAATAATTCTGTAATCAATGGAATCGGGTAGGCATTCTTAATCGTGACACGATTGAGACCCCTATAATCTATACAAGGACTCAGTTCACCGCTCTTCTTTTTCACAAAGAAGAAACCAGCACGAGCAGGAGACGAGGACTTGCGGATGAATCCTCGAGAAAGTGCGTCAGCAACATACTCCTCCATGGCCTTATCCTCCAAGACCGACAAAGGGCAAACCCGGCCACGAGGAGGTATGGCACCAGGTTGAAGGTTAATTGCGCAATCATAAGGCCGGTGTGGAGGCAAACTACCGGCTTGACCTTTATCAAAGACATTGCCAAAATCACGGTACTCCTCCAGCAGGGAGGGGAGTGAAGCGGTACACAGGACCTTAGATACCTTCAGGAAGCATGTCTCACTGCACTATGGTGACCAGGAGAGAACCTCAGCACGGAGCCAATCAAAAGAGGGGTTGTGCCTCTCTAACCAAGGATAACCACTAACCAGCGGAAATCTGGGTGAGGAAATAACTTGGAATTGGATTATCTCATGGTGAAGAGCCCCTACGGCCATGGACAACGGAACCGTCTCATGAGTCACATGGGCAGGCTGTAAAGGTCTCCTGTCAAGAGCCTCAATGGCAAGTGGAGTGTCACGCAGCTGCAGCGGAATCGAGTGCTGCGAAACAAAAGCAGCATCAATGAACAGGCCTGCAGCCCCAGAGTCGATTAACGCCTGTATCTCGATAGACGACTCAGCCCAAGAAAGGGTGACCAAAACCAGGGGTTTATCCTTCTGGTTAACTGGGGACGAAACAACGCCACACTAAGGTCTGTCCATGACAGGACCTCAAGGTTCGGGCGTTCCCTAGATGGGTTGGACAAGACTTCAAAAAGTGACCTGCCTGGCCACAATAAAGGCACAATCTCTCCCTCCTCCTAAAGGCTCTCTCATCCGCAGAGAGACGCATTAAGCCCAGGTGCATGGGTTCATCTTCACTGACCAACTCGGTACCAGGAGGCATGGGAGGCGAGGGAGGCATGGGTGGGACTACAAAGCTCGGAGGCAAACGTACAGGAGGCTTCCACAAGCGCTCCTTAAGAGAAAGTCTTTCTCTGAGTCTGGAGTCAATGAGGATGGCAAACGAGATCAAGTTCTCCAACTCAGTGGGTATATCTCGGACTGCTCTCTCATCCTTGATGGAATCCGAGAGACCATGAGAAAAAGCAGCCACGAGAGCCTCATTGTTCCAAGCAACCTCTGCTGCCAGAGTATGGAATTCAATGGCGTAGTCTGCAACAGTTCTCGTACTCTGTTTGATGGACATGAGGCACTTGGCAGCAGAAACGGAGCATGCGGGAACGTCAAAAACCCTTTTAAAGGAGGGCACAAACTGAGGGTAACTCAAGACAACAGGTTTCTGGGTCTCCCATAGAGGGTTAGCCCAGGCCAAGGCTCTCTCAGAAAGCAAAGATATCACAAAACCTACTTTGCTTCTGTCCGTGGGAAACACCTGGGGCAGCATTTCGAAGTATATTTCAACCTGATTGAGAAACCCTCTGCATTGAACTGGATCTCCCCAAAATCGCTGGGGAAGCGGAGCAGAACCAGACATGCCTCTTATAGAGGTAATACACAAGGCGGGTGCCTGCACAGAGACTAGCGCAGCAGCAGGGACGGCCTGTGACTCAGGTTGTACCGAAACAGCCACCGTGGGGGATTCCAGGTGAGCCGCGCGATTCAGGAGCGTTTGTAATGCCAAGGCAAACTGATCCATTTGGTGATCTTGCTCATCCAATCTGGAAAAAATATTACCAACAAGTGGATTGACTGTATCTTCTGAATTCATGTCCTTCGCGTACTGTCAGGAACCATGAAACAGACAGAGACAGAAGTACAATCAAATCACACTTGTTTATTAATAAAAATAAAAAGGTAAATAGGAAAAAGTGTAGTGAAGCATAGCCAGAGCCCAGTAGCCAGATCAGGTAGTCAGCCAGTCCAAAGTTCATAAACCAGATCGGATAATCAGCCAGTCCAGACATCAGGGATCCAAGGAGAGCAACTGCAAGCAGGATAGAAGCCAGGAGGGATGTCAGCAAGCCAGTCTTGAAACAAACAGCAGGAGATGGTTCCTAGTGTTGTGACCAACGCGAAGGCAAAGGAAAGAGTGAGCTGAAAGGCTTTAAATAGGCAGGTCAGACGAGCATCATCGGGAACAACTGGTAACATTGGAAAGAGAAGAGAGCTAGTAATTAGCCGACAGCTGATCGGCCAGCCCAGAGGAGGAAGGGCTAAGCCAGCTCTGACACCCACAAAGCGTTGGATACCATTTTTATCGCTGGGACTTGGCCAAACCAAGATGGCCGTGACCTTTTTGGGATCCATCGTGATACCTTTGGTGCATATGATCAGGCTCATTAATTGTATGTTTTGCCGTTCAAATTCGCATTTCTCAGGTTTGGCGTAAAGCCTTCTTGTAAGTCTTTAAAAGCCTGCGTCAGGCCTGCTAGATGCTGGCAAAGTTCCTCCATAGGAGAGAGTGCTCCTGTCACGGACCTGGTGGTACAGCCTGATATGCAGAGGGCGGCCTCTCTTACACCTCTGATCCAAGGCCCCTGGTAGAGCAGACAGGAAGCGCAGGAATGCAGAGTCGCACGAGTGCCTGGCAGTATTACTGACAGCAGAGCTGGACTGGAACTCCTAGTGGGACTGTGGAGGAACACCGACACAGTGGAAGACCAGGAACAGCGGTAAGCACCACAGGCTGAGGAGCAGATGCAGCTGCAGGTAGTATGGATGCTCCCAAAGGGCTGGAGAGAAGGCAGGTACAGGCAGGCTGGGTCATATACGGGAGGACAAGTCAGGAACGGATGCAGAGGCTGGAGCGGAGTCAGAGTACAGGCCAGGTCGGTAACGGGCTGGCAATGAAGTAGCAGAAGCAGCAGGCAGGTGCAGAGTCAGAGACAAGCAGGGATCGCTGTAGAACAGACAGCATTGAGTCTGGGTGCTGACCCACTTTAAATGTTACAAGGTGCGTGGGTAGGTATTCTCCTAACAGGATTTGAAGATTTAGGATGTCTTCTGTGGCTACCATCTTGGTTGCTGGGTTGTGCTGACTGGGGGGGGGGGGCGATTCTGCAAACTGGGGGGTTTGTGCTGACTGAGGCCGCGTACACACGCGGGGACTGTTCGCCCAACTTTGTTCGTCAAACAGTTTGAGCGGACAGTCCGCTCAAAATTAGCATGGACGGACTTGGCCACACACGACGAACGAACAGTCCGCTGAAACTTGCGCGATGACGTGAACGGCACGTACGACGGTACTAGAAATACGACGTCCTATACACTGCAATGCAACCTTCGGCGTGTAAATCCTTTCTGAGCATGCGCGGAACTTAGTTTGACGAACAAGCCTACACACGGGCGGACTGTCCGCTCAAACCAAGTTTCAGCGGACAGTTTTACGGAATTTCCGAAAAACTTTGTTCGTCAGACTGTCCGCTGAAACTGTCCGCTGAAGCCCACACACGAGCGGACTGTCCGCCGAAACACTGTTCAGCGGACAAAGTTGGGCGAACAGTCCCCGCGTGTGTACGCGGCCTTAGGGGGGAGGTTGTGCTGACTGGGCAGGGAATTTTGCAGACTGGGGGGCGGGGATTGTGCTGGCTGAGGGGAGGATTGTGCAGACTGGTGGAGAATTGTGCAGACTGGGGGGCTCCACAGTGCTCTGGACAGTGGTCTGACAGGAGGCCTGTAATTTACACAGTGCTCTGGACAGTGGTATGAGGGAAGGCCTATAATGTACACAGTGCTCTGGACAGTGGTATGAGGGGAGGCCTGTAATCTACACAGTGGTCTGGACGGTGGTATGAGGAGAGGCCTGTAATGTACACCGTGCTCTGGACATGGTATGAGGGGAGGCCTGTAATGTACACATTGCTCTGGACAGTAGTATGAGGGGAGGCCTGTAATGTACACAGTGCTCTGAGGGGAGGCCTCTAATGTACACAGAGTGCTCTGGGTGGTGGTATGAGGGGAGGTCTGTAATGAACACAGTGCTCTGGACAGTGGTATCTTTAGTAGTATATTTCTTTCTTCTTTTTTTTTTATTATCTCATGGACGAAAAGTCAAAAATAATGTATATATCATACAATCATTCCATAAACACATACCACATACACTGCATATATTATTGATCAGTGCCCTGATTACATTCCTAAATATCCCCCTGCGTGGAGATGCTGCTGATCAGCTCTCCTCGCCGCGCACGCTGTCAGCATAAGGTGAGGAGCGCCGATTCCCAGCACTTCCTTGTTTACATGTGACTGGCTGTGACTGAACACTAGCAACACTGCGCTCCCCCACAGGCGTGTGAGAGCGCCCGTTCTGGGACACCGTCATATGACGGTGTCCCAGAACGAGAGCCGCACCGCCCCGCCGTCATTTGATGGTGGGCGGGCAGCAAGTGGTTAAAGGGATACAGCAAATGTAAATAAGGCCTAAGGGTTCTGCCCCCCCAACAGACTCCCCCCCCCATCCGTGATTCCTGGACTCCTGCTCCTCACGAGTTCCCAGTAAACAATGTCAGGATATTGAGTGTGAAGACATCAAAGGGTATTTCTTCTTTTGCAGTCATATTTGAGAAAACCCCACTATGTGTCTGAGTTCCCATTCACACATCATTTATTTATTTATTTTATATATTTCTTACCTTTTAGATCAGCCTTTCTCAACCTTTTCAACACAGAGGAACCCTTGAAATAGTTCTCCAGTCTTGAGGAACCCCTGCTAAAAATTAGAAATGTACAACTCATGATACATTAGTGTGATGGTCAGTGGGAAGAATGGTCCTTACACTTGTGGTCATTGGGAAGAATTACCCCCTTACAGATAGCTAAAAAGATCAACGGTGTCGGTGGGAACTTATCTGAGAGGCAAATATTGCCCAGTGCTGAAGGAACCCCTAGCAACCTTTGGAGGAACCCTAGGGTTTCACGGAACCCTGGTTGAGAATCGCTATTTTAGATGTTTCTCAGGACAAGGAGACGGGGTTTACCGTAAAGCCTGAAAGTCAGCCGGTTCAGCAGGAACTGGCCAAGTTTCATTACGCACGCATTGATGTCTGTTTAACAGAAGATAGTTGGCTTTTGTCAAACAGGCATGCTAAACCAGCATTAAATCAGCACTTGCAGCCAATGGCTGCAAGCACATATCTGTGTATTCTGGTGGTGGGGAGTCCCTGCTGTCAGAATACAATATAACAGTGGGAAAGATGCCAGAATCAACATTGCTTGTGGTGATGTGGGGATCTGTTAGTGTTTTTTTCATTTACCCAACTGCTTAAATGAAAAAAAACTGTACAAGATATACCCAGCTTTAGGTAAGGTTTTGTGAACAATGTCAGAGTGAACATGTCTCAAGTCTGTGCTTCTTAACTCCTTAGTGCCGGCACTTTAGGAGGTTTCAGACTCCGGGAGGCAGAGGCAGGCATTTCTGTAATGTGACCGATGTGATTGGCTGTCACAGCAGTCACATGATCAGAATGTTCCCGATCACTACTTAACTTTTCATTACTCACTGGTAAATGTGCTGGAAGTGCGCTCTTGGCACAGCATTGTTTATATTTTGGTATGCATATATGCGGCCTCTCTGCATTAAGGCCCACCCTCTAAAAAGCTGCATATATTTCCCAATGTCCTTTGCAGAGTGTAAACTTGGAAACGTTCAGCTATAGCACTTTTGTGTTTAGAGCTATCAAAGTTTTCCATCTTGGAGGAGGTAACTCTGATTCATGTAGTTAACTTTGAGATGTACAATAAATGTTGTACTTACCTTGGTCGTATTTCTGACTTGGTCTCCTTTCCTTCAAAACGGTGTCTTCATCTGTGAATTGCTATTATGGCTACATACTCCATTTATTTACATAGGAATGCCACAATTATTAGGAAGGTGTTTATAGTTACATTCACTTTCATGTTGAGACTGGTACATTATACCAATGTTTCTCAACGCCAGTCCTCAAATACCCCCAACAGGTCATGTTTTCAGGATTTCCCTCAGATGAAACAGCTGTGGTAATTACTAAGGCAGTGAAATTATCAAATCACCGGTGCAAAATAATGGAGAGCGTGAAAACATGACCTGTTGGGGGTACTTGAGGACTGGATTTGAGAAACAATGCATTGTACAATATATGAGTAGCACCCTGATGTTTAGGCAGGGTTGCTCTTAAATTTATCTGCTAAGTGATAGTTGCCTTGGCCAATTGCTAGGAAGTCAATTGATTTTGCCCTAATTCTGGAATTGCCGCACTTCTTTTTTTTGTTGCTAGATGGCTGGGTATCTCGTGACATTAGATAAGACAAGGGAATTGCAAGGACAGATTAGGAATTAATGGGGTATCTCAGCCAATGGATTTTCCTGGGTCCCTTGGCCTGCTGGGAGAGCCTATTTATTTAGGTGGAGTCAGACGATCGAGGTTCTGTGCCACCTGGACGGTTGTCTGGGTGGACATACAGTATGTTGTCTTGTACCCGGCTACTAGGCAGGAGACCTGAGGCCTATTCCGGGGGCATCTGGCTGCTAGGCTGTCTGAGGGCCTATCCATTCCAGAAGCAAGAGAGCAGTGTAGGGTTGGAATTGCAGCTTGCAGTCCAACCAGAAGTAACAGTTCTTCCGGCCGGAAAACCTGTCACGGTCAGAGGTAGAGGGGAAGCTTTCGCCACTAAGGGACCAACCACCTTTTTACCAGGGATCACTGTGATTAGCTGAAGCAAGTGCCAGAGCAGTATTCTCACCAACTGGGGACGGTGAAGAATTGGAAAACTTCAGCAGATGTCAAGCCATGGACCCAGCCAGTGGAGGTGACACTTGCAGAGCATTATCGTGTGCCAAGCCAAGGACCGAGCAGGCCAGTGGGGTGAAGTTGAAGATTATCTGTTAGTGTCAAGCTAGGGACCCAGCAGGGACGCGGAAGTGACGCTTGAGGAAGATACTAAGGGAGAAGATTGAAAGTGCTCAGAAGATCCAGTGGCAGTAGATCAGCGGGTCTAAGTAATAGACTGGGAGCTCAGTTGAGTGAAGATCTACAAAAAGGAGATTGTGACGGAAGTGAAAGAGTTCATTACAACTTTTGTTAGAAACTGTTCAAGATTGTTGCAATAGGAGACAGCGTTTCTACGCATGCAGAATTGGTGTCTAGCTGGATGCCTTTCCCTGCATGGCTGTCTGCCTATAGAAGTCTCGGAGTCTGCCAATTAATACGCATCCACGTAAGGATGTCCTGGCCCCAACCCTCTCTCTCACAGTTCTGTTCAAAAGACAATAAATCTCTTTGCATTCAAGAAGTGTCTGGCGCCCATTAATCCACCTTGCATCACACCCACCTATGTAGAGCCGGTGCCTTGTAACTCACTCTACATAGAAGGATGTCAGCTGTCCCTAACTCTGGAGGTCACCATTAGGCCTCAGGGGCTCCGGGACCTCACTACATATAGTATATGTACCCCCATATATATTTCATATTTAACACATGCAGGTATTGTTGACCGGTCCAGTTGTTTGGGTTCCTCGTTGTTCGCCCTATTCCCTACATCGCTTCATGTTTATTGGGGTTACTCTTTTCTTCTTTGGCTGGATATCGCCACACAATGTTTGGATCAATATAGTATTTAGCAGTTAATTTGTGAGTTGTGATTAACAGTTATTTGAACATCTTTTTATATACCATACTATCTTCTCAAAGCATTGCTCGCTATTATATACACACAATATATTACCAATAGTATTGGGATGCCTGCCTTTGCATGCACATGAACTTTAATGGCATCCCAGTCTTAAGCCTCATACACACGATCAGATTTTCGGCAGGGAATTTTGTGATGACAGCCTAAAAACCGACCGTTAGTACGCTCCATCAGACAATTGTTGTCCAACTTTCCGCCAACAAATGTTGGATGGCAAGCTAGTAAAAGGGTCTGTTGTCAGATTTTCCTATCATGTGTACACAAGTCTGTCACACAAAAGTTGAAAGTACAAACACGCATGCTCAGAATCAATGCTAACCAAACACAACATTAGCAGAAGGTGCCCAAAGGGTGGCGCTCAAGAGCTGAAATTCCTCTACTACGTTTGTGTTTGTTGGTCGACAATTGTGTACCGTTTGTATGCAAGACAAGTTCCTGGCACACGCCCTTCAGACAAAAGTCTGACGCTTTGATGGCCAACAATCTAGGAGGGGGCTTTAGTCCGTAGGGTTCAATATTGAGTTGGCCCACCCTTTGCAGCTATAACAGCCTCTGGGAAGGCTGTTCACAAGGTTTAGGAATGTGTCTATGGGAATGTTTGCCATTCTTCCAGAAGTGCATTTGTGAGGTCAGGCACTGATGTTGGAGGAGAAGGCCACTCTAATTCATCCCAAAGGTATTCTATTGGGTTGAGGTCAGGACTCTGTGCAGGCCAGTCAAGTTCCTACACCCTAAACTCGCTCATCCATGTCTTTATGGACCTTTCTTTAGGCACTGGCGCACAGTCATGTTGGAACAGGAAGGAGCCACCCCCAAACTGTTCCCATAAAGTTGGGAGCGTGAAATTGTCCAAAATGTCTTGGTATGCTGACACCTTAAGAGTTCCCTTCATTGGAACTAAGGGACCAAGCCCAACCCACTTTTGAAGCTCATATAAATCAAGTATGCAAGACTTCTTTCTACCACCTTCGTAATATCTCTAAACTTCGTCCTATCCTTTCTTTTTCCGATGCTGAAAGATTGATTCATGCCTTTGTCTCCTCCAGGCTGGATTATTGCAACGCACTTCTCATTGGGATTCCGAGAAAGAGCATGCAGAGGTTGCAATACGTTCAAAACTCTGCAGCGAGGATCCTAATGAGAGTGCGGAAGCATGAGCATATCACTCCAATTTTAAAATCTCTTCATTGGCTGCCGGTCTCTACAAGGATTGAGTATAAGGTCTCTCTTCTTGTGCATCAATGCATACATGGACAAGCTCCACCTTATCTTAAGGAACTTCTTAGATTGCAAAATCTACCGCGTTCCCTTCGCTCAACTAATTTGAATTGTTTAGAGGTTCCAAAAACTAGGTTGAAAACCATGGGAGATAGGGCCTTTTGTGCTGCTGCCCCACGTCTGTGGAATGCTTTGCCTGATAGTCTGAGGGTTTCTCAGTCTACTGAAAATTTTAAAAAGGGGTTGAAGATTTTTCTTTTTAGCAAATGTTTTGTAAATTAAGCGGTTTGTTTGTTTTTATTGTAATTATGTAGCACTTTGAGGTCTTTTGATGGAAAGTGCATTATAAATAAAATTTATTATTATTATTATTATTATTAACCCCTGAAAAACAACCCCACACCATAATCCCCGCCTCCACCAAATGATTTGAACCAGTGCACAAAGCAAGGTCCATAAAGACATGGATGAGCGAGATTGGAGCCATTAAAGTTCATGTGCTTGTAAAGGTAGGCCTCCCAATACTTTTGCTAATATAGTGTTTATGTCTCATAGCACCTTGTTGGCTCCTGATTAAGCCATGTTCTGAAATGTGTTGAGATTGGCCCTTCAACCTATGGACATACATCAGGTGAACAATGAAGATTCAGGACTTTTTGTCCTCATAAATAGAATAGTGTTTATTGAGGGGTGTCATACACGAGGTGTAATGTCACCAATGAGCCCTTTCTAATATACTGTATATGCACATCTATTGGAGTGCATTCATTTATTTGCATTTAACTTTGCGTGGGTACCACCGGCCCCCCCTAAGCCACTCATGTGGTACTGATAGTGTTTGGGTATTGGCAGTAGAAGAGTTAAAGTGCCACCTATTAATGATTTTGGGTATTGTAGTTTTTTGCTGTTCTGCGGGTACATGCTATTTTGAGATTTTACATATCCATTTACTCAATACAACCAAATCTTTTATTGAGTACAAAAAAAATGTGAATTATATTGTGCTTGTGTGTGATAAACGGAATCAGTCCGATGCATACCACACACAGTCGGATTATCCGACGACACGGTCCGATAGGACACATTCCGACGGATTCTCCGACCGTGTATACAAGGGCTTATAGTATACACAGTCTCTGCTTTCAGAAAATATATAAGGTTCTGGGGTCTATAAGCCATTTTTTCTAACCAAAAAAATACTGATTTTAACATGTATTGCAGAAAATTTATAAATCTCTCTGGAGGTGAAGAGGTTATAAACCTGTCTGTGAGCTCATGGACACTTTAAATCCAGCAGCTCCCTCTGGTGTTCAGGATCGGCAACCGCGCTATACAGAAGGGACGGGGCGGGAGGCAAAGCCAGTGTCTGGTGCTTGCATACGTTTGGCGACGCCGACATTCATCTCCAGGAGCCGTGTTCCGTCAGATTAGGCGGCCCGTCAGAATGTGCAACGGAAGTGACATTCCGTCGCCGCCATCTTGCTACACCCCTCACTCCTCCACAGCAGTGTTGCCAACCTACCAGATTGAAAATTTACTGACACAACACCCAAAGTTTACTGGCACAGCCACATTTTTACTGGTATTTCCAAAAGTTACAGAATTACAGTTTTAAGTGCATATTTGAGTATTTTGGCTACAAACAAGTACAATGTGGAATTGGCAATGTGATTTAAGGTAGATATTTCTTATTTTATTTTTGATACAGTAAGCAAGGCCTCCTGAGGGCAAGAAATTAGACTGGGCGAGGAGTGGGACACAATGAGGTAGGAGAGGGTATATCTTCAATGACAAAAGGTTGGGTTTAATCATGTTCGTGTTAAATCATTTGCTTAAAAGGAAAATATAATGTTTCACCATGTTCTTATATATGTAATTATGAACAATATCAGATGTTTGATGTACCTGACGATTCTTACATTTTGTTAAAAATCTCAATAAACATTATTGGGAATTTTTTTTTAGAATGGGTGGCTCTCACAGTGACACTGGCAGCAGTGTGCAACAGCACAGATCACCGACACTCCCTCGGTCCCCTCCTGAGTCACAGTGACAGTCCCTCTCATTGCCAGGTGGTCCCTTTAGTCCACTCCAGTCCAAACAGCACTGACAGTCCCGTGCCCGGCTTGCCTTGCTTCCATCCCGCAGACCCGCACACAGGGCTCCAGCTTCTCCACTCGGCTCCCTTGCACCATGATATCACACGACACGCTTCCGCCAGACCCGCCCCCCGCACCACCCAAACACACTGTAGCTGTCACTGGAATGGTCTCAGGCAGCTCCGGACCGGAACTGCGCATGCTCAGTACTAAACCGAGCATCACAGCCATATTTTCTTCCTGGCAAGCTTTTCCTGTTACTGCCATTTACTGGCAGTGGAAAAGTTCCTGTTTTTTACTGGCTGCCAGTAAAAATCTGACCGTTGGCAACACGGCTCCACAGTAAGGCCTCATGTACACTGCTGCTGGTAAAACGGATGTTTAGGAGCAGTTGGGAATTTTTTTCGACTGCCCCTGAACTCTCCCCTATGTTATCTCATCAGTCCATGTACACAGGGTCGTTTATAGTCGTTTCTATGCAGATGAGTTTAGAGGCATTTCAAGTGCCAAATGCTTCTAAAAGCAGCTAAGTGTTGTAACATATTTAGCCGTGTTTTGGTTATAGGTGTTTTTCATTTTTGGCTATTTAACCACTTGCCTACTAGGCACTTAAACCCCCCTGCTGCCCAGACCAATTTTCAGCTTTCAGTGCTCTCACACTTTGAATGACAATTACTCAGTCATGTAACACTGTATCCAAATTATTTTTTTGTCCTTTTTTTCCCACAAATAGAGCTTTCTTTTGGTGGTATTTGATCACCTCTGGGTTGTTTATTTTTTGCGCTATAAATGAAAAAAGACCGAAAATTCTGAAAAAAATATATTTTTTTCTTTGTTTCTGTGATAAAATTTTGCAAATTATTAATTTTTCTTCATACATTTTGGCCAAAATTTATACTGCTACATATCTTTGGTAAAAATAACCCAAATTAGTGGATATTATTTGGTCTTTGTGAAAGTTAGAGAGTCTACAAGCTGTGGTGCAAATCATACAAAATTTATCACATCTGATGTACTGGTCTCATTTCTTGCGACCCAAACAAGCCAGGAAAGTACAAATACCCCCCAAATGACCCATTTTTTGAAAGTAGACATTCCAAGGTATTTAGTAAGAGGAATGGTGAGCTTTTTGATGTTGTCATTTTTTCCCACAATTTTATATTTTTTTTTCCACAAAATTGTCATTGTAATAGGTTATTTCTCTCACTTGGCATGTGATGTGTATACCACAAATAATGCCCCAAAAGAAATTCTGCTACTCCTCCTGAGTATTAGGATACCACATGTGTGGGACTTTTTCACAGCCTGGCCACATAGAGAGGCCCAACATGCAGGGAGCACCATCACGTGTTCTAGGAGCATAAATTACACATCTAACTTGTTGACTACCTATTACACTTTTAAAGGCCCTGGAGCACCAGGACAATGACACGTGACACTGACATGGCAGTGATGACAGATGGCACTGATACGTGGCACTGATGACAGATGCCATTAATACGTGGCACTGATGACACGTGATACTGATGACAGATGGCACTATGTGGCACTGATGACAGATGGCACTTATACGTGGCACTGATGACACATGGCACTAATACGTGACACTGATGACAGATGGCACTAATACGTGACACTGATGACACGTGACACTGATGACAGATGGCACTGATACCTGGCATTGATGAAACGTGACACTGATAACAGATGGCACGTGACACTGACAGGTGGCACTGATGACAGATGGCACTGATAAGTGGCACTTATGACAGATGGCACTAATATGTGGCACTGATGACAGGTGACACTGATATGGCACTGATGACAGATGGCACTATGTGGCACTGATGACAGGTGGCATTTATACGTGGCACTGATGACAGATGGCACTTATACGTGGCACTGATGACACATGGCACTAATACGTGACACTGATGACAGATGGCACTAATACGTGACACTGATGACACGTGACACTGATGACAGATGGCACTGATACCTGGCATTGATGAAACGTGACACTGATAACAGATGGCACGTGACACTGACAGGTGGCACTGATGACAGATGGCACTGATACGTGGCACTTATGACAGATGGCACTAATATGTGGACATAGAGTTAGATTATAATTATGCTGAGCGAAGAGAGGCCATGCCTGAAGCGTTGCGAGTGGCCCTGTGGCAAAGTGGTCTTACAACAGTGTTGGAACACATATGGTGGCGTCGCGCATGCGCACTCCAGCGGGTAGCAAAATGTGATGGGTAGCCGAATGTGTCGTGACAGAGGCAAGCAGACATCTTGTTACACCTACTGGAGTTTTGCATTTCACAGTTATTTTTAACAGGAAACGGAGCTTATAAGGTGAAATACAGTATTCGGAAATCCATCGGACTGTTTACATCTTGAATTATAAAAGCAGCTAATGCTCACATTAGCAAACCTGTGAAATCAGCAGGTTTGCCGCTTAAACTTTGTTTCCTGTTAAAAATAACTGTGAAATTCAAAATTCCGGTGGGTGTAACAAGATGTCCGCTTGCCTCCTTCTCGGTGTATCGTCACTTGTGGAGGAGTGCGGGTGTAGCAAGATGGCGGCCACACACGTCACTTCAGTGATGGGTCGCCATATCTGACGGAACAGCGGTCGTCGCTCCACGTGACAGCGCTGTCATTTTGGAGGACTTCAGCAGTGAGCTGTAAGAGCCGCTCTAGCTCGCTTGGTAGACTCTATGGTGATCCCGGCTGGACCCGGAGATGCAGCTCACAGTGAAAGCGTTAAAAGGCAAAGAGACGAATATTCAGGTGAGAGGAGGTCCTGTGCGGTATGTACTGCAACGGTGGGAGTGAGACTCCCCAGGTCTCTGTTATCCTTCATATGGGTGTTCAATAGACAGCAGCAGCACTGTACAAAGAGCACCTGTCCCTGCCCTCTCATACAGTGCCGTACAGGAGAGATGTGCTTAGGCCTAGTGATTAGGTCTGGAACATTCTGGTCCCTGTAAATGTCTTGGTTAGTGTTCTGGGTGTGTTTGTATACCGATGTCCTCCCATCCCCCACCCTGTGTGGATCCCTGTACTAGGATGGAGACATGCACATTCAGTGATAACATGCCAAAAATCACATCAGTGTGCTGCACTGCATTGTAACTTCTTTTAGTGGCCGTATTAGAGTCCTACGGTGTGGCAAGTAGGCGTTGGGCCCCGCGGTGTGGCACGCAGGCGGTGGTGTAGTGGTTAGCACTTTCACCTAGCTGCATAGGGTCCTTGGTTCAAATCCTGACCACGACACCATCTGCCTGGAGTTTGCATGTTCTCCCTGTGCCTGCGTGGGTTTCCTCCCACACTCCAAAGACATGCTGGTAGGTTAATTAGACCCTATCTAAAAAAATTGGCCTTAATATGTGTATGTCAATGTTGTATGTGTTTGTAAGCGTGTCAGGACCTTACGGGGTTAAGGACCATGCAAAAAGCCGCAGATGGATTCTGGTGGCAAGAAAGCGCCCTGAGGCGATTCAGTTGCATAGGTAGCACTATAGAAGTCACTCATTCCACGGTGTGGCACGCAGGCGTTGGGGGGGGCACGCGGTGTGGGCTTTGGGTAGTTTCTGTTGTAATTATAATTTAAAAGGAGTAAACATTTGACATGTCAAATTGCACTGATGTGAATGGGGGCTTAAAGCATTTTATAAATGTGTTACAAGCGTTTTATAGCTTCAGGCTTTTTTGTATAGCCAATAGAAAGCACTAGGGGGGGGAAATTAGGGATGGAGAGCGGTGGCTTGAGCAGAAAAGGAGCGACAAAACGCTTGTAAAACACCCAAGTCAGGGAGTTATATTGAAGTCTGTGGGGCCAAAAAAAAAAAAAGCCCTCTTTTTAAAGTGAAACTGTACGCAGGATTTGTTTACTACATGGGACATACTATGTCTCTACTGTGTATATGTGGCGTTGGTGAGGGAGTTCACAGATGTTGAATCACAGAAGTGAAGGTGAGTTTTCTCTTTCGTTCATTGACTGAAACAGCACTCTTAATCTTGACCTTAGGGTTATATCGCCACCTTTTAGGAGTAGGACTAGGCAGAACATAAACAAAAAAAAAAAAAACAGCACCGCCTAGGGGCGCTCCTTCTTGGCAGTGCCCCCCACTCTGCTCCCAGCAGCTCAGAGATTTTTCTGCCTAGTATAGAAGAAGGATCTGGCTCCCTGCTGGGACCTGTGGTTCTTTGGATTTTGTTTATTTCTTTTTCCTTTTTTTTTTTTCCTGTGATCTGCAATCAATAACTGAGCTGTGTGATAGGCAGGATAATATAGATCCTGGTATTCTCCCCAGCCTGGCCATCGAGCACGCGCAGACTTTAGCTCTGCACTGGTTTGGCCGCGACAGGCCCCATTCTGGACTTGGCGGCCGGTGAGGTACAGTCTTGCAGGCGCACATATGACCGGGCTACTGTTGTCTGGCTCACAGTGTCGCCATGGCCGACAGCCACTCCGTCGAGGCGGGAGATGGGTCTGTCTGTGGAGTGCGGCCAGCAATCCCTGCAGGAGAAGTAGGGGCTCCACCGGTCCCAGGCACGGTGGAGCAGCTGGGCACTCCCAGGGGGGGTCGATTGGGGGTACCAGGCTCTCCCATTCTCCCCTCTTCTTTTTTCCCTCCCCTCCTTCCCGGGGGTGCTGCCGGTTGCTGGGCGCATCGGGGGTGCGTGCACCTACCTGACCTAGGTGGGGCTTCTCCAGGTGGACTCTGGGCGTCCTGGTATAGGGGGTGAGCTGGTGTTCTATCCGAGTGCAGAGCTGCCATTTTTTCTTTCTTCTCTGCTTTAGAAGGCCCGGGTGGTGACAGGCGAGGTATGGCAGATATGGCAGACGCCCCTACGATGGCAGCTGATTCTTCAGGGTCGGCGGTACCCCTGGACGCTTTGTTGGCGGTTCTGGAATCATTTATTTCCGGGGTGGAAGTGGCATGCGGGCATAAGGGGCGTAAAAATCACCCCCTAATCTTTTGGGGAGGGCTCTGATTCAGAATCGGGTCCCACTGTAGCAGACGGCCCCTGTCTGGACGGTTCAGAGGAGGCGAGCCCTGACCTTTTGGACAATGAGGAAGAATCCTCTGCATCAGTTACGGTGCAGGAGAAGACGCTAGTGGGGGCACTTGTCAGGGTGGTACGGGATACTTTAAAGATGGAGGATACGGCTGGCACATCTGCAGAGGTGTCAGTTCCCTTTGGGTCCCACAAGCTGGTCCGTACCGCTAAGGCGTTTCTCTAACTGGCTTATTTTGATAAGTTTATTCACAAGGATTGGGAACGCCCACAGTGTTCCTTGTCAGTTCCTAGCTGTTTTGCGGTGCATTACCCCTTTTGAGGAGAGTTTTTTGAAGAAATGGGCATCTCCGGTCGTTGACCCTCCCGTGTTCTGGTTAAATAAGGTGACTATGATTCCGGTGGATGGGTCCCCTTCTTTCAAGGATCCTGCCGACAGAAGTGCTGGGGCGGTTGCTCTGTCTATATTTATGATGGTGGGGTCAGTGCTGCATCCGGTGTTAGCCACGGCTCTGGTGTCACTGCCGCTTACGGAATGGGCCAAGTTATTACACTGAGAGTTGGGGAATGAGCAAGTCTCCCCAGTATGTGTGGAATTGGCAGAGCAGTTGGTGCCCGGGCTTAAGTATGTCTGTGAAGCTCTAGATGCGGCCCCGTTGCTTTCAAGGTTCTCGGCGTCAGCTGTAATCCTGCGCCGGCTTATTTGGTTCAAATGTTGGTGAGCGGACCAGACATCTAAGAAAGTCTTGGCGGAGTTGCCCTGGGGGGGGGGGGGGGCTGTTTGGTGCCTCTTTGGATGACATTATTAAGGACATCACTGGGCGTTCCCAGTCCAACAAGGTTCCCGCAGATGGACAAAGACGCCCTTGGCATCACAAACCAAACAAGCCTGCGGACAAGTCCACAGCCGCATGAAGGTTAACCCCTGCCTGACTTACGGGTGGGGGGTTGCCTTTGGGAGTTTGCAGACCGGTGATCTTCACTTCTTTGCGAAGAGTGGGTCTGCGAACTGGTTTTGTCAGGATACAAGATATCCTGACATTCTTTCTTCTCCGCCAGACAGGTTTTTACACTTCAATCTTCATTTTCTCCCGTCTCGTCAGGAGGCCTTGTTTGGAGCGGTACAGGACTTGCTACTGCGGGGGGTAATAGTTCCTGTACCAGCCTCCGAAAGATTTTGGGGATTCTACTCCAATCTTTTCATAGTTCCAAAGAAAGGGGAGGGGGGGGGGGGTTCGTCCGGTTCTGGATCTCAATGCCCTCAATTGTTTTGTGAGGGTACGGAGGTTCAGGATGAAATCTGTCCGTTCCATGGTGGCGGCGCTACATCAGGGGAATTTCCTGGCCTCCTTGGACATCAAGGACGCATACTTGCATGTCCCCATATGCCTCAGGCACTAGAGGTTCCTGCGTTTAGTGGTCGGGGACACGCACTATCAATTTGTGGCACTTCCTTTTAGCCTGGCACCAGCATCGAGGTTCTTCACCAAGGTGCTGGCTTCGGTTCTGGCGTTGCTGAGACAACGAGGGATCATGATCGTGGGTTACCTGGATGATCTCCTCCTGAGAGCAGCCTCAGAATTGAGAGAGGATATGACGATTACCATGAAGACCATTCGTGAGTTCGGCTGGGTGTTGAATCTCCAGAGGTCGGTGTTTCCGACCCAACGCCTGGAGTACTTCTGGATTCTTCAAAGGCAAAGGTCTTTCTTTCAGCAACCGACAGATTCTTCGCTGTGCGGTTACTTATGTCCCGCAAGAGGTTGCTGCTATGTTTTTGCTTTCTGGGCCTCAGGGTGGCCACTTTCGAGGCAGTTCCGTATACGCTCAGTTTCACACTCTGGTCTTGCAGAGGGAGATCTTGTCCAGATGGGACAAATCTCCGACATCCCTGGATTGTCAAATCCAGGTGAGACATCTAGTCAAGGCTTCGCTTCTTTGGCTAAGATTCCCGGCTCTTTGGTTCTTGAAGTCGTTTCCTCCTCTCCATTGGATGGTGATCATGACAGATGCCAGCCTGACTGGCTAGGGAGGCATTTGGGGGTCTTAATTTGGCCCAGGGCCGGTGGGCCCCAGAAGAATCTCGCCTGTCAATCAATGTTCTGGAGCTGCGGGCGTTCAGGCTGTGCCTCTCCATGTGGTTGCAGCGGCTGCAGGGTCGCCCGATCCAATCGTACAATGCCATGGTGGTGGTACACGTCAATCAGGGGGGACGAGGAGCTTGCAGCGGCGCTGGAGGTCTCTCACATTCTGCAATGGGCGTAGAAAACTGGCAGGCGGATTATCTCAGCCGCCAGTTGCTGGACCAGGGGGAGTGGTCCCTTTTTGTCTGGAAGTGTTTCATCTCATTAGCCGGCGATGGGGCACACCGGACTAAGATCTCCTGGCCTCTCCTCTCAATCGGAAGGTGCAGAGATTTGTGGCCAGAACAAAGGATCCTTGGGCAGATGCGTCAGATGCGCTGGCATTATCAACTCATTTATGCCTTTCCCCCTCTCAGAATTCTTCCTCGTCTGCTCCAAAGGATAGGGGCGGAGGGATATCGGTAATTCTAGTCGCTCCAGACTGGCCTCAGCGTCCTTGGTACGCCAACGTAGTATGAATGGTGGGAGACGTGCCCTGGCGGCTGCCGTTTCGAGAGCACCTTCTTTCCCAGGGTCCCATATTCCACCCTGCTTTACCGTCTCTGGCTTTAATGGCATGGCTGTTGAAAGCCGGGTGCTGAGGGACCGAGGGTTGCTGACTTCGGTGATTTCCACTATGTTAAGGGCACGTAAGTCCATGTCTAGGAAGATTTATCATTGCACATGGAAGGCCCACATCTTCTTGTGTGAGGCTATGGGGTGGCATCCGCGGTCCTATTCGGTTTCTAGGATCCTGCTGTTTTTGCAGCAGGGAGTTGATCAGAAACGCGCTTTGAGCACCATCAAGGGACAGGTATCGGCTCTAGCTATCTTTTTTTCAGCGGCCATTAGCGACTCACTCGTTGGTGTGCACGTTTATTCAGGGTGTTCGGCATGCGGCTCCCCTGGTACGTACCGTATATACTCGAGTATAAGCCGAGATTTTCAGCCTCTTTTTTGAGGCTGAAAGTGCCCCCCTCGGCTTATACTCGAGTCATCGCCGTCTGTCTGCCCGAACAGCGTGTCGAGCAGACAGACAGCGGCCATTCTAACTTTCAAAAGCCGCGCCTCCCTGTCTGTGATAGGCGGAACACAATTTCCCAGCAGTCTGTGTTCCGCCTATCACGGACATCCGCTCATCCTCATACTATGGACGAGGATCAGAGGATGTCCGTGATAGGCGGAACACAGACTGCTGGGAAATTGTGTTCCGCCTATCACAGACAGGGAGGCGCGGCATTTGAACAGGGGAATGGGCGCCGACGAAGAGCGGTGATCCTGGGACGGGACCGGACGGAGGCTCGGCTCGGCTCGGGACGGGACGGGACCGGACGGAGTCTCGGGACGGGACGGGACGGGACCGGACGGAGTCTCGGGACGGGACGGGACCGGACGGAGGCTCGGGACGGGACGGGACCGGACGGAGGCTCGGGACCGGACGGAGGCTCGGGACACAGGTAGGCTGGACACACAAGGCCACACACACACATTATGTGCCATCTGCATACTTTGATCACTACCACACCTGTTTGGCAAGTGCTGCTGACATTCCTACTTCCTCCAGTTCCACAGTCCACTGCCTTAATGTCCCAGGAACTCTCAACTTCATGCATCCTCCCCCTATGCAATGCTTTATTTGCATGTTCTCTCTTTTAGGGAATGTAGAAAATGTACACACACACACACACACACACACACACACACACACACACACACACACACATGGATGGACACACACACACACAGGGATGGATGGATGGATGGACACACACACACACAGGGATGGATGGACACACACACACACAGGGATGGATGGATGGATGGACACACACACACAGGGATGGACAGGCATATCTCACCCTCGGCTTATACACGAGTCAATAGGTTTCCCAGTTTTTTGGGGGTAAATTGGGGGCCTCGGCTTATACTCGGGTCGGCCTATACTCGAGTATATACGGTACCTAAGGTCAAAACTAAGAGTGCTGTGTCTGTCAACGAACGAAAGAGAGAATGGGATTTTTTTTTCTACTTACCGTGAAGTCCCTTTCTCTGAAGTTCATTGACGGACACAGCACCCAGCCCTCCTATTTATGTTTATACTGTTTTATGACAAACTGAGCTGCTGGGAGCGGAGTTGGGGGTTACTGCCAAGAAGGATCGCCCCTGGGCGGTGCTGGGTTTTTTTTTTTTTTTCTTTAGATTCTGCCTACTCCTACTCCCAAAGGTGGCGATATAACCCTAAGGTCAAGGCGAAGAGTGCTTTTACTTAGTCAGGTTGAAAAAAGACACAAGTCCATCTAGTTCAACTACAAAAAAAATTAAAATAAATGATAATATCATACAATCCCATATACCCAATTCTATACCCACAGTTGATCTTGTGTAGGGCTGAAACAACTAATTAATTAATCGACAACTAATCGATTATGAAATTAATTGATTACTATTTACATAATCGATTAATCGGCCAGTAACATAATGGGGTTAAAAAAAACTGAAATTAGCCCTTTATAGTACAAAAAGAGCAAATAATCGCTACTGTAAATATTACTTTCACTGTTCTACAGTAAAAAAATGAACCCCTTACAGTAGTGATTATCTGCTTTTTTTTCTACTATAAGGGGCTAATTTTTAGTTTTTTTTTAACTCCATTATGTTACTAAACGTCTTAGACCTGGTTCACATGTTTATTGGTGCTTTTTGCAGAAATGCACTACAGTTCATTTACATGGTTTCCTATGGGACACGTTCACATCTGAAAGGGTCAGGGACTTTTAATGCAAAAAGGTGCTTTTATTGGTTCAATATACTTCAATGGAGAAGCTGCAGAAAAGCATGTAATGCATTTTTGCAGAAATTTGTGTTTTTCAATCTGCCCAAAAAAAAATGCAAAAATGCAAATTGCAGTAAAATCACGTGCGCAAAAATAAAAACGTACTGCAGAAACAGATCAAAAGGAAACTGCATAGGTGTGTACCGAGCCTTATGCTGGCCACACAGATCAATTTTCAGGTGAGAATTTTCAGACGAAAAATCTTTGCACATTCACTGAATGAAAGAATTTTGTTTGAAATTTTCACTTGTTTTTAAAATTAATGTAATTTCTGAGCGAAAACCACATACACTGTCGGAAAAATTCCTTTGACTAAGAAGTTTTCTATTTCCAAATTTTCCAGTCACTGTGGTTGAAAATGAACGTCGATTTGACCCACTTGTTTTTTTTTTTTTTTTTTTTTAAGGTTATTAATCGAAACAATAATCGGCCAACTAATCGATTATGAAAATAATCGTTAGTTGCAGCCCTAATCTTGTGTGTCCGTCAATGAACTTCAGAGAAAGGGATTTTACGGTAGGTAGAAAAAAAATCCCATTTTCTTTTCTTACATCAGGGGACACAGAGCCATAGTAGTTGCTATGTGGGTTATATCGAACCGACAGGTGCTGGACACTGGCACGCCCCTAAAGGCGTGTACTCCCCTATATAACCCCTCCCATTACTGGAAGTCCTCAGTTTTTTTTTTTTTTTGCCAGTGTCTAAGGTGTTGGTCACGAGTAAAGATGTGCTGAGCTGAGCGCCTCGGGTAGTAATCCTTGATGAGGGCTAGCCATGCTGTCCGGATCCGTTCTGATGTCCTTTTCTTGGGCTAAATGAATGGTACCTGGGCCTCGTGTCCGAAGAAACAAGGTTTTGCTTGCAAACGCTTCTCCTAGAGAGCTGGGCCCTGGGATCCAGTACTTTTTGGTAGTGAGGCCATAAAGTTTTACTGGCAGGGTGCTGTCGAAGGTCCAGGATTGTGGGATAACCTGAGAGTTCCCAGTTCCTGAACGTTTCCTGTAAGGTCTCGGAGCCTCTGCTCTATGCTTCAGGCTAATGGGACCAGGAACTTCTCCAAAAGGTTCTTTATTTTGCACTGTAAACTAAATGCATTTCCAAAGAATGTCATCCACCTCTGAGAGGGATAAGGCTAGTCAGATTGAGCCGTCAAGGGTAGAACTTCATCACTATATCATACAAACTGTTTTTTTTTCTTCTTCTACCATTTAAAAATTTGAAAGAAGACTAATGCTATGATGTCTCTCCATAGTAGGACTAAACATAGCAGATTCTCATCTAGTCCTCAGGGCCCTTTTGTTGAGGTGCAGGAGGCTGGGGATCAGGTAGATCTTCCCAAATATTGGAAGATACTTATTTTTCCTCTTCGGAGGATCCTAACAGGGAGGGAGTAGCCTCACAAGTCAAGTGCTTGTGTACTCCCTTTACTAACCCTTTTGTTGCCTGCAGCACAGGCTCTTGAGGTATCTACTTCTAATTAGGTTCTTTAGAACCTCCTCCACCGGGGGATATTTTTTCCTATTCATGCATAGCTTAAGTATTCTGAATGGGAACATTTCTATGAAGAAATGGGGGGTTCCAGCAATTGATGCTGCAATAACCTCAGTGAGCAGAGTCTCGCATGTCCAGTGGATAATGCACTGATGTTAAAGGATCCAGCAAATTAAAGTTGGAACTTCCCTTTTAAGACAATGTCTTTTGCAGTGCTTGCTGAAATTTGTGTATCGCAGTCCATTAACCCTATAACGTCTGCTCCACCATTTTGGGGGAGCACATTTGAGTCACGCTAACTCATTGAAAATGTGGACTTCAGAGGGTTAAGGAACAGTTTGTGGAGATACCTGAGATTCTGCCTGATCAGCAGGCCCGGCAATGGGCTGGTGTATCTGACGCACTGTCTCACAGTAGATGTTATGAAAGACTATCGTTTTAAGCCTTATGGCTTATGCTTGGACTAGTGTATTCTCGCAGAGTTCTGTGGCTGAAATATTGATCAGGCAAAGGACCATGTGAAAGCTCTTGGCCAGTTTGTTTCCAAAATACATTGTACAAATACAAAGTACATCCAAAAGGGTAAAGCTCTCTTTACCAGTAAAAAGAGGTTCAAACATTTCTCCCTTTTATCGTGCTGCCTCTCCTATGCCCGGGGCATCTGCCTCTAGGCAGTCTCGACGGTCTCAATCATCAGGTTCAAGGGAAAGTCCCTAAGGGCAGCACCAAGATCTTGGGGGCAGAAAGCCCACAAAGCAGAATGCTAAAGCCTTCTCATGAAGGAGCACCCCCACTCATTTGGGTGAGGGGAAAGGTCCTGCGATTCTCAAGATCTGGCAGGCACAATGTCAAGAGCAGAGGGATTTCTGCAATTTTTTTTTTCTCTAGGTTACGACTAGACTTCTGAGAGCCTGGATGGCTTAGACGGCTTTTGATCTGAGGGTCCGGGGTTTGGGTCCCTGTTTGGGTGCTGCCTATGGGGTCCTTGGGCTGCTGATGGGGCAGTCTTTAAGCAAGAGTTTCCGGAGAATGTTCCTAAGGATCCAGAGAAAAAAAGAAGTCTCTTTCGGGCCTCCTGGATCAGCTGTTATCGGTGATAGCAAGGGTTCCCTTAGTGGAACAGGGTTTTTTTTTGGCTCAAACCTTTTAAGGTTCCAGAACCAAACAGAGGTAAGACCCATTCTAGATCACGAAGATCTGAATGGGCACTTGAACATCCGATTCTTTCTTAATTCGATCAGCTATATCCATCCTGCAAGGAGGGGAGTTGCATATCTCCATGTGCCTAAGTTTCCCGCTTACCAGAAATTTCTGCGGTTTGAAATATAAGTGTTCTTCCAGGACAGCCCTTGAGAGATGGAGCTCCTCCCATCGACACAGGAAACGCATTGCCACAGTTCAAAAAGGCGGTCCTTCAGGTCCCTGGTCAGTCATTTGTGTTTCCTCCGTCGGAGGAACATGTTGCCAGAAACCTGGAGGCCCCTCTCAGGGGCTGCCTGAGAACCTGTAAGCCATAAGGGACCGGGTCCTGGTTTTTGGCTGCAGAGGGTCCATACCTGTTTGTTTGTGGCTTGGGTACCGTCCAGCTGAATCGGAGCAGACCCGTTTACCCTCCTCCTTCCAGGGCCGTGGTGGCCAGGGGCAGAATGACGCCGGTTTCCCCCAGGAGCGGTGAGTGGAACCTTCCATCTCGGCTCCTTGTTGCGGTGGGGTTGGAGACGCCGAGCGCCATTTCCGGCGGAACCGCGTCATCACTGTGTGCAGAGACTTCCGGTTCCGGGTCTCTAGGGTACAAGGAGGAGAGGGAGAGCCAGCGCTTTGCCTGTGCAGTCCCGACCAGCGTCCAACGATACAGGACTAGCGGCGGGATCCGGAGCGGCAGAGGGGGACCATGGAGGCTATTCCCCAGGACACTCCGGCGGAGGCAGGCACCAGCCAATCCCAGGTAGGCTGCTGGGCATGCTATTACTCTGGTGGTTTAAGGAGTGGTGGTGTTTGTAGGCTGGGATCTGTAGTACCCCCCACGGTGATGGTTAACTCACAGTTAAGGATGTATGCAGTTGGTGGTGATTCTAAGGAGGGACATGGAGCTTACGCTAAAAAATTCTTTGTCTTCTTGTTTGCAGGCTAAAGAGCTACCAAAGGAAGACAAGGCAGGCCGCAAAAAGTGCCCTAATTGTGGGAATAGGTTATCCTTTGGCTCTAACAAGGCCCTATGCAAGCAATGCATTGCAAGCTTGCTTAAATCTGAGGCAGATTCCCCTTTGGCTACATTTTTGGGCTCCTTCAAAGAGGAAATGGCGTCGACCTTTAAGTCCCTCCGGGAGTTAATCACTGATGTAGGCTCAGCTGCCTCCACTAATAGAACAACTGCAATCTCCTCCTCACCATGCTTTACAACACCCAGCTCGGGAGCCCCGTATGGTCAGGGAGCCTAGCCCCACGTTGATTAGCCCTGATTCCTCTGACACAGATTCTGATCAGGAAGAGGATCAAGCAACATCTAAAGCCTCAAAGTATAGACTGTCTCTTGAGGAAGTAGATGAGCTAATGGGCGCTATCTATGATACGCTGGAAATTGAGGAGGCAGAAACTCAGTTATCCAGACATGATGAGATGCATGAGGCTCTGGGGAAAAAGAAAGCAAGGGTTTTCCCGATACATAAGGTGCTTTCTGACAATGTCCTTAAGGAGTGGTCTGAACCAGATAAAAAGGTTTTCTTTCCTAATTCCCTTAAGAGACGGTTCCCTTTTGATGAGAGCCCAGAGGCGGTCTGGAATAAAAATCCTAAACTAGATGCCCCTCTGTCCAAAGTCTCAAAGCAGGCTGATCTGGCCTTTGAGGATATGGGCCATCTGAAAGATCCAATGGACAGGAGAACAGACATTGTCTTAAAGAGGGCCTGGGATGCCTCTATGGCAGGCTTAAAACCAGCTCTAGCCACTTCTTGTGTAGCTAGAAACCTGGAGTTTTGGTTGTCACAACTGCAGGAACATCTAAAAGCAGGCACTCCTAGGGGGGACCTTTTGAAATCCTTCCCTATGCTTTTTAAGGCCACTAGTTTCATCTCTGACGCCTCCACGGACTCCGTAAAATTTACGGCTAAGTCAGCAGCACTTTCAGTGGCAGCAAGGAGGTCGGTATGGATGAAAACTTGGGGGGGGAGACACGGCGTCTAAAACCTGCCTGTGCAGCGTCCCTTTTACAGGAGACTAGTCTTCGGGCCTGAGTTAGATTCCGCCTTAGAGAGGACGGCGGATAAAAAGAAAACCTTTCCCGCAAAAAAAGAAAAATTTTCAAAGAAATTTTTTTTGTCCTTTAAGGAACCCTCTAAATCGGAGAAGAGTTCAACCCCCAAAAAGCATTGGTCGGGACGTAAGGGGAAAGGGGGCATAATGTTTAGCCGCCCCAATCAGGACCCCAAGCCCCAGTGATGTCAGGGTTCCTGTGGGAGGAAGATTAAGCAAATTTCTTCCACAGTGGGAAGAGACAACCTCGAACGAGTTTGTCTTAAATATAATAAGGGGTCACGTGCTGGAATTCCACAGCAGCCCTCCCTCAAAGTTTTTGGTGACAAAACTTCCAAGTCACTCAGAAAAGGCCAGGCCTTACCTTTACCGATAGGGGAAATGGTGGATCAAGAGGTATTGACACCAGTCCCTATTCAGGAACAATGAGACGGTTTTTACTCGCACATTTTCGTGGTAAAAAAGCTGTCAGGGAGGTTCAGACTAATTGTGAACCTCCGACCACTGAATCGCTCCATCCGTTACAAGAGATTTCGGATGGAGTCCATTTATTCCATAAAGAATCTCCAGAAAGAGATATTTATGGCTACCCTGGATCTAAGGGATGCTTATCTGCATATTCCAATAAGGGAGGAATGCCAAAAATTCCTTCGGATGGCAGTGCAGATAGATACAAAAATTTACCATTTTCAGTGCAGAGCGCTCCCCTTCGGTCTATCATCCTCCCCGAGAATCTTTACCAAGGTTCTCGGAGAGGCACTAGTTCCATTGAGACTTCAATCAGTCTCAATTATTCCCTATCTAGATGACCTGCTCCTAACGGCACACTCGGAGAGTCGTCTTTCTCAGGATCTGGAGTTGACTCAACTCAGCCTGAGTCGATTAGGGTGGATTGTCAGTCGGGAGAAATCCAAGACAACCCCAACGCAGGAGATCCTGTATTTGGGTTACTGGATCAAGTCTGTAGATCAGAAAATTATACTGCCGGAAGAAAAGATTTTGAATCTGTGGCAGAGAACATCTTTTCTTCAATGCAGCCCCAAATGTACGGTGAAGGAAGTAATGTCTGTTTTAGGTCTTATGACGGCAGCCATTCCAGCCGTACAATGGGCCAGGTTCCACCAAAGAGACCTTCAGGGATTTCTGTTGGAACAATTAAAGGGCAGAGATCTGGAGGAGGAGGTATCGATCCTATCAAAGATAAAACGCTCCCTCTGGTGGTGGAAGGACAGGGAGAACCTAAACAAAGGGGTTCATTGGGTCCTTCCTATCACTTCAACACTGACAACGGATGCGAGCAGCTGGGGCTGGGGAGCCCACCTAGGCTCGAGCTGGGTCCAGGATAAGTGGACCCCGGAAGAGAAATTTTTCTCTTCCAATTGGAAGGAGCTAACCGCAATCCTGAGAGCTATTTTAGCCTTTCAGCCCACAATACAGGGTCACCATCTACAAGTCCGTTCAGACAACATGACGGCTGTAGCATACATAAACAAGGAGGTACCAGAAGTCCTCGTTTGATGTTGGTAGCCAGATGCATTTTTCAGTGGGCAGAAGCCAATCTGGAATCCATTTCTGCAGTACACCTGAAAGGGGAGCTGAACAGTACGGCGGACTTCTTGAGTCGACAAAAAGTTTCGAACCAAGAATGGTCCTTGCACCCAGAGGCATTCAATCTTATAACGACTCACTGGGGAAAACCAGAAGTAGACCTTTTTGCGAGCAAAGAGAATGCAAAGGTTCCCAATTTTTGCTCGCTAAACCCAGGAGATCAGCCCCTGGCAGTAGATGCCTTGCAAACTCCATGGATTTTCAGTCTGGCTTATGCATTTCCCCCTCTTCATCTCATTCCGAGGGTCCTAGCAAGATTCCTCACGGAAAAAACCTGTTTGATTCTAGTGGCACCGTTCTGGCCCAAGAGACCATGGTTTACAACGTTGCTACAATTGACAGACTGTCCGCCTCTAAGGCTTCCCTGCAGACAGGACCTCCTGTCGCAGGGACCTCTTTATCATCCACAGGTGGCCACGCTGAGGCTTTCAGCGTGGTTACTGAGGAGGAAATCTTAAGGAGTAAGGGCCTGACAGATGAGGTAATTGCGACCTTACTACAGAGTCGCAAACCAGTCACGAGGGCTATTTACAAAAAAGTCTGGAGAAAACTTAATAGCTGGCTGAATAGCCGTGACATAAATACGGCTAATATTCTACAGTTTTTACAGGAAGGTGTAAACAAAGGGTTAACCCTAAGTACTATTAAGGTACAGATTGCTGCCTTAAGTGTGTACCTAGATGAACGCTTACAGGAAAATCCTTTTGTCGCTAGGTTCTGTAAGGCAGTCGCTAGACGTAAGCCGGTCAGAGTCAACAAAGTCCCATCCTGGGATTTATCAGTTGTACTAAAAGCTTTCTTGGGGTCACCCTTTGAGCCTATCTCAGAGGCCTATCTAAGGCTTATTACATTTAAGACAGTACTCCTGGTGGCAATCACTTCAGCCCGTAGGGTCAGTGAAATCCAAGCCCTTTCCCTCAGGGAACCTTTTTCTACAGATCCTAGAAGACAGAGTTATTCTAAAGACAGACCCTGGGTTCTTACCAAAGGTAGCATCTAGCTTCCATAGGTCCCAAGATATTGTCCTCCCCTCGTTTTGTCAAAATGCAGCAAATGAGAAAGAACGTTTTCATTTATTGGACGTGAGGAGGTGTATTCTAGAATACCTAAAAGTAGCAAATCATTTCAGAATCTGACACCCTTTTGTCCTTTTTTCCGGGCAGCGTAGGGGGCAAAAAGCTTCAAAAGTAACCATAGCTAGATGGATTAGACTAGCTATAGCAGAGGGGTATAAGGCCTTGAATAAAGATCCTCCTGAGGGTGTGAAAGCTCACTCCACAAGAGCGTTGTCTGCATCCTGGGCAGAAAGAGCTGGTGCCACCCCGGAGCAGGTATGTAAAGCAGCCACATGGTCAAGCTTTTCCACCTTTACAAGGCATTACAAACTGGACCTAATGTCTAGTCAAGATCAGGCCTTTGGGAGGAAAGTCCTCCAGGCCGTGGTCCCCCCCCTAATTTGGTAAGTACTTGGGGATCCTCTCAAGGGCTGTCCTGGAAGAACACTTGGGAAAACTGGAGTTAGTACTTACCGGTAACTCCTTTTCCGGTGGTCTTCCAGGACAGCACGATCCCACCCTTTATTTGATTATAGTGATGTACTAATGTTATTACCTGTTATGGTTTATATGTTTTGCAGTTCCATCCTTCGGTTCTTGGTGAATGACTGATCAGGGACCTGAGGGACCGCCTTTTTGAACTGTGGCAATGTGTTTACTGTGTCGATGGGAGGAGCTCCATCTCTCAAGGGCTGTCCTGGAAGACCACCGGAAAAGGAGTTACCGGTAAGTACTAAATCCAGTTTTTCAGTTGTAGCCCTGCCATTTGGCTTAGCCACAGCACCACGAGTGTTCTGAAAGCATCTGGCACCTCCTTTAGGGCTCAAGGCATAGCGGTCCTAGCCTATTAGAAGGTCTACTTTTAATAGATCATTCAGTCTCAGGTCTAAAACCTCAACTTCAACCTCAACATCAAATCTCAGCCGTAAATATCTGAAATCTCTAGGTTGGATTCTCAACCTAGGAAGATTCTCCTTAAGACCATCGAGGAGATTACGGTACTTGGGGGAGCTGGTTATAGATACCATACAGAAGAAGGTATTCTTACCCCAGACAAGAATCGGTTCCATTGTAGGACTAAGTCAACTTAACAAAACAAAGGAAAGTTCCTTCATTCAGCTGTGCAGGAGATTTTTAGGGGAAATGTGTCAGGAACCATGAAACAGACAGAGACAGAAGTACAATCAAATCACACTGGTTTATTAATAAAAATAAAAAGGTAAATAGGAAAAAGCGTAGTCATGCATAGCCAGAGTCCTGTAGCCAGATCAGGTAGTCAGCCAGTCCAAAGTTCATAACCAGATTGGGTAATCAGCCAGTCCAGACGTCAGGGATGCAAGTAGAGCAACTGCAAGCAGGATAGAAGCCAGGAGGGATGTCGGCAAGCCAGTCTTGAAACAAAAAGCAGGAGATGGTTCCTAGTGATGTGACCAACGTAAAGGCAAAGGAGAAATGAGCTGGAAGGCTTTAAATAGGCAGATCAGATGAGCATCATCGGAAACCGCTGATAACTGTGGAAAGAGAAGAAGGCTGGCAATTATCCGACAGCTGAGCGGCCAGCCCAGAGGAGGAAGGGCTAAGCCAGCCCTGACAAAACGGTGGCCTCCTTCAAATATGCTTGGCACCTGACATAGAGCCTAAATTGGTGGTTGTCATCCAGCAAAAGGGAAAATCTTTATCCTGGAAGGGGTTAACAGATGTCAGCCTTCTAGGCTGGGGAGCAGCCATGGAATAAGATTCTGTCCAGGTTAGAGGACCTTGCCTATAAACTTTTTTGGAAGTTTTGGGCAGTACGTCTGGCCCTAGAATCTTGGCGGTCAGACTACGGGTCTGTCCTGTCAGGATTAGATCTGACAAGTACACGGCGGTAGCTTACATCAATCACCAGGGGGGCACGAGAGGTCGCGCAGCCCAAAAAAGGCGTACTACTTGAGTCGCTAACAATTATTTCTGGGTGAATGATCTCTTTACCCCAACATCTTCCTTGCGATATGTCATAAGATGGGGCATTCCAGACATGGACCTATTCGCGTCCAGATTCATTAAGAAGGTCGACAACTTTGTCAAACAAGGGGTCCACTAGCAGGCAAAATAGACGCATTAGTCTTCCCTGGTGATCAGTTTTCACTGATCTATGCTTTTCCTCCAGTTCTGCTATTTCCATGCCTTCTCCACAGGATTAAGCAGGAACAGAAGGAGGTGATTCTGGTGGCCTTAGCTGGGTCCCAGAAGATCTTAATTATTGATCATAAAGATGGCAGGAGTCCTTTGGACTCTGCCATTATAGCCAGACCTTCTTGCACAAGGTCCGGTATGTCATCCTACTTTATGGACAAGGGGTTTGACTGTTGAATCCCACTCTCTAAAAGTTTGTGGGTGATCTCCTTCAGTAGTGTCTACTTTGACTAATGACAGGAGGCCAGCTTCCAGAATCACTTACTATAGAATCTGGAAGGCATAGGTTTCTTGGTATGGATCCAGGGGTTGGCACCCCAGGAAGTATGTCAGTAGGCAGGATTCCTGCATATGGGATCTGAAATGAAGCTGGCCTTGACTTTTATCAAGAGCCAGATCCAGGCCGTCTCTTTTCCTATGGCCTCTTGCTTCCCACTCTTGGTGCGTAGCTTATTCAGGGGGTAACGGTTTATTCCCCCTATCAAGGCACCTCTAAATCCTCAGGATTTAAAATCGGCCTTGTCGGTTTTGTTAAATCGGCCGTTTGAACCTTACGAGAAATTCTCTTGGTTCTTTAACAAGAAAGATAATATTTTTTGCTTGCCGGAAGAGTTTTGGAACTAACGGCTGTGTCTTGTAAGAGCCATATTTCATCATGCGCAAGGACGAGGTGGTTTGATGTCCTCATCCTGAGTTCTTAGCAAAAGTGGTAACAGGTTTTTATTTAAGCCAAGATATTATTCTTCCTTCTTTCTCCCCAGAAGCGTTAATCTGGGGAAGAGAAAGCACTGCAATCTCTTAAAGAGCAATCCGAATCTATTTAAGGGTGACCGCTCAGGTTCGCAAAACACGTTTTTTTTGTACTGCCAGAGGGTCCAAGATATGGACAGGCAGCGTCAAGATCCACTATTTTCCAAATGGATTTGTCTCGTGCCTCTTGGGTGGTGCATCACCAGGCCTCTATGACTCAGATCTGTAAGACCGCAACATTGGTCTTTGGTTCAGACGCTTATCTGTTTTGTTTGTTTTTTAAATCAATATTAAAGGTCATTAGGATATTGCCTGTGGGCACAGCATACACTGCAGGCTGCAGTATGAGTCCTCTGGCCTCCTGTTTCCTTAATTCTGCCCCCCCCCCCCCTTAAGTTGCCATTGCTATGGGACATCCCACATAGTTATTACTATGGCTCTGTGTCCCTGATGTAAGAAAATAGGATTTTTAAAACTGCTTACCTGTAAAATCCTTTTCTTTGATGTACATCAGGGGACACGGAGGTCCCTCCTTTCTTCTTATACACTTTGATAGATTTGGTTACAAAACTGAGGACTCCCAGTAATGGGAGGGGTTATATGGGGGAAGTTCATGCCTTAAGGGGCGTGCCAGTGTCAGCACCTGATATGCCGATATAACCCACATAGTTATTACTATTGCTCTGTGTCCCCTGATGTACATTAAAAAAAAAGGATTTTACAGGTAAGCTGTTTTAAAAATCCTATCTTTTTACTGACTTGGCTCTGCTTTAAGTTCCTAGTTTGAGCTTACACAGGGATCAGGGTCCTCCCCATACTTCTGTGACAGTGATTGAGTCTGACCACTCAGGAAAATTTCCTTATGAAAGGAAGGGGACTGAATCACGTGCTCCCCCCCCCCAATACCTGAAAGCACTTGATTTGTCATAGGCCTCATGTGGGCTAACCATGAGAGCATGGGCATGGTAAGTATCAGCAGTCAATATGCTCAGCAATGGAGCAGATCTTTAATGTTGCCAGATCTGGGCAATACCAAGAACTGAACAGACTGTTGGTGTGCTCTGTCTGCATAGAATCTACCAGAATTGTGCCATGATTACATCCAGTGGTTTTTCTGTTGTTTTTCCAGGTCTCTGAAAATGACACCATCCTTACAGTGAAAAGACTGGTAGAAGACAAGTTACAGGTACCAGTGTCCCAGCAGAGGCTGCTGTTTAGAGGCAAAGCCCTCTCAGGTATAGTGTAGCTTGTTAATGTGTGTTAAGTAAACCTGTTGGAACAATTTGGACATCCCCATGCAACTTCCTGAAATAGTGCCCCCATCTCTTTTATGGGGTGAAAAGTGGAATGTTGGGTGGGGGGGGTAGGACTCGGCAGGAAGGTTTTATTTTTTTTATTTATTTTTTTTTATTGCAGAAAAAGCATGCCAGGTCTCTTCTACAGTAAAGACTTCTTACCTTACTGTTCACTCTCTGCTTCAGAGTTGCAGAGATGTAGAGCTGTGTGCACAATAATGGGATCTGCTGGGTGCCAGGATGAATCGGTTCCCATGCACAGGAATTGCATCAAATCATGCTGGCCAATTAAGATAGCAGAAGATGCTGAACTCATAAGAAGACCCAAAAATTTTTCCCCACAAAGGCAGTCCAGCTGGGATAATACTTTCTTCCTCGTCCCAGTGATCTTCTTGGCTGGTTCCTCTTCACACTACTCTTCACATATGTGTACTTTGGTCCTATTTATTCCTATGGGTTAGTTGTAGTCATACAGCCTTAGGGTTGCAGAACAGATTACTCTTAGGAAGTACTGGGGCTGTGGCGCACACATGTGATATGGAGAGGAGCTGACCTGCACTGTGGGAGGCAAAGTGCTAAGATTTAGGGGGGATATGATCAACATGTACAAATATATGAGGGGTTCATGTGACAAACTCACCCGGGACAGAGGCTTTTTGAAGGGACTGAATGCTAGCTTCTTGCGTACCGACAATGGGCCCTGGCATTTGAGGGAGCTACAAGCATTTAGCAAGATATTCTGTTAGGTAATACAAGAGGACATTATTAAGGAGGCCATGATGGTCTCTGCCAGCTTGGAACTCAGTGGACAGATGTGTGTGAAAGGAATACTGATTGAGATCTGGAAAGCCTGGGTCTTTCGCCCAATAGTATATTGTGCTCATTAACACACCTTTGTCTCCTAGCAAACTATTGGGGGATGTGTTTATACTTATGTGTATTGTAAGTTGTGAGTGAGGAGATGGCAAGTCTACCCTGAAAGGTCATATCTGAGTCACCAAGTCTGGGTAAATTATTAGATAACTAGCTCATGTTAATTTGTATTTCTGGTTACAGGTGTATTGTCATATACAGTTGAAGAGGAGGTTACCCCCCTCCTACTCGTATTACTCTAAGACTGTATTCTTGTTCTTATAAACAGTCTAAGTTCAGCAACCAAATAAGTATTGTCTTGTTTGTTGTGAGTGGTTGGAATATCTGATATCTATATTCAGACTGGAAGGAAGCGGTATATGACGAAAGCACTCAAGCGTGTGGGACGTTTCATTACAATCCATATAGTGAACATGCATAGTTGTAAAGGTTGAATAAGGACAACAGTCTAACCTGTTTAGGGGTGTGTGTAGAAGAAAAAAATGTTAGGAAAAGTCCTGCCAGCGTCAGCTTTGGAGCAGTTTGGGAGCGCTGTATACAAAAAGCTCTATTTGTGGAGGAAAAAAAAGGACGTCAGTTTTGTTTGGTTGCAACGTCGCAAGACCGCACAATTGTCAGTTAAAGCGATGCAGTGCTGAAATGCAAAAAGTGCTCTGCTCAGGAAGGGGGTAAAACCTTCCAGGGCTGAAGTGGTTAAACAAATGTAGAGAGGACTGCAGATGAACAGGTACAACTTATGTAGGAGGATTTGTTTAAATTGAAGGCCATTCACGTCATTGGGCATTTGTAAGAGCTTACAACCAATTTAACCAGTTCCCGACTGGCGCACACCGATGTACATCGGCAGAACGGCACGGGCAGGCATATTGGCGTACAGGTAAGTCCATTTTTTAAATGCCGCCCTGCCATCGCGTGCATGCCGGTCGGGACTCCCGTGAGCCCTGTCATGGGTCCCGGGGACTTGATCGCCGTGGGGATACCCGCGATCGTATCACGGGGCGGCTGAACGAGGAGATGCCGTTGTAAACAGCATCTCCCCGTTCTGCCTAGCAACAAGTGACGCTGATCTCTGCTCCATGTGATTGGAGCAGAGATCAGTGTTCACTAACGCAAAGCCCAGCCCCCCACAGTTAGTAACACACCCCTAGGAACACTTAACCCCTACACTGCCACCCCCTGGTTAACCCCTTCACTGCCAGTAAGAAATAATAAATGGCTTAGGGATGTTATGAGTATATGGCCTAACAGTGCACCCTCATCCCAGTAAGGTGAGTTAAGGAAAAATGTTGATGTCTCTGGTCTCCTATCAGAGGTGTCAACAAGGGAAATGTGAGCATGGGGACTATTACGGGGCACATGTAATTTTTACAAATAGATTAAGACATTAGTTGATATAAAAAAAATTTATTCAAAGAAAATACAAAAATATAAAGATATAATAACTCAAGATATAGATGACAATTTGTAGAGATGGGTAAGGTATTTGCTCGACTAGTTTCGCTTCACAGCTTCATCAGGACATTACCTACGTCTGGAGATACATTAGTTTAGTATAGCAAGTCATTAAACATTCCAATCACAATATAAACAAATATATAGTCATTTTAACCACTTCCCGACCAGCGCACGACGATGTACGTCGACAGAATGGCACGGGCAGGCATATTGGCGTACAGGTACGTCCAATATTCAATGCCGCCCTGCCATCGGGAGCGCGCCATCGGCGGCGCGCTCCCGCGCTGGTCGGGACCCCCGTGAGTCCGGTCGCGGGACCCGCAGACTTGATCGCCGCGGGCATCCCCGCGATAGTCTCACGGAGCGGCCGAATGGAGGAAATGCCGAGTAAACAGCATTTCTCCATTCTGCCTAGCAACTAGTGACGCTGATCTCTGCTCCATGTGATTGGAGCAGAGATCAGTGTTCACTAAATGAAAGCCCAACCCCCCCACAGTTAGTAACACACCCCTAGGAACACTTAACCCCTACACTGCCACCCACTGGTTAACCCCTTCACTGCCAGTGTCATTTACACAGGAATCACTGCATTTATATAGCAGTGATTACTGTATAAATGACAATGGTCCCAAAAATGTGTCAAAAATGTCCGATGGGTCCCCCACAATGTCGCAGTCACAATAAAAATCGCTGATCGCCGCCATTACTAGTAAAAAAAAATAATAAAAAATTATTAATAAAAATGCTATAAAACTATCCCTATTTTGTAAACGCTATAACTTTTGCGCAAACCAATAATCGCTTATTGCGATTTATTTATTTATTTTTTTTTTTACCAAAAATATGTAGAAGAATGCGTATCGGCCTAAACTGAGGGAAAAAAATGTTTTTTTATATATTTTTGGGGGATATTTATTATAGCAAAAAGTAAAAAATAATGCGTTTTTTTTTTTTTTCAAAATTGTCGCTCTATTTTTCTTTATAGCGCAAAAAATAAAAACTGCAGGGGTGATCAAATACAACCAAAAGAAAGCTCTATTTGTGGGAAAAAAAGGACGTCAATTTTGTTTGGGAGCCACGTCGCACGACCGTGCAATTGTCAGTTAAAGCGACGCAGTGCCGAATCGCAAAAAGTGGTCTGGTCTTTGACCAGCAAAATGGTCCGGTCTGAAAGTGGTTAATATGGAGACATAGTTAAAACATTTCAACATGAGAGCACATTCCTACCTCTCCAACCCTGTTCCAGCACTGGGTCAAATTCAATGGTGTAAAAAAAGAGAGGAGTGAATTGGACAAAAAAGTATAATAGGGTGATTAAGATGAGTGAATATAAATGTGAAAATGGGAGGAAAATTTTTTTTTTTTTTTAATGAGAATAGTGTAATATATGTTAATTATCCATTGTTATAAACAATGAGTGAGCCCTGGAATCTGAATTTTAACAGTATAGAATCCTAATTCTAAATATAGGGAATGGCACCATTGTGTGGAAAGGTATTGGTGACACACCAAGGAAGTGGAGGGATAAACCAAGGACCATATGGACACCAAACGTGAAAATCAAGAGAATATCAGGAAGATATCAAGAAATGTTCAATCCTAGTTACCCCTTATTGGATTGAAAAAAGGGGAACATGGGTCCCGGAGGTATATGAATGGTCTAGCTTGACCAATGATGGTATATACAGGGAGTGTAGGTGGGTGGCGAATGCAAAATAATTTCCATTCACATCAGTTAATTGGTATGCATAAGCTCTGTTCACCGCCAATGTCGCGCTGTCAGGTAAAAATAAGATATATATGAAGCCGTGTGTGTGTGTGTGTATGTGTATGTATGTATGTATGTATGTATGTATGTATGTATGTATGTATGTATGTATATGTGTGTGTGTATACATACATACATACATCGCTAGGTAGAATGTCCTGTAAATATTGCACCTTACCCACACAACAGACGCCCTGAGTCTCCTCCGGGTCCGGTCGACACAACGAAATGGCGTATTAACCGCCATTTTATGCCCCTCAACCCTGCCGTAACCCCAGCGCCGTGTCGCCGACGCATGATGTCGGGGGGGGGGGGGGTCAGTGGCCTGAACAGTGCGCACCCATATCCGCCGCGCGCACGAACAACCCGGACACCAAAAACATGGCCGCGCAGCTATAATAGGTGCGTCAGCCAGGACAGCGTCCCCGGCTTGTAGCGCATGCGCAAGACGAAGTAAACCTGCGCTCATCAATGGGGGAAAGGAAGTCCAATCCCCCAATTCGTCTCTCCCACTATCCAAACTAGACGTGGGTCGCCACCCCCTCCCGTCCTCAGGCCACACCAGCCGCCGGGAAAGAAGCCACCCATACACCAAAGACTGCCCAGTAGCCAGCTGTAAACAAGGATTGGTTCACAGGAGATGGAAAAATGCTATCACGTCTCCAAAAGATACATAATTTTTATAAAATACTGTTAATAGCACGTATTATGTATTAGATAGGTGAAGTACAAAGATTAACAACAATTTGTAAAGAAAACAAAGTATATATAAAAAAAATCTATATATTGATATTAATAATGACACAAACAATTAGTTGTGTCAAGGTGTCCTCACAGGAGTGGGGATGACAAAAGGGGTGGTGCACTGGGACCCTCTCAGACCAACGCAGAAAGATCATATTAAGACCGGAAATAAATGATCCAGGGCAAAATCCAGCAAGATAGAAAACCACATTTGGGGATTGCAAACTGATGTGTGTACCATATATAAAAATTACAAAAAAGGCTTTAAATGAATTGGTTTAATTGAGACCAGGGGGGACAAGTGCGTTCAATTTTTCAATCCATAGGGCTTCTTTTTGTAATAATATTTTGTCCCTGTTGCCTCCCCTGATGTCAACTGAAACCACTTCAAGTGCCACAAATTTAATGGTCCCTACTTCAAATCGATGGTATAATCCAATGTGTCGCCCAATGGTGGTTAATTTCCCATTGGTTGTATAGTATATGTGGTCTCCCACTCTTTGTCTGAATTTGCGAATAGTTTTGCCAATATAGTAGGCCCCACAATGGCATAACATTTAAATACACAATGCCAGTGGTGTCACAATTAGCTAGGGACTTTAATCTATGGTTTTCTCCATTTGGGAGGATCACTGATGTTCCTGAGTATATCCAAGGACACATGGAACATTGGCCACAGGGAAAAGTACCTCTTTGAGTCGATCTGTGAATAGGTTTGTGTCTGCCATCACTGCCAGTGTCACTTACACAGGAATCAATGCATTTGTATAGCATTGATTGCTGTATAAATGACAATGGTCCCAAAAATGTCCGATGTGTCCGCCACAATGTCGCAGCCACAATAAAAATCGCCGATCGCCGCCATTACTAGTAAAAAAAAAAAAAAAAAAAAATTAATACAAATTCTATAAAACTATCCCCTATTTTGTAAACGCTATAACTTTTGCGCAAACCAATCAATAATCACTTATTGCAATTTTTTTAACCAAAAATATGTAGAAGAATACGTATCGGCCTAAACTGAGGGAAAAAAATTTTTTTATATATTTTTGGGGGATATTTATTATAACAAAAAGTAAAAAATTATGCTTTTTTTTTTTTTTTTTTTTTTTCAAAATTGTCATTCTATTTTTGTTTATAGCACAAAAAATAAAAACCGCAGGGGTGATCAAATACCACCAAAAGAAAGCTCTATTGGTGGGGAAAAAAAGAACGTCAATTTTGTTTGGGAGCCACATCGCATGACCGCGCAATTGTCAGTTAAAGCGACGCAGTGCCGAATCACAAAAAGTGGTCTGGTCTTAAGTCAGCAAAATGGTCCGGTCTGAAAGTGGTTAAAGCGGTAATGAAAAGAAAATCCAAATGGCTGCACACCAAACTGAGATCCAAATGCCTTGATTTGCATAAAACCACAATGAACATGTAGAGCGCTACATGTCCAAGCAAGGAAGGAACTTTAAAGTGGTTGTAAACTCTTAGAAACCACTTTGACCTACAATAAGCCTAGATTAAGGCTTACCTGTAGGTCCTAGAAATATCTCCTAAACCTATACAGTTTAGGAGATATTTACAAAAAGACAGGCACCGCTGTCTATGGTAGACAGCGGCGCGCAGGTGCATTGAGTAGGCCGCAGATCACGGCGATATGCCACTCGTGTCGGCTCCCATTCGCATGCGCGGGAGTGACGTCATCGCAGCGCCAATCACAGCGCCGGAGCAGCGAGACCCGGAAGTCACTCCGGGATACATGGCAGCGGCGAAGATGAAGACGGAGGACCGCTTTGGGGGCTTCGTTCTCAGGTAAGTTATTCATAATGAGCTAGTATGCTATGCATACTAGCTCATTATGCCTTTGCCTTGCAGGTTGCATTTTTTTTAAAATAGCCTTTACTTCCTCTTTAAAGCAGTAGTAAAGTTTGTTAAAAAAAGTAATAACAATTTCACCCTACAAGGCAATGTCAAAATGTGCTAGTATGTATCGCATACTAGCACATTATAAGAACCTTGCCTTAAAATGAAGCTCTTCAGCGGCATACTGTCATCACTGACAGGGTTTCCATCTTCTCCTGGTTTTCCTTCCAAGTCCGCGGGCACTATCCATCTGACATGATGCGTAAGGGAGTTTTGGTTTATGGCACAGAAGTAACGGCATGGTGTCGTCACTGGCAGCTGCGCTGTGGAATATCTTTTAACACATTTAGGAGATAATCATTTTTACCTTCAGGTAAGATTAATTATAAGCTTACCGATAGGTAAAAGTACCAGAAACTACTTTTACTACCACTATGTAGGTTGTGTTAAAACAGCCTATTCATTTTGAATAGGCTGTCATTGCACCTTTCCCCCTTTTAAAACTGGACCTGAACCCTTTTTTGGAAATGTACCGCATAGCACCCCACTTTTTTTTCCTGACGACAGCTGTAACATTTTGGGTTTTCTTATTACTATCTTTTAGGATGGGAATAGTTAACAGGACTAATACAGTGCACAGGTTCTAACCCTTCTAACAAAAAAGTTTTAGCAATGTGTTGTACACGTTTAAGAAGTGAAGCAGGAACAAGGATTATGTACAGTAAACCTACCTACTGCTTTCACTCTTACCTTTTAGGCTGGGTTCACACCATTGCGAATTGGATGCGGGGGTCCTCGCATCCATTTCGCATTAGCAGGAGATTTTGACCGACTCTCTATGGAGCCGGTTCGCATATCTCCGCAGCAGGTCTGGTGCGTTGCGTCTTTTGGTCCATTTCAGGTGCGACTTCAGCCCAAAATTCAGGCTGAAATCGGACCTGAAAAAGTGAACCACAACGCGCCGAGCCTTATTCTCCTACTGCCCTTTATGGCTGCTGGAGAAGAGGGGAAGTCCTGTGTAAGCTTCAAGGTTATCTGGAAGTTTACACAGGGTTAAAGTGATTGTTTACAATCACCTTGTAAAACAACCCAACTCTTATAAAATTGAAATGAAAGGCAAAACGTGTATAGATGTAAAACAAAATTATAAATCATTTTTATTTTTTTAAATCCACTTTTTTTTTTCCAAGTGATCACATTCCCTCTCTTCTGAGCTGCATACGAGCTGGGGGAGGAGAAGCAGTAGTACATCTTCCCAGTGAAAGGCTGTGCTGGGGGGGGGGGGGCTTGTCTGATCATTGGAGGACAGCAGGCTGAGTTTTCAGCATAGCTAGAGAACTGACCATGCTGTGCTTCCCTGCTTAGTGTAGTCCGTTTTTCATGGGGAAAGTAGAGGGACTGGCAGGAACACCAGGAATTTCACACAAAGGAAGCAATACAAAGAGAACGGGATACTATTCATACAAGTACATAGTACAGCAGCCACTAATCAGGTATATGAAATGCTGGGGTAACAAACGCTTTAAAGACTCTCAGCCATTTACATGACATCAGTCTGGCATTGCAATTCTCTACTTGGGCACCCAGCATTAAATGCTGGTAGGAAAGAGAGAATTGTATGTTCCCTTATAAGCAGAAGGTGCATTGCTTCACGGCAAACCAAATGGCTGGCACGCGAAAGCAAGGTAAGTATAAACCATGTTCAGTAAAGTAAATATTTGTATTTGATATGTTTATTGCAAGTCTTCTGTCCATCCAGATTATGGAGCTCCAGGCTCTGTTTGATCGTTTCTTTCTTTTGTCTTCTTACCATCTGCTGTTAAAAAAACAAAACAAAAAAAACCCTGTTTACAGAGCTCAGTAGGCAAAAAAAAAATATTTGCACACAAGGGAATGAGTCAGAGAAGTTACTCTTCAATCAAAACGGAGAGAAGAAAGTTCTCCCAAAAGGGATAAATAGGACACTGAGATTAATAAATACATTTATTGAGTAGAAAAAACACACAACAAAAATTTCATGAAAATGTATACCATAAGTGTACCTCACAGATATATTAAAAAAGACAACATTGTCATGTTAAAATAGGGGGACGCAGCTGCGCATGCACCACATGCTCACAAACGCACACTCATATGCACCAACTAATCATCATTAATAGAGCTTCATTATTGAGTAATACAGGAAAACCCCCACCAATCCTCTGGATTAATTAGTTATTCCTTAGCCTAGCTGGCTAGTAGCTAAATGATCATATGGCAAAAAATGGGTGTTTTGTGGTGGTTTAGCAAGGCAATAAAGCAGGCAGTCCACTAATCTGAAACCGGGTAATTAGAAACACAGTCCAGAGCAGCTTCACGAAAAATATAAATCGCTTTTGTAAAGATTATAGGTTAGCCTGGTTGAAAAGTCTGAGACACGGAGTGTGGATTATGAGTATAGTCAGGGAACAATCAAAGCACAGAGACGTAGAATCCTGAGATCAATGCATGTATGTCTCCACAGACAAGCAGGGAAAGTAGGGTAGGGAGAAAAAGCAGGAGCAAGGCGTCACAGTTAGTGTAAATATGTCAGACACTCTCACTTTCTTCCATTTTCTGGCCACTTTCCTCTACCTCTACCCATCAATGCAGATCAGACCTTACTCAGTCTGGGTCTAGTAGTCCGGAATATGATTCTACTGCACAGGTAGTTTGCTGTTGTAGCAGTGTTAAACACTGTGCATAGACTTGTGCTTGTAAAGACACTCGAGCCAAGCTCCCTGTGTGTTGAAAGTCCCGCCGTACATACTCCACTACTTAGTCCTCGCTCATGCAGCCAGCTGAAACTCCCCCAGGGCGACATGCTGACGTCACGCTAGTCGTCTGGGGGAGTGTCGGCTGGCTGCACGAGTGAGGCCCAAGTAGCGGAGTGTGTACGGCGGGACTTTCAACACACAGGGAGCTTGTCTGGCCGGTGAGCTATATGCTCCAGGGCACTGTCTTTCCCCTGCTCAGCGGGGATCGATGGAGCGACCCCTTGCTGAGCAGAGTGGGCTCCGTACACGGATATGTCCGTGTGAAGGAGCCCTTAATGTAACCCCAAACCATCCCCTCAAAAAGGGAGTTTAGCCGAGTACTTGTGTTAGGTTCATGATCCAGGAGCAACTTCTTACTGTTATATACATTCACTGCATTGTTCTAATAAAGCATTTTTTGATTCCCATTCAGATGAACATAGCCTATCCTTTTACTGCATCGGACCTGACTCCAGACTCAACCTGATGGTTAAAGAGCGAGCGTCCCCAGAGGCGGGAGGAAACCCAGTATGGAAATCACTAGCTGTCATCCTAGGGAGGCATTTTAGCCCCTCCGATGCGGAGAGAATTCTGGAGTATGTGCAGAAGGTAACTCAAAGGGAATGTAAAGGCAAACACTTAGTTCAACAGACAGAGCTTCACATTTAAAGCCTATCTCCAGGTTTCATTTAACTTTACCAAATGAGTGCAAATGAACTGTTTATTTCACTGACAGATGCAGTGGCTAAGTGCAAGCTATAAACTGTGTGTAGTCTCCCCTACATTCAGTATACGAGCGCAATGTTCTGGCAACGGGACAGAAACTTCCCATTCCACTACCAGCACAAATTCAAGATGGCTGAGAGCTGCTCAGCCATTCACAGGGAGCTTTGTATTCTATGAATGGCTGAGGTGGAGAGGCAGGGGGATGATGTCACAATCTTCACCTCAGCCAGTCACAGTAAACGCTGTATTCTTTCATAGAACACAAAGCTCCCTGTGAATGTCAGAGCAGCGTTCACTATAACTTGATTTACTTTTATTTTTTTGCGGGAGCACGATTGGACGTTCTCAACCTGCTGACAGAGCACAGTCCTGTATAATGCATGTAGCTGAGGCGACATAATTTATCACAGCACACAGCCAATCATTAGTAAGATCTCATCTGGAATATGCAGTTCAGTTTTGGGCACCAGTTCTCAAAAAGGATATTGGAACTGGAGAAAGTGCAGAGAAGGGCAACTAAACTGATAAGAGGCATGGAGGAGCTCAGCTATGAGGAAAGATTAGAGGAACTGAATTTATTCTCTCGTGAGAAGAGGAGATTAAGGGGGGATGTGATCAACATGTACAAATATATAAGGGGTCCATTACCACTTCTGGACCGGCTCACGACGATATATGTTGGCACTTAGAAGAGGGATATCGATATGGCAGCAGCTAGCTGCCATAACCCTGGTATCCTCTTCTTCAGTGAGTGGTCCGGTTTCAGATAAAATGGGGCTCAGTGGCGGGTTCGCTGTGATATCACTTTTATCGGCTGTGTGAAAGGGCCACCCTCCTGCCACTCTCCGGCAGAGGCGATCGGATCCTTCTCCCTGTTGGGTATGGAGATGAGTGAGCGGAAGATGGCCCCCACCCGTCTCCATACCATTGCAGGGCGTAAGCGACGTCAAAACGTCACTTCCGCCCATAGCTCTTAAAGGGACTTTTTTTATTTTTCATACATCATGGGACATTATTAATATTCATTACCTGCTGGGTTATACTCCACCATTAGGTGAATGGACACTAGTAGACCAAAGGTCTTCAGACAGGAAGTGATCCACTATATAACCCATCCCATACAAGAAGTACTTTAGTTTTTTTTCACCAGTCTCTGCAAGGTGGATGGCATGATTTGTTGAGCTCTCTGAGCTACAGGTCTGTAGTGCCACAAACGGTTCCAAAAGTGAGTCAAGGGATTCACTGATTGGATCCATTTGACGCAGGCTTTTATGCTTAGCTAAATGGTATCTGAGCCTCGCAAAGGAGACTCAAGACCTTGCAAGGTTTCGCCTGTAACGTGGTCTCCAGGCGCTGGACCCTGCGGAGTGGAAATCCTGGACACTACAGCTCTAAGGCATTTCCTGCAGGGTACTGTACAGGTCAAAGGGAGTGGACCCTAAACGTGAAAAGGGTACCCAGTCCTTGAAGGTCCAAATGACAGGACCCCGCCGTGAAGGGTAAAGATTGGGCTCTTGGGTTCTAAGTGGCCCTGCACCAGTACGTGTAAGTGAAAATCCTTTATTTTATTATTGTGGGGTGTCCCAGTGCCCCAGTTTAGCTAGCTAAAGGCTGGACACCGGTGTTTAGTGACTATATGGGGTAGTTCTGGGCTAGTTGTGGGTGTCTGCAAAGTGTACCTTTTTTGCTAGTGTCTGGCTGTTTATCTGTATGATGCTGCGCCATTTCGCCTTGGTTCGCTATGGCGCACGTGCATTCGCAAGAGCGCCGCTGGGCTCAGCAGTTTGGTGGCCATGGCACACGCCGCTTTTTCACACATGTGCCATAGCCTTTATCTGGGCGCACAAATATTTGCGTTGTACGCGATTACAGTCATGCCCGCCGGGACCGCACAAATGTGTGTGCACACATGCATAGAATGTTCTGGCCCACGCCCAGCTTATTTAAGCTGTGCAGGCCAAGCATGTGGTGCTTCCAGAAGGCAGCTGTGGGACACAGAGCAGGCTTTGAACACACTTGCAGTGGTTCATTCTCTCTTTCACTCATTGACGGACACAGCTCCTTTAACCACTTAAGGACCAGGCCCCTTTTTCAGACTCGTGTTTACATGTTTAAAACAGTTTTTTTTGCTAGAAAATTACTTAGAACCCCCAAACATTTTTTTTATTTTTTTTTAACACCCTAGAGAATAAAATGGCAGTCATTGCAATACTTTTTCACACCGTGTTTGCGCAGCGGTCTTACAAGTGCACTTTTTTGGGAAAAAAATCACTTTTTTGAATAAAAGACAACAGTAAAATTAGCCCAATTTTTTTTATATTGTGAAAGATAATGTTACGCCAAGTAAATTGATACCCAACATGTCACGCTTCAAGATGGTGCCCGCTCGTGGAATGGCATCAAACTTTTAGCCTGAAAAATTTCCATAAGCGACATTTAAAAAAATTCTACAGGTTGCATTTTTTGCGTTCGAGTAGGTCTAGGGCTAGAATTATTGCTCTTGCTCTACCGATCGCAGCGATAGCTCACATGTGTGGTTTGACTGCCATTTTCAAACGCGGGCGCTACTTATGTATGCGCTCGCTTCTGCGTGCGAGCTCGTGGTGACGGGGTGTTTTTAAAAACTTTTTTTTTTTTTTTTTTTTCTCTTATTTATTTTAATTGATTTTATTTATTTTTACACTGTTTTAAAAAAAATTGATTACATTCCTTGTAATAGGAATAAAAGTTAACATCCCTTGTAATAGAAAAAAGCATGACAGGTCCTCTTAAATATGAGATCTGGGGTCAAAAAGTCCTCAGATCTCATATTTGGACTTAAATGCAATAATAAAAAAAAAAAGTCATTTTAAAAAATGACATTAAAAAAATATATACCTTTTTAAGAGGTATGGGCGGAAGTGACGTTTTGACATCGCTTCCGCCCTCCTATGGTATAGAGACGAGTGGGGGCCATCTTGGCATCACTTGTCTCTATACCCAGCTAGGAAGAGGACACGATCGCCTCCGCTGCTACCGACTGCTGTGGTAAGCAGCGGAGGGTGCGGAAGGAGGGGTGGCACCTCTTCCGCCGCCGATAGCCGTGATTTTGCGGCGAACCCGCTGCAGAGACCACCGTTATCCTACAGAAGACCGGCACCTGAAGAGATGGATATCTCGGTTCTGGCAGCAGCTGCTGCCGTTACCGAGATATCCCTCTTGAAAAATAGGATGTACATCGGCGTGCGCTGGTCGTTAAGTGGTTAAATCTTGACCGCAGGGTTATCACGCCACCTTCAGTAGAGGACTAGACAAACCATGTAACACATGTAAAAACAGAGCTGTATAGTTCCGCCAAGGGGGCAGTCCCTCTGGCTATAACCCTTCAGCCTGCTTCCTGCAGCTCAGTTTTTTTTCTGCCTAGTGAAGAATGACCTAGGCTCCCTAAAGGGACCATTGGTCCTGGGGATTTTTGGGATTTTTACGCAAGCTTTTGAACCTGTGATCTTCTGTCAACAGCTGGCTGGGTGACAGGCTAGATAATATAGATCCTTGTAGTCTCCCCAGCCTGGCCATTGAGAGTGAGCAGGCCCTAGCTACACGCTGGGTCAGCCACGACATGCCCCATCTGCTCCAGGGGTGGCCAGTGAGCTATATGCTCCGGGGGAAAACACATGAGCGGGATACTGCTGTCTGTGTCACAGTGTGCCATGGCCAGCAGCCACCCGGTACTGCTCGGGCGATGGGTCTGTTGGAATGCCTCCAGCTATTCCAACCGGACAGGTAAGTACAGCTATCTCTGCCTCGGCAGGATAGAGCAGCTGGGCATTCCCGGGGAGGTCGATTAGGGGGGTCTATCTCTCTCCCTTTCTTCTCTCCCTATCCCTGTTTTCCCTCCTTCCCCTGCAGAGGACGCTGCATGACTGGGCATGAGGTGCGGAGTGTGTACCTGGGCCGGGGATCCTCGGGGGGGGGGGGGGGGGGCTGCTCTGGGCCTTGACAGGGCCTGCGTGGCTGTTTGGGTCCATGTGCTGTGTTTTTCCTCTGTGTCTGCAGTGCCTGTGAGAACTTTTCCTCTGCATGTGCTGGCGCCATTTTCCATTTGTTTTCTTGCAGAGCATGGCTGTCAGCCATTTTCTAGAGGTCTGGTGGCCGTTTTCTTGGTTAATTTTGTATACAGAACGACTGGCGGCCATTTTCTTGTAACCTCCGATCAGTTTTGCCTCCAGTGCTTAGTCATTTCACCTCAGAACAGCGTGGTTTTTCTCTCTGGGCACCTGTGACAAGGCACAGTACACAGTGGTCAGTGGCAGAACGGCGCAGCACTCAGTCAGGGTGGCGAGTCCTGCGGTGGGGTCCCTCAGTCTGTGAGCAGCTAGGAGGGTGGGATTGCATACCTTTTTCCTAAGTTCCGAAGTGTGGTAGACGAGGTGGGTCAGCATGGCGTCAGAAGCTGGCGCTTCTTCCCCAGACATCCCTGTAATTGCAACCAGCTTACCTGCAAACAATGCAGTGCCTATGGATGCTTTGTCGGCGTTCCTGGAAACGTTCGTTGCCAGGTTGGAGGCGCCGTGTGGTTGCAAGGGGGGTAAGAAACGCCCCTGCCTCCCTCCCCGTCCTCTGGGGAAAGCTCTGATTCAGACTCTGGCCCCGCAGTGACTGGCGGCCCCTGTTCTGACGTGTCAGGATGCAGACTAGGACCATTCGGACAGTGGGGATGATTCTGTGTCCGGGTCAGCGCAGGAAAAGGCACTAGTTGTAGCACTTATCACCGCTGTGCAGGATACCCTGAAAATACCGGATGCAGCAGGATCTTCTGCTGAGGCACCTAAGGTGTTTCCGTATTTGACTTCTTTCGATAAGTGAATGGGGAAGCCCGCAACGGATCTTTTCATTCCCAAGAAGAATGGCGGTGCATTACCCCTTTTGAGGAGAGCCTCCTTAAAAAATGGATACAGTAACCATGATTCCGGTAGAAGGGACTCCTGCGTTCAAGGACACTACCGACAGGAGAGCCGAGGCAGTGGCCCGGTCCATGTTTATGGTAGTGGGGTCAGCATTACGACCTGTACTGGCCACGGCCCTGGTGTCGCAGACGCTTACTGAGTGAGCAAAGCTATTGCACAGGGAGTTGGAGATGAAACAGTCTTCACAGTCTGCATAGAACTAGCAGACCAGTTGGTGCACAGCCTTAAGTATGTCTGTGATGCAGCCCTGGATACAGTCCCCCTGCTCTCTAGAGGGTAGTGGTGCTACGGCACCTCATTTGGCTGAATCACTGCTGTCTGACCAATGGGTCTGCGAACTGGTTAAAAGCCCTCAACTGCTTTGTGAAACTGCAAAAGGTTCAGGATAGAATCACTTCACTCAGTGGTCGCTGCACTCCATCAGGGGGACTTCCTGGCATCTCTATATCCAGGACGCATACTTGCATATACCCATATGCCTCAGGCGTCAGAGGTTTCTGCTATTTGCAGTTGGGGAAGAGCACTACCAATCCGTAGCTTTCCCTTTTGGCCTGGCGTCAGCACCACAAGTCTTTACCAAGGTGTTGGCTCCAATTCTGGTGCTGTTGAGGCAACGTGGGATCGCAATCGTGGGTTACCTAGACGACCTCCTTCTGAGAGCAGCTTCTGCCTCAGAATTGAGGGAGGATGTGGCCTTCACTATGCAAACTCTACAGGAGTTTGGTTGGGTGCTGAACCTAAAGAAGTTGGTGTTAGTGCCGACTCAGCGTCTGGAGTACCTGGGCTCATTGCTGGACTCAGTGGAAGCGAGAGTGTTTCTCCCTTCAGACAAACTGCAGACTCTCTGAGCCGTGGTGAAGTTGTTGATGAACCACAGGTGGTCGCCTCTGCGTTTGTGCATGTTCTGGGTCTCATGGTAGCCTCCTTCGAGGCGGTACCATATGCCCAATTTCACACCGAGGCTTGCAGAGGGACTTACTGTACAAATTGGACAAATCTCCGTTATCCCTGGATTGCCAGATTCGGGGGAGCCAGTTAGTCAGGGACTCTCTCTTCTCTGGAGGCTGAGGTCTCTGGCCCTTTGGTCCGGAAGATTGTTCCTTCCTCTTCATTGGACGGTGATTACAACGGACGCCAGCCTGACCGGCTGAGGTGGAGTGCTGGGGGTACAGTCGACCCAGGGCCTCTGGCCACGGGAGGAATCCCAGTTAACGATCAACGTGTTCGAACTTCAGGCGATCAGGCTATGTCTGTTCACATGGTCAATGAGGCTACAAAGGCGTCCGATCAGGATCCAGTCAGATAACGCCGCGGCGGTGGCATATGTCAAAGAGGAACGAGGAGCTCAGCTGAAACACAAGAGGTCGCTCACATCCTTCGGTGGGCAGAGCGACACGTGCCGGCCCTGTCGGCCATATACATCCTGGGCGTAGAAAACTGGCAGGAGGACTACCTAATTCGCCAGATGCTGGACCCAGGAGACTGGTCATTGCACCCAGAGGTGTTCAGGCTTCTTTTCCTGTGGTGGGGCACATCAGATGTGGATCTCTTGGCCTCTCTGCTCAATCAAAGGTGCAGAGATTTGTGTGCAGGACAAGAGACCCCTGGGTGGACGCGTTAGACGCATTGGTGGATCCATGGGAGCAGTACTGTCTGATTTATGTCTTCCCTCTGCTCAAACTGTTACCACGTCTGCTTCGCAGAGTGGAGTCTGAGGGGATTCCAGTAATACTGATCACCCCAGATTGGCCCCAGCGTCGCTGTTACGCCGACCAAGTATGCCTGGTGGCGGATGCTCCTTGGCGATTGCCGATGCGAGAAGACCTCCTATCGCAGGGTCAGATTCTCCATCTTGCTTTACCGTCACTAGTTTTAACGGCATGGCTGTTGAAAGCCAGGTTCTAAAGGGCCGAGGTCTGTCGGACTCGGTAATTTCCACTATGATTAGGGCATGAAAACCGTCTCTTCTGAAGATTTACCATCGTACGTGGAAGGCCTAGATCTCCATGTGTGAGGAGATGGGATGGTGTCCGCGCACCCTTTAAGTTTCCAGGATCCTGCTGTTTTTACAGGGAGTAGTGGATCAGAAACTTGCCTTAAGCACCATTAAGGGACAGATATCAGCCTTGGCTGTCTTTTGCCAAAGCCCCTTGGCGTCTCGCTCACTGGTAAACACCTTTTGTGCAAGGGGTTCGACTTGTAGTCCCTCCGGTTCGACCACCTCTACCTCCGTGAGATCTGAACCTGGTGTTTTCGGATTTCAGATGGCAACTCCTCCGTTGAGGGGTGCCTCTGGTTGTGGGTGAAGTTATGTTTTTGCTGTTTCCACCCCTCGTTTTGGCACTGCTTGGGGATGTCCCTATGGTCAAGATTTAAAGGAGCTGTGTCCGTCAATGAACGAAAGAGAAAATAGGATTTTTGTACTCACTGTAAAATACTTTTCTCTGAAGTTCATTGATGGACACAGCACCCACCCCTCCTATTTTTAGGTTGTACTGAGCTGCAGGAAGCAGGCTGAGGGGTTATAGCCAGAGGGACCACCCCCCCATGCAGTTTTGCTGTTTTTACATGTGTTACATGTTCTACCTAGTCCTCTCCTGAAGGTGGCGTGATAACCCTACGGTCAAAATTTAAAGGAGCTGTGTCCGTCAATGAGCTTCAGAGAAAGGGATTTTACGGAGAGTACAAAAAAATTTTTTCCTTACCCGGGTCACATGTGTTGCTTGGCAGGCTTTTTTTTTTGCGCCATTGAATGTCTTCCAAAAGGAGGAGTGAAAGTGACACCATAGGGAAGGGCACACCTATGTCATAAGTAGTTCCTGATGAACCTAGTTGTATCTCCTGAAAGACCACAGGCTCCTGGGCAATCAGCCGCTGTGCCTATCTGGTATTGTGCCTACAGTCAACACTGCTGCTTCACCCTTTATCATGAAGGATAAACTGTCCTCAGCCCTAGCCGGGTAAGAGCACATGATTGCCTCCATCCTGCAGGGTAGCAGGAAGCATGACAGATCCCCCTTCCCGGAGTCTCCTAGTCTGGAGCAGGAATGGGTTGAGGATGGGGAAGAGCTGAAAGCTCAAGATTCGGTGGAGTGCCCGGCAGAAGAGCCTGCTTCCAAGCAATCTGGACAAGAAGATATCCAGTCAATGTCTGCATCAGAGGCTTTTCATCCTGACTCTGATCAAAATGGTTCGTTCTGCCTTTAAGTTGCCTGTTGCAGAGGTGACTGAGCCCCCCCCCCCCCCCCATCCTCTTTGGGATCTCAGATCTTTTCAGGTCGCACAGACTTTACCGCTACACCCCCTGATAGAACAGGCGGTGTATGCTGATAGGGAACTTCTTGATGGGACTTTTTTGCCTCCTAAAAAAAAAAAAAAAGGTTTTCCCTTTTTATATTCCATGGATGAAAAGTTTGTTAAAAAATGGAGCATGCCAGCCGTAGATGTAGCAGTCTCTTCCTTAAACAAGAACTTAACTTGTCCGGTAGATAACGCACAGGGCTTGAAAGACCCTGTTGACAAGAAAATGGAGTTATTATTAAAGGCTTCCTTTTCTTTGGCCAGTTCAGCTATTCAGCCAGCTGTTGCAGCAATTGGTATTTGCCAGTCCATAAAGGATCAGCTCAAAAGGCCAGATAGGCCTAACCAGGAGGATGATCTGCCTTGAACGTAAGACAGATATACCTCAAGCGCTGTGTTTTGCTGTTGATGCTTTAAAGCAGGGATATGCAATTAGCGGACCTCCAGCTGTTGCAGAACTACAAATCCCATGAGGCATAGCAAGACTCTGACAGCCACAAGCATGACACCCAGAGGCAGAGCCATGATGGGACTTGTAGTTTTGCAACAGCTGGAGATCCGCTAATTGCAGATCCCTGCTTTAAAGGATTCAATACATCAGGTTTCTCATCTGGCTCTTTGTACATATGCGCAGACTTTTATGGCTTAAGACAGGGGTTGACAAATTTGCTTGGAATCTAGGAGCCAGCTAAAAAAGTTAGGAGCCAAGTCCGTGACGGCGATCTGGACCTGTCCCTGGCCTGACATGGAGACGAGTGAGGGGAAGATAGCCCCCAGCCCCTCACCTGTCTCCAAGTCATTGCCCATAGCTATTAGAGGGACATTTTATTTGTTTTATTTTTTTCAAATGACGATTTTTTTTTAAATTGCATTTTAGTGTAAATATGAGATGTGAGGTCTCTCTGACCCCAGATCTCATATATAAGAGGACCTGTCATGCTTTTTTCTATTACAAAGGATTTTTACATTCCTTGTAATAGGAATAAAAGTGACACACATTTTTTTTTTAAAAAGAACAGTGAAAAAAAATAAAAATAAAAGTTAAAATAAGAAAAAAAATTTTTTTTTAAATGCGCCCTGTCCCGCCAAGCTTGCGTGCAGAAGCGAACGCATATATGAAAGCAATGTTCAAACCACACATGTGAGGTATCGCTGCGATCGGTAGAGTAAGAGCAATAATTCTAGCCCTAGACCTTCTCTGTAACTCAAAACGTGCAACCTGTAGAATTTTTTAAACGTGGCCTATGGAGATTTTAAAGGGTAAAAGTTTGTCGCCATTCCATGAGCGGGCGCAATTTTGAAGCAAGACATGTTGGGTATCAATTTACTCGGCGTAACATTCTTTCACAATATAAAAAAAAATTGGGCTAACTTTACTGTTGTTTATTTTTTTTATTAAATAAATTTTTTTCCCCAAAAAAAGTGCGCTTGTAAGTACGCTGTGCAAATATGGTGTGACAGACATTATTGCAACAACCACCATTTTACTCTCTAGGGTGTTAGAATAAAAAAGAAAAAAAAAAGTGTGTATGTATATATGTATGTATGTGTGTGTATGTATGTATGTATGTTTAGGTGTTTTAAGTAAATGGAAGGAGATCTATTAGCATTAATGGTTGTAATTCCAACGGCCACCACAAGAGGGCGCCAGATTCCAGAAGGAATAGGATCACAGAAGGCCTCAAAGCCGGGGGCTCAATAACCGGCCGCCGGCGGCGCGGCCCGACGCAATCACGCTGGGGGGGTCCACGGAGACAGGATACCCCCAGCTGTGCTGCCCCAGGCGCCAGTCGCTAATTCTAGTCGCCAATGCGACCTGGCGCCCGGGTTTTGTCGAGCCCTGGCTTAAGAACTGGTCAGCCGAGCCTCCTTGTAAAAAGTTATTGGCAGGTTTCCCGTTTCATTGGGGAACGTTTATTCAGTGATCACTTGGGTTAATATATCCAAAAGCTTTCCGGAGGGAAGAGTTCTCCTTCCTGTGAAGACCACCAAACGTCCCTGGTTTAAAAACCCAGGAACTGCTTCCTCAAATGTCTCAGCGTCAGGGCGGTTTCACCGCCAACAGGGAGCCAGGGGCAAGCCGCAAGGCCAGGGCCAGAAAATTCTTCTAAACCCAGCACCAAGCCCTCCTCCTGAGGGGATGTCCCCACTTCACCGGGTGGGGGGAAGGCTGCTGCACTTTGCGGACATTTGGAAAACAATTCAGGACGAGTGGGTCACCTCAATTATATTTTGCAGTTACAAGCTGGCATTACGGGGGGTTCCCTCTCACGTTTTTAAGATCCAGCGTGCCCTCGGATCCTCCAAAAAGAAACGTAAAAAAAAAAAGAAACTCGAAAAAGGAAACTTCAGGCACTACATCATCTAGTGCAGGGATCTCCAAACTTTCTAAACAAAGGTTTTAGGGGGGGCCGGACTGTGGCCATTGGGAGTAGAAAAGGTTGTTTGTCTCAGTGGGATTAATTGTGCCCCATTGTTGGAATCACTTGGAGGAATTGTACCCCATCATTGGCACCCATTAGTGGTGGCATTGGAAAAAATTGTTCCCATTGTTGGAGTCATCAGGAGGAATTGTGCCCCATCATTGGTGTCAGTGGGGGAAATTGTGCCCCATCATTTGTGTCACTGGGAGGAATTGTGCCTCATTGTTGGAATCGCTTGGAGGAATTGTCCCCTATCATTGGAAGAAATTGTTCCCCATTGTTGGTGTCATTGGGAGAAAATGTGCCCCATTGTTGGTATGGGGGGGGGGGATAGTGCCCCATATTTGGTGTAATTGGGGGAAATTGTGTCCCTTCGTTGGTGTGAGTGGGGGGGTGGGACTATGTCCCATTGTTGGCATCAGTGGATGAAACGTTTCCCCCCCAAGGGCTGCATAAAAGCAAAGGGCCACATCTGGCCCCCGGGCCACAGTTTGGAGACCCCTGACCTAGTGCATCAAGGAGTGATTGTAGAGGTTCCTGTATTCGAAAGGGGCACAGGGTTTTACTCAATCCTGTTTACCATTTAGAAACCAAACTGGGGACACAAGGCACATTTTGAAATTAAGGTCCCTGAACAAGTATCTATTGATACAGTGCTTTCAGATAGTCTGTCCGCTCAGTAGTAACCTCACTCCAGAGGGGAGACTTTTTAGCCTCCATTGATATAAAGGATGTGTACTTGCACGTACCAATCTTTCAGCCTCATCAGAGGTTCCTACGTTTTTGCAGTAAAGGAATGTCACTTTCAGTTTGTGGCTCTACCCTTCGAGCTTGCTACAGCTCCCTGGGTGTTCACAAAGGTCCTAGCTTCAGTACTGGGCCTTTTAAGGGCCCTCGGGAATCTGGACGAACCCCTGCTCAGAGATCACTCAGTACAGGTTCTAGAACAGCATAATATACACAGTGCGGTATTTGAAAAGCTTAGGCTGGATAATAAATGCTGATAAGTCAGCCTTGAAACCAGTTCAAAGTCTTAAGATATTTAGATCTGATACTAAAAACGGTCCAAGCAAGAGTTGTCTTGCCACCGTAAGGGTCTGTGCACTGAAGGATCAGGTGCGCCAGATGAGGGGCACCAGACAACCCTCCATTCGGCTCTGTATGAGTCTTCTAGGGAGGATGGTATCTTCCATTTTGAGGCAGTGCACTATGCCCAGTTCCATTCCAGGCCTTTAGAACAAGACATCTTGTTGGCTTGGAACAGAGGAAGAAAAGCCCTGAATTATCCAATGTGCTTATCTCCTCAGGCATGCTTAAGCCTAAACTGGTGGTTGCAGGATCAGAACCTGCGAAAGGGAAAATCCTTTCTCCCGGTAACTTGGAGAGTACTGACTACAGATGCCAGTCTCTTAGGCTGGGCAGCGACCCTAGACAGGCTCACAGCTCAGGGGAATTGGTCAGGGACAGAACAGACCCTACCCATCAACGTCCTAGAATTACAGGCAGTACATCTGGTCCTGCGGTCCTGGAAGGTGGAGCTCTGCCAATAACTTTTTACAAGGAGACTCGGCTGACCAGTTCTTAAGCCATAAAAGTCTGCGCATATGTACAGACAAGAGAGCGCTGATGAAGTCTCGCCCCCTGGAATGCAATGCGTATGGGACTACGTGATGTCACCCGCGTCCTCCGGTCACCCTCGTGGCTTTGTTAATGTTATCACTCTTTTGATCCTTAGCACTGCGGGACAGTGCAGATCTATGTAAGTGCAATAGATTTTTTAATAAAGATGTTTATATATTACTGTACGGAGAGAGCACTATTTGTACTATCATTATTGCATGTATGTTGGAAAACCGTGGAGTCTATTATCTGGATGTATGAAATATATGCTGTTTTTTACAAGCACATTCCCAGTGATGGAGACACTAAAGCGAACCAGTACATGTACCCAGAGATAAGGGGCTGCCGGATCCATTCAAAGTGTCTTTTCCAGGCCGAATTGGATGGTACCCGGGCCTCGTGTCCTAAGAAACAAGGTTTTACCTGTAACGCTTCTCTTTTTAGAGAGCTGGACCCTGGGATCCAGTATTTGTTTTTTTCAGCCATATTCCTGGCAGGGTGCTTTACTGGCCCAGAACTGCGGATCCCCCTATTCAAGGGGGCCCCAGTTTCTGAAGGTTTTTTCCTAACGGAGCCCACGGTGAGAGGTGAAGATTGGGATTGTTATTCAGACCCTGCAGCTGGATAAGGTAACGGAGACTCCTCAATAATTTTTCTAATTCTAGTAAGGTTTTCTCCTTTTAAGTAAATGTATGCTATGCCTATAGTCACCACCGGGGGCTGCCAAGAGCACATACCTTTTCATGCCTGATCTGTCTGCTTAGTGTCCACGCTCTATGCTCCTCCAGCCATGCTCCAGGAAGGATGAAGGTAAAAGGGGATTCACCCTCCACGGATTAGGGGGCTGAGATAGGCCTGGGCAGAGAGCGGTAATATACCCCACCACCCCCCGCCGTCCGCCCCGTTTGCCGCCATTACAGCGGCTTCACATCCACCGGCCCTTCCCTCTCCTCTGTCCTGAGGGGGGGGGGGCAGAGCACTAGGCTACACAGGCTTTAAAGTGCACTCTTTCTCAGATACACACAGCCTATGGAGGGACACAGAGCTGATGCGAGTGTGGGAGACACAGGCATTCCCAGGCAACATTTACTTAAGCACCAGACTGAGTCTTTAGTAGCAGCGGTTGTTGCTGAACTACAGCGCTCAGCAGTCAGTGCATTTTTTTTTTTTGTGGTACCTCTACCTGTTAATTTGCACTATGGGTAAAAGAGGTACAAGTACCCCGAAGAATAGGAGCTCTAAGGGGTCCCCTTCAGGCTCTGAGGACCCCCCCCCCCCCTCTGCAGCACCTCACCCCCCACCGCCCCCCCCCCCCCCCCCCCCCGCAGGACCCGGGGAGGCTGGCCAGGGAGAGCCGTCTGGGTCATGGGCTGCACTTCAGCCCCTGTGTACGTTACACGGGAGTTTTTTTCCTCAACCATAAGCAGGTTAGAGGAAAGATTAGTGGCCTTAATCGCATCTTCACTCAGTGGAAGAAAACGTGGCTCCCAAACAAAATTGACGTCCTTTTTTTCCCACAAATAGAGCTTTCTTTTGGTGGTATTTGATTACCCCTGCGTTTTTAATTTTTTGTGCTATAAACAAAAATAGAGCGTCAATTTTGAAAAAAAAAATTTTTTACTTTTTGTTACAATAAATATCCCCCAAAAATATATATAAAAAAAGATTTTTTCCCCTCAGTTTAGGCCGATACGTATTCTTCTACATATTTTTGGTTAAAAAAATCGCAATAAGTGATTGGTTTGCACAAAAGTTCATGCGTTTACAAAATAGGGGATAGTTTTATGGCATTTTTATTAACTTTTTTTTTTTTTACTGGTAATGGCAGCGTTCAGCAATTTTTATTGTGACTGCGACATTATGGCGGACACAGACATTTTTCACACATTTTTGGGACCATTGTCATTTATACAGCAATCACTGCTATACAAATGCAGTGATTCCTGTGTAAATGACGCTGGCAGTGAAGGGGTTAACCAGTGGGTGGCAGTGTAGAGGGCTAAGTGTTCCTAGGGGTGTGTTACTAACTGTGGGGGGCTGGGCTTTGTTTTAGTGAACACTGATCTCTGCTCCAATCACATGGAGCAGAGATCAGCGTCACTTGTTGCTAGGCAGAACGGGGAGATGCTGTTAACAACTGCATCTCCTCGTTTAGCCACCCCCGTGAGACGATCGCGGTTATGCCCATGGCGATCGAGTCCGCAGGACCCGCAAACTGACTCACGGGGGGGTCCCGACCGTCAGGGCGGCATTAAAAACTAGACGTACCTGTACGCCAATATGCCTGCCCGTGCCATTCTGCCGTCGTACATCGGCGTGCGCCGGTTGGGAAGCGGTTAAAGAACCCACTTCTTCTCTGGGTTCACTGAAACCTCTTCAAACTGCACATGCCTTTCCTGTTCATGGTTTGCTGGAAAGGCTTATCTATTTTGAGTGGGATCACCCAGATAAACATTATTTTCTTCCTAAAAACTTTTCTACACTTTATCCTATGGAGGAAAAATTTACTAAGATGTGGGTTATACCGGCAGTTGATGCCATTTCCTCTGTAAACAAACAAAAGCCTGTACTTTCTGTATAGGAAGGGTTATATAAGGGATCACTTCCTGTCTGAAGACCTTTGGTTTACCAGTGTCCATTCATCTAATGAGGGCGGCTGCCCACTCCTGCTGTGATTGGACACAGCAGGTCCGGCAAACTCGATGTCTGACGGAACCTGCCGATTGATCGTGAGGAAGGAAGACCGCCGTTCTGTAAGAGGGGAATGTGCTGCTCTTTACATTCCCCCAGTCAAAGCGCCCCCCCCCCCACAGTTGCCAATCACTCGTAGGGAACACATTTAACCCTTTGCCCCTGTTAACCCCTTCCCAGCCAGTGTCATTAGTGCAGCGACTGCATATTTTCTTTAATTGTACATCACGGGACACAGAGCCATAGTAATTACTATGTGGGTTATAGTCCACCTTCAGGTGCTGGACACTGGCACACTCTAAACAGGAATTTGCCTCCCTATATAACCCCTCCCATACCGGGAGCATCTCAGTTTTTTAGTCAGTGTCTAAGGTGTTGGTCACGAGTGAAGATGTGCTGTGCTGAGCTCTGGAGCAATCCTTACTGGGGTTAGCTTTGCAGCCGGATCCATTCAAAGTGTCTTTTATGCCAAATTGAATGGTACCTGGGCCTCGTCTCTGAAGAAACAAGGTTTTGCTTGTAAATGCTTCTCTTTTTAGAGAACTGGACCTTGGGATCCAGTACTTTTTGGTATTAAGGCCATAAAGTTTTACTGGTGGGGTGCTATTACAGGTCCAGGATTGTGGGTTCCCCGAGGGTCCACGGTTCCTGAAGGTTTATTAATGGAAGATTGGGTCTGTTGGTTTTACCACAGAAAACCCTGCATCAGGAAAGGTAAGTGGAGTTTTCTAAGGAATTTTTACATTTTCTTATGAAATGTCTCCTTCAAAGTAAATGTTGTTATTCCTAAGTGTCACCACTGGGGGCTGTATGGAGTACGTACCTTCTCATGCTTTGCTCAGAGATCACGCTGTGTCAGAGAAGTAGCAGACTTTTTTTTTTCCCTCTGGCTAGCAGGCAGATCTCCGGTAAGTTTGGGGGGCTTTTGCTTCCTCCAGACACCCCCCACCTAGGCTGAACTCTTCCCCTCTTCATGAGGCTGAGTATAAGGGAGAACTAAAAACGACAATGCTGTTTTCTTTCACCGCCCCTACTCGGCGACTTCCAGGTCTCCATGCCATCCCTCCCTCACAAGCTGATCCCGGCAGATCGGAGGCCTGTGCTTGCGCGGGAAAACTTTTTTTAAGGAGAAAGGAGGTAGGTGCGATGCGAGGTGGGGGCGGGGCTTAGCACGCCATTGGCATCCTCCAATTTTTGTGCTGGCTGCAAAATTGTCGGATAGTCATAAGAGCAAAGAGGAGCATGAAAGAGGTTTTGGTGACACAGGCATTTCCTATTTAACGCATTTCCTATTTGCACCAGGCTGAGCATTAATAGCAGTGGCTGGCAGTGGATGCGATTTCTTCTGGTAGTACCTCTGCTGTGTGCATCGGACTAAGGTCAGAATGGGAGGTTGAAACGCCCCCAAAAAAGCTAACGAGGTCTTCCTCAAGCTCTGGAAAGCCTACTCATCTCTACAAATGGTATCCTCCCGTGAGAGGGGGTGGCTGTTCATAGTGAGAATCAGGGCCATGAAATGTTTGCAACTGTTTTCAACACTGCAGCCTCTGTTTATTTTACTAAAAGGATCTTTTTTCCTCAGCCATGATAGGTTTAAAAAAAAAAAAAAAAGTTTAGCGACTTTAGTTGCATCCCAGTGTGGGTCAAAATGCGACAGGTTCTCTTCCATTACCCAGGATCCTCAAACTGAGGAACTAGGGGCAAGAGAAGATGAATTCCCTCGGGGAACCGTGGTGAAGCTGATGACTCCTCTCTCACCTGTTTCAATCTTAAGATTGATGGTGAAATTTCTTGCTGAATGATCCTCTCCACATTTATGTACCCTTAACTGAGTGTTTGGGTTCGCTAAAGCCTCAAGCTGTGCATGCCTTTTTCTGTTCATTCATTGTTGGAAAAGCTTTTTTGTATCTGAGAGGATCACCCAGATAAGCATTATTTTCCATCCTAAAAAGTTTTCACACTTTATCCTATGGTGGAGGAAATTCACTATGTAGGGTATACCAGCAATTAACCTCCCTGGCGTTATGATTATTTCTGATTTTTATTGCTGGAAGCAGTGCCATTACTTTGCATGGAAGTTTGTAATTCTTAGGAATAATGCACTTAAATCTGTCCAAACCAGAGTCTAGTAGATCCTGGGTATGATAAAGTTTGAAAAATGAAATCATAAATTATAATATAACTATAAATAATTACACCAAATAATAAAAATTATTCAATAATGTAATAAAAACTAGGGGTGCACCGAAAGGGTTTTTTGGTGCCGAAACCGATACCGAAAATGAAAAATACACTAGGCCGAAAACCGATACCGAAACAGCACCGATACCGAAAATGACTCTTTTTAAAAAATATTTTCATACAGCAGATGGTCAGAGACTGCAGGCATAGTAAAGGAGATGGTCAGAGACTGCAGGCATGGTGCAGGAGATGGTCAGAGACTGCAGGCATGGTGCAGGAGATGGTCAGAGACTGCAGGCATGGTGCAGGAGATGGTCAGAGACTGCAGGCATGGTGCAGGAGATGGTCAGAGACTGCAGGCATGGTGCAGGAGATGGTCAGAGACTGCAGGCATGGTGCAGGAGATGGTCAGAGACTGCAGGCATGGTGCAGGAGATGGTCAGAGACTGCAGGCATGGTGCAGGAGATGGTGAGAGACTGCAGGCATGGTACAGGAGGTGGTCAGAGACTTCAGGCATGGTGCAGGAGATGGTCAGAGACTGCAGACATAATGCAGGAGATGGTCAGAGACTGCAGGCATGGTACAGGAGATGGTCAGAGACTGCAGGCATGGTACAGGAGATGGTCAGAGACTGCAGGCATGGTACAGGAGATGGTCAGAGACTGCAGGCATGGTACAGGAGATCAAAGCAGCCTCACCGGTTCCCCTCAGATACAGCCTGCCTGATAAAAATACATGCACAGTGTTTTCCATGTATTCCAATGGCTGTAGTTCACACCATGCAGTCAGTTTCCGGTGTGGAAACTGACTGCATGGTGTGAACTAGAGCCATTGGAAGACATGGAAAACACTGCATGCATTTTGTGCGAAAAAAAAAAAAAAAAAACACACGGAACTGCATCTGGTGTGAACTGGCCCCAAGCAAGCTACCTGGTTCCGTTCCAACAGATTTCTATTGGGAATGCTCATATCGTTACCTCTACTAGCAATAACTTAACCCTTCCCCATTCTATCACATGGAGATGAAAACCTAGCTGGGTCAAAATCAAGATTATTATTTTTTATTATATGGTCAATAAAGGGAGTACAGCCTTTGTCCTGTGACCTGGTGTTATATAGCATGGCTACATTCACACAAGTGGCCAGAGGTGGATAGTTTCAGAGGCAAACAAATGACTTTTGGATTCAGCAGCACTGTGGGCACAAAAAACGTGTGATTTAGCTGCGGACAAAACTCTGCAATGCTTGCCCTGGGCACACTCTTTCCCCCTCATGCAGCTTGCCAGTGTCTAAATGCAGCCTTACCCATGCCCGGATCAGAGCGGTGATCTCCGTATGTCACGGAGCTGTGCATTGAATTGCCCGGGCGGCTGCAGTAACAATGTCCCGCCTCCTGTAATCACGTCACGCTGATTCAATGTCCCGCCATTGGATCAGTGTACCATCTGTCACAGGAGGCGGGACATTGTTACTGCAGCCGCCCGGGCAATTCAATGCACAGCTCCGTGACACACGTCGGGCGGGACGAAAGGAGGACAGAGGACTGGGGACGGACAAGGAAAACACCCGTGCAATGGGCGGCACCAGGGGGGCGGAGCCCCGCACAGGCCCCACCCCCATTTTTGGCCCCATTATCGGCAAGATTTTCCTTTTCGGCATTTTGCCGAAAACACCATTTTCGGCCGATATGTTTCGGCTGCCGAAATTTCGGTGCATCCCTAATAAAAACACTGAAATTTGCTCAGTTGCAGAATTGTCACTGTCATCACTTTTCAGTGTTTGATGACGGATCTCCCCACAAATCACAAGTGTTCTAATTTATTATCACTGTTTTGTAGCTGGTCTAAAAGCACTTTTGATGTAAAGGGATGATTTTGGTTTCTATGGACAATCTCCAGTTTCCAGGCAGAAAATATATATACAAAAGGGATGTGAAATAATTTCATACAGTAATGTAATCTGTAAGATTACGGTATGTATAGTGTGTGTGTTTCACTTTTTGAATTTGGCGCCGTTCTTCGTGGGTCGCAACTCTCGCAGGGAACGGAGCCCTACTCTGTGATGAATCGAGCGGAGGACGATCTGCTCACACTGCAGGGAGACATCGCAGGATCCTGGGGACAAGATAAGTAAGCTCTTCCTGGATCCTGCGATGCGATCCCGAGTCTGGCTCGGGGGTTACTGCTTTTGGTTCTCATATTCCACCCTGAGCCACACTTGGGAATACTGCTAAGGAGGTTAACACTGTTATCCTCTGTGTATAAGAGTTTGACTTGTCTGGCAGACAATGCTCAAATGCTTAGGGATCCAACAGATAAAAAGTTGGAACTCCTATTAAAAAAAAAACTCACTTTTTTCAATGACAGATTGAGTGTGTCAGCCTGCTCTGACAGTAATTGCTTAATTTGTTGAGAGTCCAGTTTAAACAGGTGTTCAAGGTTATCCTGCTCAGTAGGGCCAGAATCTGGCAGCTTTATGTTTGCAATCATTGCTATGAGAGATTCTATCCTTCAGGCCTTGCGCCCATTGCTAAGCACCATGCAGAAGCTCCTGGCTAGTCTTCCTTTTTGCAGTAAAACAGCTATTTGGGGATGTTTTGGATAATACAGCCAAAGAAATTCTTGTGGAAAAAAATACCCCTTTTGCCATTAAGCCCGGGTTCACACTATAGCATGCTGCGGATCGCACAGGAGCGATGTGCATCCCTGTTCACCATTTCAGGAATGAATCGGGGCCGATTCTGTGCTTGACTTAGGCCCTGAAACGGAGCCAAAGACGCTCCACAGCTGCATTCTCCTGCTATGCAAATTAGATGCGGGGAAACTCGCATCTAATTTGCATAGGTGTTAACTCGGGGCTTAAGAAAAGGAGTAAATGTATTTTCGTTTTAAAGCGCCTTCTGTGCCAGAGGCATCAGCCTCCAGGCAGTCACAAAGGCTTCCGCCGTCAGGCTCAAAAGTAGCCCCAGAGACAAAAGGTCTTGGGGGAAGAAACCTACAAGATACTGAAGCCTCTTTATGAGGTGGCACCCCCACTCGCTCAATAGGGGGAATTCTTTTGCAATTCTCAAGGATCTGGCAGGAAGAGTGTCAAGACAAATGGGGGACTTCCTCAATAGTTCCAAGGTACAAACTGGAGTTCCAAGAGTTCCCCTCTCCTTGTTTCTCAGATCAAATGTTCCTAAGGATCCAGAGAACAATAAGTCTTTCTCTCAAGCATTGGACCATCTTTTGGCCAAAAGTCATCATGGTGGCCCCCATGTAAGAGCAGATGTTGGGGTTTGGTTAAATCCAAATGGACATTCTGGATCTCAAAAATTTAAAATTTCCTGAATATAACCCCCTTTTTTTTTTTTTTTTCGCATGGAGTAAATCCAATCAGTTATCTCCATCCTACAAGGAGAACTTCTGGCGTCAATCAATGTCAAAGATGCATATCTCCATATACCCATTTCCTTGCTCACTAGTAATATCTACTTTTCAAGGTGGAAAATATAAATTTTCAGTGTGTAGCTCTGCTTTCCGGTATAGCTACTGCACCTTGAGTGTTAACAAAAGTTCTGGCCTCTCTTCTAGCCAGATTAAGGGCCCAAGGTATAACGATTATGGTTTATCTGGACGATCTGTTCTTGATAGTCCAGTTGGTAGCCCTGCTTAGACCAAAGTATGGTCACCACCTTCAACTACCTGGAATATCTAGGTCAGATTCTTAACCTAGGAGAAATCTTCTCTAAATTCATGAAAAAGGCTAAAATACTTGGGTCTGATCATAGATACATCCAGAAAAGGGGTATTATTGCTCCAGGCAAAGATCAGCGCCATAAAGAATCTAATTTAGGTGGTCAAAGCAAGATGAATTCTTCTATTCAACTTTGCATGAGGTTATTGGGAAAGATGATGGCTTCATTCAAGCCCGTTCCTTATGCTCAGTTTTTCATTTGAGACTGCTGCAAAACCGTATCCTATCAGCTTGGAACAAAGGGTTCAAGCTCTAGATTCTCAATGTGTCTGACTCCAAAGCCTACGGCTACATCACCCTGAAAGCGTCTGATCTTGGAGGCTAAGCAGGGTCGCGCCTGGTTAGTACCCGGAGGGACCACCTGGAAATTCCAGGTGCTGTAGGCTGGGTACGCCAGAGCCTCAGTTTATGGTTAATATCCAAAAATCTGCAAAGAGGAAAATCCTTCCTTCAGTTACCACGGAAGTGGCCCAGATGCCCGTTATCATTCTAGAAATTCAGGCAGAGCACTTGGTTCTGAAGGCCTGAACAAAAACAAAGGATCCGCTAGCATGCAGAACAGATGCCTTGCTATTTCCGTGGAATCAGTTCTCACTGTTTTATGCATTCCCTCCTATTCTGCCTGCATCTACGACTTCTTCGCAGGATTGGAGGTCAGTGATTCTTGTGGCCCCCAGCGGGGCCCAGGAAATCCTGGTATGCAGAATTTGTAAAGGGGACCCATGGACCCTACCGCCATGGCCAGACCTTCTTTTGCAAGGTCCGGTATTCCATCCTACTTTAAAAACGCTAAATGTAACAGTTTGGCTAATGAGACCCACACTCTAAAGAAACGTTCAGTGGTTTCTTTCTTGGTTAATGCATTAGGGAGCCAGACTCCATTTTTATATATAATGGAGTCTGGGAAGCAAATGGCTCCTGCTGTGAAACCAAGGGTTGCACCCAGGAAATAGGTCAAAGGTAGAATCCTTGACTTTCTGCAGATGGGGTGAGAAATAAAGCTTGCCTTGAGTGCTTCTAAGGACAGATCTCGGCCTTATGGGTATTATTTCAACGACCACTTGCTTCGCTTTCTTTGGTTCATAACTCTTATTCAGCGAGTAACATGGCTTGATCCCCAGTTAGGTCACCCCTGAACCCTTGGGACTTGAATTTAGTTTTGGCGGCATTACAAAACAGCCTTTTTTTGGACCAATACAACATATTCCCTTGGTCATTTTTTGACAAGGAAACTTTTTTTCTGGTAACCACATCTGCTGCAAGAAGGGTATCAGAATTGGCTGCTTTTTCTTGTAAAAAGCCATATTATTGTTCACAAGGATAAGGTAGTATTGTGTCCTCATCCTAACTTTTTACCGAAGGTAGTATCGGGTTTTTATCTAAACCAGGATATTGTTCTACCTTTGTTTTTCCCAGAACCCTGTTCTATGAAAGAAAAATCGCTACGTTCTCTTGATGTGGTGAGAGCAGTCTACTTAAAGACAACTGCTAGGATTCGGAAAAACTGATGTTTTGTTTGGATTGCCTGAAGGTCCTAGAAGAGGACAGGCCGCATGGAAATCTACTATTCTAAATGGACTCAACAAGTACTCATTCAAGCTTATGGTTTAAAGAGGTAGTTTCTACCCTCTCAAATCAAGACACACTCCTGTAGGGTTGTTAGTGCTTTGTGGGCAGTGCATCACCAAGCCACCATGGCTCAAATCTGCAAGGCCACAACTTGGTCTTCAATCCATACATTTATCAGGTGGATGTAAAAGGACACGAGGATGTCGCCTTTGGGCGCAGTGTACTGCAGGCAGCAGTATAAGTCCTCTGATCTCATGGTGCCCTACTTTTGTTGTCTCCCTCCCCTCAGTTTCCATTGTTGTGGGACATCCCACATAATAATTACTATGACTCTGTGTCCTGTGATGTACAATTAAAGAAAATAGGATTTTTATAACAGCTTACAGTACACAACGAAACCCACATTCTAAAGGATCGTGGGTTATCTCCTTCAGTAGTGTCTACTTTGGTTAATGCCATTAATCCGGCTTCCAGAATCATTTACTATAGAGTCTGGAAGGCATATGTTTCTTAGTGTGGATCCAGGGGTTGGCACCCCAGGAAGTATGTCATAGGTAGGATCCTTGATTTCCTACAAATAGGATTAGAAATGAAGCTGGCCTTGAGTACTATCAAGGGCCAGATCTCGGCCTTGTCAGTGTTTTTTTTGTTTTTGTTTTTTTTCAACGGCCTCTTGCTTCCCACTCTCTGGTGCGTAGGTTTATACAGGGGTTAACACAGATCAATCCCCTTTTCAAGGCACTTCTAAATCCTTGGGATCTAAATTTGGTCTTATCGGCTTTGCAGAGTCAGCCTTTTGAGCCTTTGTAGGAAATTCCCTTGGTTCTTTTGACAAGATAATCTTTTTGGTTGCAATTTCTTGTGCTAGAAGAGTATCAGAACTAGCGGCTCTATCTTGTAAAGAGCCATATTTGATTTCGTACCAAATGTAGTGACAGGTTTTCATTTAAACTAGGATATTATTCTTTCTTCCTTTTTTTTCCCAGAGCCTCAATCTAGAAAATAGAAGTCACTACATTCCCTTGATGTAGTAAGAGTGATCAGAGTCTATTTAAAGGTGACCGCTCAGGTTTGCAAAACAGATGTTTTGTTTGTTCTGCCAGAAGGTCCAAAAAGGGGAGAGGCAGCGTCAAAATCTACTATTTCCAAATGGCTTTGTCAAGTGATTGTTCAAGCTTATGGCTTAAAGAATAAAATTCCTCCTTTTTCATGTTAAAGCACACTCAACCAGGATGATCAGTGCCTCTTGGGCGGTGCATCATCAGGCCTCTATGGCTCAGATCTGTAAGGCCGCAACTTGGTCTTTAGTTCATACATTTTCCAGATTTTATCAAATCGATGTTAAGTCATGAGGATATTGCCTTTGGGCGCGGTGTACTGCAGGCTGCAGTATAAGTTCTCTGGCCTCTCTTTTGCCCTACTTTTTTGTTGTGTCTCCCTCCCTTCAGTTGCTATGGGACATCCCACATAGTAACTAATATGGCTCTGTGTCCCCTGATTTATGAAAAGAAAACAGGATTTTTAAAACGGCTTGCCTGTAAAATCCTTTCCCTTGATGTGCATTAGGGGACACAGAGGTCCCTCCCTTCTTGGTATACAGTTGTATTGCTTGGCTACAAAACTGAGGCCTCCCAGTAGTGGGAGGGGTTATATAGGGAGTACACTTCTTGCCTTAGGGCGTGCCAGTATCCATCACCTATTAGTGGCCCTATAATCCACATAGTAACTACTATGGCTCTGTGTCCCCTGATGTACCGTATATACTCGAGTATAGGCCGACCCGAATATAAGCCGAGGCCCCCAATTTACCCCCCAAAAAACTGGCAAACTTATTGACTCGTGTATAAGCCGAGGGTGAGACATGCCTGTCCATCCCTGTGTGTGTGTCCGTCCATCCCTGTGTGTCCGTCCATCCCTGTGTGTCCGTCCATCCTTGTGTGTCCGTCCATCCATCCATCCCTGTGTGTGTGTGTCTCCATCCATCCATCCATCCCTGTGTGTGTGTGTCTCCATCCATCCATCCATCCCTGTGTGTGTGTGTCTCCATCCATCCATCCCTGTGTGTGTGTGTGTGTGTGTGTGTGTGTGTGTGTGTGTGTCCAGCCTACCTGTGTCCCGAGCCTCCGTCCCGTGCCTTGCCTCCTTGCCTCCGTCCCGTGCCGTGCCTTGCCGCCGTGCCTTGCCTCCGTCCCGTGTCGTGCCTTGCCTTGCCTCCGTCCCGTGCCGTGCCTTGCCTTGCCTCCGTCCCGTGCCCTCTTTGTCGGCGCCTCGGCGGCCATTGTAAAATTCAAAAGCCTCCGCCTTCGCCTGTGATAGGCGGAACACTGAATTTCCCAGCAGCCTGTGTACGATGTCCGTGATAGGCGGAACACAGGCTGCTGGGAAATTCAGTGTTCCGCCTATCACAGGCGAAGGCGGAGCCGGAGGCGCGGCTTTTGAATGATAGAATGGCCGCTGTCTGTCTGCTCGACACGCTGATCGAGCGGGCAGACAGCGATGACTCGAGTATAAGCCGAGGGGGGCACTTTCAGCCTCAAAAAAGAGGCTGAAAATCTCGGCTTATACTCGAGTATATACGGTACATCAAAGAAAAGGATTTTACAGGTAAGCTGTTTTAAAAAATCCTCTTTTTTATTTTTTTCAAAGTTGTCGCTTTATTTTTGTTGTAATATAGAGCAAAAAATAAAAACCGCAGAGGTGATCAAATACCTCCAAAAAAAACTCTATTGGAGAAAAAAAGGCATACTTTTTTTTTTTTGGGTATAGCGCCCAGGCAATTGTCAGTTAAAGTAAGGCAGGGCCGTATCGCAAAAAAAATGGCCTGTTCATGAAGGGGGTTAAACCTTCCAGAGCTGAAGTGATTAAAACTTAGCAATCAGCTTAAATGAGCTGAGTTGGGTTTTTGTTTTTTTTTCTTCTTTCCCATACCTGCTAATCCCACAATACATCTTGATCCTGCCAGTTTTACGTTCTCCTATTCAAAGGTGGCAACACTCTTATGGGCTTTTTAAAATGTAGAAAGCATTGCCGCCCTCACTACGGCAGCCCCACTGCTGAATTTTTTTGTTGTGTAATGACGCAGCCTCTCATTCCTGTGCATTACCATTGTCATCCGGGGGAAAAGACGATCACATTCACATGATCATGCCCAGTACTACCCCTCCTACTAGGGGATTGGTGGCAGCGGCATCCTGATTTCTGACGTGGGTGGAAGATGCAGAGCACTGATCATTTCTGGCCCATGCAAATCACCCTCCTATGGCATTCACATGCCTGCCATTAAGAAAAAAAGTATTTAGAACTTTATTGCATATGCACTTGGCAGTGGAACCTTTTCGGTTATGCAAACGTACTTTTTAAATTTTTTTTTATTTATTTTTTTTAAGGTTGCTTTAAAAATGTCTCGACATGGACAGTAGATTTGAATTTCTTTCCATAAGATAGGATTCTCTCAAAAATGTTACTTTCACCTGTCGAGGGTGGCAGCACTTGCTCCTCCCTCTGTATCTATGGAGAAGCAGTGTAGCCACCCTTGGACAGCAGCTTTGGACTATTAGATTTAGATCCAACTTCACATACATGAACAACAAACTGAAACCTTCCTCTAGCTAACACTTCTAGTTACAGCAAGAAATATTCCTTTTTGAATAAAGTTTTGACCTAAATGAACTAAAGCTGACTAACTTAAGCTCCTCCTGAGAGTGTTAAATGGTTTGTCTCAACCCTCTAACTGCTACAGTTGCTGCACATTTAATGTGTATGTTGCTTTCTTTTATGTAAAAATGTATTTATTTATTTTTTTTGCTTTTCCTTAGGATTATGAACGCAGCCTGTCGCTACTCAGCCTGGATGACATTGAGCGCCTGGCGACACGAATTCTTCATCCACAGCTACCAGAAACCATAGACCTTGGATTCCTGGACTGACACCCCTTCCCTTCCCACAATGTACTTGTTTCCCAGTCCTGTACAGTACCCAAATTGCATCACTATTGCAATAAAACACAAAAATGAGCAGGTGCTTAGTCACTGAGTTTATTTCCAGAAATCGGTGTTCTGCCTTTCCAGCCAAAAGAGGAACAAGGGATCTTCTGTATACTGATGGATTTTATTTTTATTTTTTTAATCCTTTATTTGGCACCTGAGCAAAATCTGTAGTAACCAATTAGCAATCTTTTTGTTATTTAGCTGTTCCAAGGGTGAAATTTGATTGGCTACCACAGGTCCATGAACTTGGCACAGAATCTTGTTGCTCTTTGTTCTGGGTTATTACATTTTTTTTTTTCTTTTCATTATATGGAAGGATTAGGATGTCTGTCAGATTTTAACTGCTAACAAGTAATGAAAGCCAGTGCTCGGAAGGTCACAGCCAAAGGATTTACAAAAGTCCCACATCAAACCTCCAACATTTCGGAGAGAGAGAGACACGTCCACAAACTGTTATGTTTGATCTGTAATTTCAATAAATTCTCTAGATGTGACCTTAAATTGCTGGCATTCGTGACTTGTTGGCTGTACCTGCAGGTGGCTGTACACCTTACATGCCCATTAACTAGGAATCAGTGTGGGGTTGTTTGTTTTGCATTTCCTTTTTCAGAACTGTGAATGCAACTTGTGTGATTTTACCTGCTTTCTGTTGATTTATTTGGAAGGGATTTTTTTTTTTATTCCTGTGACACTTGGGCAAGAAATTAAGGTAAAGAGGTCTCTGGTCCATTAAGGTACAGACAGCAAGAGGGATACTGACATAGAAAGGTGCAGACAGGAAGGGGGGGGGGAGTGAGTATGGTTACACACACAGGAATGTACAGGCAGAGGAAGGTGTACATAGCCAGGGGGTTACTGGCTAGTGGTTACCTCCGTGAGAAGATGCAGACAGCAAAGCATTGCCAATGTGAGAAGACTTGTATGGCAAAAGGGGTAACCAACACAGGACAGGAAGTTGCAAGCAGCAAGGGCGTTATTGGCATACAAAGGTGTAGACAGTAAGATTACTGTCAGCACAGGAAGATGCAGGCAGCAAGGGGAAGCATGGGAAGGTGCAGACAGCAAGAGGGTTATAAGCATGGGAAGGTGCAGAGAGCAAATTGGTTTCAGACACAGGAAGGTGCAGCCAGTACGGATCTTACAGGAAGAGGCCGATTAAGGCAGACTAGCAGCTTTACCCCATGCCTTTTGACATTGGTAAGGAATGAGATGAGATGAACATAAAGAAGCTACTCACTTTGCATTGCATGTACTGGCATAACCACAACACCTTCCTTCAGACACCAATTGCCTATAAGTTCATCCTTATGAAATCGCAGACAGTTGCATAGTTTTGTCCAATGGTGTTATAACCTTGATTTACTGCAGGAGCATGAAGGTTATAGCTGGGCACCCTGGACACCACTGCAGGCAACATTTTGTGGCTTTAAATAATCTTTAACCACATATAGGTATAAAAATACAATATAGGGTTGATTTACTAAAGGCAAATCCACTCTGTGCTACAAGTGTACTTGGAAGTGTAGTCGCTGTAGAACTGAGGGGAAGATCTGAAATGAGGGGAATATTTTCTGATTTTATCATCCATACCAAATGTGGAAGCAAAAATGCTGTTTTTTTATTTTTCTTGCATGTGCCCCTCAGATCTACAGCGACGGCACAGTGGTTTTGCCTTTAGTAAATAACCCCCTATATGTCATAACAGTCTTTAATTGGGATGTTGCACAGAACAGCAATGTGCAGGAACCAGGTGCATATTGGTTTTCATTAGTGTGCTCACTCTATGCTGTTGAAACCTGACTTTTTTTATGAGTTGCCATTACTGCATACCACTTCTCTTTGCACCTTTTTATCTAATGACACAAAACGTTTCCAAATGAGATCTTCCCATGGTAACACATTATGTCAATCAACCATGTTTATTCTATTTTGCATATATATCTGAAGGCACATTTGAAAAAATAAAATAAAAATTGGTATAACACATTGTATCAATAAATATACTATATACATGTAAACAATATAGACATTTGCATACAATGTACTTTTAAAATCGAATATATAAATATGAGGCTTTTGCCATAAAAACAGGTCTTCAAGGACATCTTCAGAAAAGGATTAAAGTCCATCTCCAGCTAAAAAAATGATTTTAATCTTGAATAATGTGGGGGAGTTTCACAGGGGTAGGAATACCTTCCTGACAAATTGGGGGAAATCTCTCCAATAGGGACACACTAATAGAAACCTGATTAAAGCTCATTCCCACCTGTGTATTTTTGCCAGATTTTTTTTTCCATTAACACCCGTAGACATGCATTCAAGTGCAAGTTGTAGTGCACTTAATATCGCACATCATATTGCACATTAATGTGACTGAGGTGCATTTTCATCTATTTTTATGTATTACTATTTATTCCATTGAAAAATGCATCTGCTCTATAGAGGTCAATGGCAGTGTCAAACATGAGTTTTATTGCACTTACAACTGGTATTAACAAGACTTGGCCAATAGCTGTTAACCCTATCCACTCCCAATTCTTAATGTTAAAAATGTATTGGAAACAAGTCTAAAGAATAGTCAAATTGATGCCACCACCTAATGCTACAAAAGACCGCTCCTATGCCCAGGCATAGATCGAAATGGACTGAAAATGTTTAGATTTCCTATCACTTTCTGTGTTAGTAAAAATGGTCACCAAGACCCATAGTGAGGGGGTCACTTCTACCTTTTGAGGATACAACCTGCAATAAAAACTTGACAATTCTTCCCAACTTCATCCAAAACGAAAAAAGAAGTCTTGGCTATACATACGCTTTAAGATTGATGACTATGACTGCACCCCCATTGGAGAATAGCTCAGGTTTTGCTCAGCCCTTGGCTGCCTAATCTATGGGAGTAGATGGGCTAAGAGTTGTCCTTTACTGAAAAGCCCCCACCTGTAAACCTTGTACAATGTAAATGAGGGAATATTTGTACGCCAGGGTCTTTTTTTTTTTTTTTATTATCTTAAGTTTAATATAAATTTATTTGAAAGGTCACGGTCATTAAAATTAGGTGTAGCCACCCATCAGTGCTGATCTAACAGGAGTTCTGCTGTATCAGTATTGATGGACTTTGTCATGCCATGTGGTGTAGGAGGGAGGTGAGGTATGTGAACTCTTTTTTTTTGCTGCATAGGGGGGTCATAATTGTGTGTCTATAATACAGTTTTGTATTTATTAAAAATATATTTAAAATGCAAATAGTAGAAGCACTGAGTTTATCCTAATATCCTGTACAGCAACACTAGACAAGGAGAGGGTGGGCATCATGAGGAACCACTCCAGCTCTGATATAGTGCATATGTGCTGACAAGAGAGCAGAAGGAAGACTTCATCCGTGTGCAGCTGCCATACTGTCCAATCAGCAAGCTGTGGGTGTGTTGACCAAGCTGTGCTGCTGAACTGAATCTGACCTAGCTGGTAGGGATATGGATCACAAAACTTTGCCAAGTAAACCCGTTCCTATTTATGTGTTTGAGCTGTTTATCCCCCTGCTTATCTGGTGTTCTGTTTTAATGTATATGTACATTAGTGTCTGCACTTATCTCCTGAATGTGGGCAGCCTTCCCATGTGTGGGGGGCGGTTCTGGACCTGGAAGCCATTAGGACACTTCTAGGTAGCTGAGGGCTATTTGCTTTTATTCACAGCCGGAAAGCCTTGTGTAGTTGGGATTTACACAGTAGGGATCCCTTTGCTATTCTGATTTGACCTTGGTAGACGTTTGGGCGCCTAAAGGGCTCTGCTTTTTGAATCTTGCTGTCAGTTTATTCAGTGTACTACCATTACAGGTCTAATTTAATGCCCATCGCTGGAGAAAGGAAAAATGCCCCCTTGCAGTGTTGTAATCCCCTGATAGGTTGATTGTTTGTCAGGGGGTACAAAAAGCCATTTTACTTACCCCACCCTTCACTCCCGCAGCAACTCTCCTCTGGCAGTGGACTGCCTCCTTGTATTCACATATACAGTGCAGGGCCATAGGCGCTGCAATGTACTTGATGACATCAGAGGACCTGCTGAAGCATAGGGTAGAAGAGGCTGTGGGGATCGGTCTAGCAGCGTAGAGAGGAGGATCAGGCACATGAATATGCTTTTTGCAGAACCTTAGACCTAAACAAGCATTTAACGCTTGCGGTGTGAGGGCAGTGTCACTGTACTGAAGCATTTTTCCTTTTGTCTTGGGAGATCAGCTTTACAAATACTACAGTCATAGAGGCCTGTGTCTGAGAACGTAAAACCCACTTAAAGCAAGTCATCTGTACCTGTTAGTGATATCTAAATGATCTCGGAAAGGATCTCAACCTGATGCCATCACAAGCCCATAGATACGCTTTAAGGCCTGTTTCACTCTGCTTCAGCTTGGATAAAAATAAGGTGGACAGCAAGCTTTAAAAAAAAAAAAAAAAAAACATTTGAAGCTTTTAAAGTACCATTCAGCTCTAGTTTGTAAATATTAAACACAGATAGCAATGGGATTGCTGATTGCCACTTTAAACAAAATGCTGGCCCACTGACATTGGCCCTAATTCTGGTAAGCGAGTTAGGCACATTCTACTAAGCATCATCCATACAGCTCTGTGTCACTTCATTGCATCTTGGACAGTAAGTGAGCATCATGACCATTGCCTTAGGAGCTGGCCCCAGAAGTAAGTACGAAGGTGTAATGCAAACCTGGAAGTAGCAGACTGACTGTCCTACAGGCAGAGGTGTGCGTATATCACAATATAACAGCTAGCCAAATTGACTCCTTTGAACGATTAAATTACACCATATGTATTTAGGTGTTTGCATCTAATTCCACTTTATGGTTTAGGTAGAATCAAGTTGTTCTTGCTGTGTATGTCCCCGGTGTGAAATATCCCATCACTTCCTTTCTTGCTGACCACACAGGAAACAAGTGAGAACACCCAACAATGTTTTAAACCGGACAGACCATACCCAGTGCAACTACCATGGAAACCCCTTAAAATAGTTCAAGAGTTTCTGCTCACTTCTTGTCCATGTGACCATGCAGCAAGTGAGGGCAAAATCTACACAGCTGGGAAACGGATTAAAAACCTGGCAGGGGCTTTACCTTTTACCCTGCTCAATCCAAACGTTTTTAGATGGAATTCCACATTGAAGGAAAACTCCAGTTTTGGGTACAAATTGAGTAACAGAGGCATAATTTTAGGATACAGAGTTTCTGTTGTGCTGCTTGAAGGTCCTTCTAGGACCTATGCTCACCTACTGCACAATAGCATAGGTCCTAGAAGGACCTTCAAGCAGCACAACAGAAACTATGTATTCTAAAATTATACCTCTGTTACTCAATTTGCACATGTTAAGATGCTCTGACCCCCCCCCCCCCCCCCCACCGGATTGTGCAAGGATGTCACACATACAGGGAAGATGTAGAACCCGATACAGTCCTTGGATGTGGATGCACTGATTAAAAAAAATATAGAATATCTTGATAAAAGACCTATCTGTATTTAAATGTGTGTACTCTGTTCATTACCCCTGATCCCCTATTTGTACCTGAGAGCAGAGTTGCCCTTTAAGACTGACATACATAAATAATTACTGAAGGTCCCAATGTATAGAAAATAAACAGCTGCGTAGATTTCAATTGTGACATAAGGTTTGATTTAAAGACTTAGTACACCCAAAACAAATATTTCATGAAGTTTCATTTCTCTTGCTGGAGGAAGGCGACACTTCAAGGTTGATCCACTAAAGACTGTGCACTTTGCAATTGAAGTTGCACTTATCTTCCCCAGTAAGGCTCGATTCACACTAGCACGTTTTTTGATGCATTTTGCAGAAATGCAAGGAAATTTTTTTAACATGGGTTCCTATGGAACATGTTCGCATCAATGCATTTTTGTGCCTCTGCGTTTTTGGAAAGGGTCGAGGACTTTTTTTCATGCAAAATGCAGCGTTTTGCATGTAATAGAAGTCAATGGACCTGCATCAAAAACGCAAGTACCGCATCCAAAAACGTGGCAAGCACCGCAAAAACGCTCAAAAGCAACATGCATAGATGTGAATCGAGCCTTAGTGAAACTGCTAAATTTTCTCATCCAATCATTTTCTTTTTCTTGCACCCGATTGGGTATTCTTTACAAAGTAAAACTTCAACAAGCTCTGGGGAAAATTAGTACAGCTGTACAGTCTATTTCCCTTTAGTAAATCAACCCCTTCATCTTTCTGCTATACTTTATGAATTATAAAATTTATATCTCAAAGTGCTATAGTAAAAGGAGCTGAGGGGCAATTCCACCTCCTGACATTTATCAAAAACATTATAAAAGTTTTCTGTGCACTAACCCCTTAGCTTTTTGTAAACACCGTAAAAACATAAATAATTGTCTGCTAGTATTGCTGAGAGTCAGAGAACACGTGCTGGGTGAACATTCCTTGCAATGCTCCCCCTCTTTTTGCTTCTGTGCTTTCTCCAGGCCCTCTGAATGAGGACTGCCGCTTGGTTCTTGCGTTGGAAAAGTTGCTTTCTGGCTTTCTCTCTTTCTACTAACTGTAGTCTCGCCTCTAAGGGAATCAACTCAATGTCTAGCTGCTGCCATTGTGCAAGGCTGAGACCTGCTCTTAAACTATCTCTTGGAATTGCTGACATTCTGCTGGCATTAATATGGCTTGTTGGGGAGCAGTTTACGCCTTTCCTCTCTATATCTGCTTGTTTGCTATGTCTGGAACGTGAACTCGATGTTCTTTGTCTAGTCTTTCTAGATGGTCTTTCTTCCTCACATGTAGTTTGTCTTCCAGAGGCATTTTGCTGTCCTGCTCTGGCTGAGCTACTTTTTCTTTCTGAATGCCGTCTACTAGAGATTTCTTTGTCCTTTGAAGAATTGTCTCCATTACTTGTCACCTGGATTACTATACCATCAGATTCTTTGTTTATCCTGGGCGAGTGAGGTTCTGTAATACTGCAGGTAGCCATTATCTGGGTAACCATGTCCGTATCAGTTTTCTTTTTTTTATGTATTTTAGATCCTTTCAGTGGCTTTTCCACAATTAGCTCTTTGCTGGTGACCTTATCCATTTCACATTGTCTAGTGTTACATTCAGCTTTTAAAGACAACTGGGAGCCTTCTTTAATCTCCTTGGGAGATATTCTATGACAGTCTTTCTGACTTTGGCACCTTTCCTCGTGGACTGGAGTGCTACAGTGTTCCTTTCTATGTCTGGAGCTTCTTTTACATTTGTTATTTCGACCTTCCTCATCATACTCCTTTACAGACAGTTCTGTTGGACAAGAAATTGCATGAGATATCCTACTAGGTGTGCTGCTTGGATCACAGACTTCTCCTTGTCTTGGAGATGCATGGCCAGCCCTGCTTTGGCGTTGTTGCTCTTTCATCTTTGTCCTACCTGCACTTTCTTGACTTTTTTCCTCCATAGTACTTTTCTGTTGTACTTCACTGTGACTATGCTGCTCCCTCTGTTTGTCCCCATCCTGCCCACCTTCGCTAGGTTGGTTAACTTTGGTTTTCCTTTTGCTTACGCCCTCTCGCTTTTTAGCAGCTGCATCTTTCCGCAGTTGCTCATGCTTCATCAACAAGTTCTTCCTCTCTCTAAAAGCCCTTCGTACTTTGTGTCCTTTGTACACAGCCTGAATTTTGGAGGCTGCAATGTCTTGGATTGCAGCAATAGAGAGGGCACCATGTTCCAGCATAAACTGTATAACCTCCTGATGCCCACCAAGTAGCGCATAGTCCAGAGGTGTGTACCGCTCTTCAGTGCTTTCCATTTGGTTAGGAAAGGCATTATAGTGTAGTAGAAGTTTTACTGCATCCAGGTACCCGTTGTTGCATGACCAATGCAAAGCTGTGCGGCCATTTTTATCCTGGATATTTGGATCAGCTTTATTCTCCATTAATACCTCCATGCATCCAATGTAGCCTCCATAGGCTGCACACTGCAAAGGCGTCCTGCCTTCGTAGTCCTGGGCATTGGGGTTGATGTTATTTTCTATAAGTATTTGACATACGTTTGCATTGCCTCCTAATGCTGCCCAGTGAAGGGGGGAACGACCATCTTTGTCCACAAGATGAACTTTTGCCCCTCCTTTAATTAATGTATAGATGACTTCTCGGTGCCCCATCTCACAAGCCCTGAAAAGTGGGGTGTGCTTCATTACATCTGCAGCATCCACTTGGGCACCATTTTGTAGCAATATTCGTATGGTGCTGATGTGACCAGAAAGGGACGCTGCATGGAGTGCTGTACCGCCATATTTGTCCGTTCTGTTGATCTCTAACTCAGAGTCTAGCTCAAACATGACTTTTATGGTTTCATCGCTGCCTTTCCCTGCTGCCCACATAAATGCAGTCCTTCCCTCTAAGTCAGCCTCATCTTTTACAGAGGGGTGGGCCAGCAAAACCCGGACGGTATCTGGGCAGTTTCCCTGAGCAGCATAATGGAGGGGGGTTGCTCCCTGACTGTCTGAAGGGATGTTTGGAGAGCGATTTCTTTCCAGAAGAAGATTTGCGATGGGCGTGTGACCCAACAACGCTGCCCAGTGCAAAGGGGTACGGAACAGATTGTCGTACGGTGTTACGTTACAGCCCCGATAGGAAGTCAGAAGCCGTACCACTTCTTGGTTCCCATCTCCCACAGCCAGGTGCAGAGGCGTGCGTCCTTCATAATCTTGCCAGTTCAGTAAAGACTCAGTTGGAGCCGCTTCCAGCAAACAGCGGACTGTCAGTGCGGCTTCCGGGTCTTTATGTCCAGCTGCCCAGTGCAGAGGGATTTTCCCTTCCAAGTCAGGAATGCCGATGTTGGAGCCGTGCCGCACTAGCAGCCTGACGTGCCGGGGACGATTGTAATAGGCGCTCCAGTGCAGTGCGGTTTGCTTCCTCTGATCTTGAGCATCCACCTGCCCTGGTGGGGTGTGCTTCAGCAGCAGGGCCAGGCAATGGGTGTCCTTGTGACGGGTGGACAGGTGCAGTGCAGTGATGTCACGCAGATCACGATGGGTGCAATCCGCTCTGCGGGACAGGAGAAGCTTCAAGAGGCGGTGGTTGCCCGTCTGGGCGGCCAGATGGAGAGCCGTGCGCCCGCTTCTATCGGAGCGATTCACCTGGGCCCCACAGCGCAGCAAAGCCTCTGCACATGCTCTGCGATCACCCAGCACGCTGTACATCAGAGGGCTTCTCCCCAGTTGGTCCTCCTGGTCTATCAGATCTGAGTTGGAGCCAATCAGGCGCAGCAGACTGGCCTTGTCCCCTGTCACAGCTGCTGCATGGATAGGAGAAGCCAAGGAGGAGCCCTGGGGAGGGCCGTTCATCTTCCTAGAAGCTGAATTCCCCAGCACCGCGATCAGCTTCTACCAAAAAGATGTCTCTATGGCACCAGGAGCACCACTCAGTGTTGTCTCTATGGTAACGGACATTCTACCCATCACCATCCTAGTTCTTCTCTATGGCATAGGCAGTTCTATCTCGCTCCTCTCAGTTCTTCTTTATAGTAATGGGTGCTCTATACCGCGCCGCTCAGCTCTTCTCTATGATACCGAACATTCTATTCCGCATGCTTAGTTGTCTTCTATGGTACAGGTAATACCAGGCGCTCTATCCCGCGCCGCTCGGCTCTTCTCTATGGTATCAGACGCTCTAGCCTTGCTCAGCACTTCTCTATAGTATTAGACAATCTATCCAGTGTAGTGTCACAGTTTGATGCCTATCACAGGATGGTGCGGAAGTGACGTTGTTGCGTACTGCGCATGCGCGATGCGCTCCAAACGCTCGCGCCGTGCGTTCCAACATAGTTTCGGCAATACAGTTCAGCGAAACCATCACATAATGTTACGGAAGTGATGTTACACACAACACAAACACGGGCCACGTTGTTGCGTACTGCGCATGCGCGATGCGCTCCAAACGCTCGCGCCGTGCGTTCCAACATAGTTTCGGCAATACAGTTCAGCGAAACCATCACATAATGTTACGGAAGTGAAGTTACACACAACACAAACACTGGGCCGTTCGTTACAACACTAATACTTCCCTTGTTACCTAGTAGGTTTTGCATTGCTGGGACTTGTAGTGCCTATCCTGAGCTACATGCTTCAATGTTCAGTGTCCTCATCCCTATCCCCATGCTTCAATGTTCAGTGTCCATCCTTATCCCCGTGCTTCAATGTTCAGTGTCCTCATCCTTATCCCCGAGCTTCAATGTTCAGTGTCCATCCTTATCCCCGTGCTTCAATGTTCAGTGTCCTCATCCCTATCCGCGAGCTTCAATGTTCAGTGTCCTCATCCTTATCCCTGTGCTTCAATGTTCAGTGTCCTCATCCCTATCCCCATGCTTCAATGTTCAGTGTCCTCATCCCTATCCGCGAGCTTCAATGTTCAGTGTCCTCATCCTTATCCCCCTGCTTCAATGTTCAGGGTCCTCATCCTTATCCCCGAGCTTCAATGTTCAGTGTCCTCATCCCTATCCCCCTGCTTCAATGTTCAGTGTCCTCATCCCTATCCGCGAGCTTCAATGTTCAGTGTCCTCATCCTTATCCCCCTGCTTCAATGTTCAGGGTCCTCATCCTTATCCCCGAGCTTCAATGTTAAGTGTCCTCATCCCTATCCCCCTGCTTCAATGTTCAGTGTCCTCATCCCTATCCGCGAGCTTCAATGTTCAGTGTCCTCATCCTTATCCCCCTGCTTCGATGAGGACACTGAACATCGAAGCATGGGGATAAGGATGAGGACACTGAACATTGAAGCTTGCGGATAGGGATGAGGACACTGAACATTGAAGCACAGGGATAAGGATGGACACTGAACATTGAAGCTCGGGGATAGGGATGAGGACACTGAACATTGAAGCAGGGGGATAGGGATGAGGACACTGAACATTGAAGCTCGGGGATAAGGATGAGGACACTGAACATTGAAGCAGGGGGATAGGGATGAGGACACTGAACATTGAAGCTCGGGGATAAGGATGAGGACACTGAACATTGAAGCTCGGGGATAGGGATGAGGACACTGAACATTGAAGCTCGGGGATAGGGATGAGGACACTGAACATTGAAGCATGGGGATAGGGATGAGGACACTGAACATTGAAGCTCGGGGATAAGGATGAGGACACTGAACATTGAAGCAGGGGGATAGGGATGAGGACACTGAACATTGAAGCAGGGGGATAGGGATGAGGACACTGAACATTGAAGCTCGGGGATAAGGATGAGGACACTGAACATTGAAGCTCGGGGATAGGGATGAGGACACTGAACATTGAAGCTCGGGGATAGGGATGAGGACACTGAACATTGAAGCATGGGGATAGGGATGAGGACACTGAACATTGAAGCTCGGGGATAAGGATGAGGACACTGAACATTGAAGCAGGGGGATAGGGATGAGGACACTGAACATTGAAGCAGGGGGATAGGGATGAGGACACTGAACATTGAAGCTCGGGGATAAGGATGAGGACACTGAACATTGAAGCTCGCGGATAGGGATGAGGACACTGAACATTGAAGCAGGGGGATAGGGATGAGGACACTGAACATTGAAGCTCAGGGATAAGGATGAGGACACTGAACATTGAAGCACAGGGATAAGGATGAGGACACTGAACATTTAAAGCTTGCGGATAGGGATGAGGACACTGAACATTGAAGCACAGGGATAAGGATGAGGACACTGAACATTGAAGCTTGCGGATCGGGATGAGGACACTGAACATTGAAGCATGGGGATAGGGATGAGGACACTGAACATTGAAGCACAGGGATAAGGATGAGGACACTGAACATTGAAGCTCGCGGATAGGGATGAGGACACTGAACATTGAAGCATGGGGATAGGGATGAGGACACTGAACATTGAAGCACAGGGATAAGGATGAGGACACTGAACATTGAAGCTCGCGGATAGGGATGAGGACACTGAACATTGAAGCATGGGGATAGGGATGAGGACACTGAACATTGAAGCACAGGGATAAGGATGAGGACACTGAACATTGAAGCTCGCGGATAGGGATGAGGACACTGAACATTGAAGCACGGGGATAAGGATGGACACTGAACATTGAAGCTCGGGGATAAGGATGAGGACACTGAACATTGAAGCACGGGGATAAGGATGGACGCTGAACATTGAAGCATGGGGATAGGGATGAGGACACTGAACATTGAAGCATGTAGCTCAGGATAGGCACTACAAGTCCCAGCAATGCAAAACCTACTAGGTAACAAGGGAAGTATTAGTGTTGTAACGAACGGCCCAGTGTTTGTGTTGTGTGTAACTTCACTTCCGTAACATTATGTGATGGTTTCGCTGAACTGTATTGCCGAAACTATGTTGGAACGCACGGCGCAAGTGTTTGGAACGCATCGCGCATGCGCAGTACGCAACAACGTGGCCCGTGTTTGTGTTGTGTGTAACATCACTTCCGTAACATTATGTGATGGTTTCGCTGAACTGTATTGCCGAAACTATGTTGGAACGCACGGCGCGAGCGTTTGGAGCGCATCGCGCATGCGCAGTACGCAACAACGTCACTTCCGCACCATCCTGTGATAGGCATCAAACTGTGACACTACACCAGCACCGCATAACTCGTCTCTATGTTACATAGGCACTCTATCCCGCTCAACTAAGTACATCTTTATGGTAGAGAGCGCTCTATCCCACACGTCTCAGCTCTGTGGTATCTCCGGAGGGCGGGGTCGAGTGCAGACAGGAGTGACGCGGGGGGCGTGTCAGCAGAGTTGGATTCCGACCTCGGAAGTGTCATCCACGAGCAGCTGTCATGGCGGCCGGTTCGCTGCAGCCTTCCATGGCGCCCTATTTCCCGGGCTACCGGCCCTTCGACCCGGAGTCTCTGGGGCTGGGGGCCGGCTTCCGGCTCACCTCCTTCTCAGACATGAAGGGGTGAGGCTGTAAAGTCCCGCAGGAGACGCTGCTCAGACTCCTGACGGGACTGGAGGAGGGAGAGCCGGAGGACGTCGGGGTTCCCAGGCTAGGTGAGACCGCACACCCTTCTCATGGCCGGCCTAGGTCTTCCTTCTAAAGTGCCCCTGGGGGCCACAGGAGCGTGCAGGCATTAAAGAGACCCTGTCCTGTCCTCTCTGCCCCTCCCCCCCTCCGTGTCCCCTTCTCCCCCCCCCTCCGTGCCCCCTTCTTCTTCCCCCCCCCCTCCGTGTCCCCTTCTCCCCCCCCCTCCGTGCCCCCTTCTTCTTCCCCCCCCCCTCCGTGCCCCCTTCTTCTTCCCCCCCCCCTCCGTGCCCCCTTCTTCTTCCCCCCCCCCTCCGTGCCCCCTTATCCTTCCCCCCCCCCCCTCCGTGCCCCCTTCTCCTTCTTCTTCCACTCTGTGCCCCCTTCTTCTTCCACTCTGTGCCCCCTTCTTCTTCCACTCTGTGCCCCCTTCTTCTTCCACTCTGTGCCCCCTTCTTCTTCTTCTTCCACTCTGTGCCCCCTTCTTCTTCTTCTTCCACTCTGTGCCCCCTTCTTCTTCTTCTTCCACTCTGTGCCCTCTTCTCCTTCTCCTTCTCCTTCTCCTTCCACTCTGTGCCCCCTTCTTCTTCTTCTTCTCTGTGCCCCCTTCTTCTTCTTCTTCTTCTTCTCTGTGCCCCCTTCTTCTTCTTCTTCTTCTTCTTCTCTGTGCCCCCTTCTTCTTCTTCTTCTTCTTCTTCTCTGTGCCCCCTTCTTCTTCTTCTTCTTCTTCGTGCCCCCTTCTTCTTCTCCTTCTCCTTCTTCTCCTTCTTCTTCCACTCTGTGCCCCCTTCTTCTTCTTCTTCCACTCTGTGCCCCCTTCTTCTTCTTCTTCCACTCTGTGCCCCCTTCTTCTTCTTCTTCCACTCTGTGCCCCCTTCTTCTTCTTCCTCCTCCTCCCCTTCTGGGCCCCCTTCTTCTTCTTCTACTTTTTCCTCTTCCTCCTCCTCCCCCTTCTGTGCCCCCTTCTACTTTTTCCTCTTCCTCCTCCTCCCCCTTCTGTGCCCCCTTCTACTTTTTCCTCCTCCTCCTCCTCCCCCCCCCTTCTGTGCCCCCTTCTACTTTTTCCTCCTCCTCCTCCTCCTCCCCCCCCTTCTGTGCCCCCTTCTACTTTTTCCTCCTCCCCCCCCCTTCTGTGCCCCCTTCTACTTTTTCCTCCTCCTCCTCCTCCTCCCCCCTTCTGTGCCCCCTTCTACTTTTTCCTCCTCCTCCTCCTCCTCCCCCCTTCTGTGCCCCCTTCTACTTTTTCCTCCTCCTCCTCCTCCTCCCCCCTTCTGTGCCCCCTTCTACTTTTTCCTCCTCCTCCTCCTCCTCCCCCCTTCTGTGCCCCCTTCTACTTTTTCCTCCTCCTCCTCCTCCTCCCCCCTTCTGTGCCCCCTTCTACTTTTTCCTCCTCCTCCTCCTCCTCCCCCCTTCTGTGCCCCCTTCTACTTTTTCCTCCTCCTCCTCCTCCTCCCCCCTTCTGTGCCCCCTTCTACTTTTTCCTCCTCCTCCTCCTCCTCCCCCCTTCTGTGCCCCCTTCTACTTTTTCCTCCTCCTCCTCCCCCAACCCCCTTCTGTGCCCCCTTCTACTTCTTCCTCCCCCAACCCCCTTCTGTGCCCCCTTCTCCTCCTTATTTCTCCCTCCCCCCCCTTCTCCTCCTTATTTCTCCCTCCCCCCCTTCTCCTCCTTATTTCTCCCTCCCCCCCCCCTCTCCTCCTTATTTCTCCTCCTTATTCCTGCCCCCTTCTTCTTCTTCTCCCCCCGTCTGTGCCTCCTTCTCCTTCCCCCGTGCTCCCTTCTCCTTCTTCTCCCCCCCCCCCGTCTGTGCCCCATAGGGTTGCTCTGCTAGCTCCCATGTTGTATATTGGTGTCTGGTGGTTGTGGGTCTTTTAAGCAGGCAGTGAGGATGTGATACATTTCCTCATCACCTGTCAAATGCTCTCTGAAAAGCAATCCAACTGCAAATCGTTCTTTAGAGACCAAAGTATGTGCCAACAGCCCTAGTTCTGCAGCTGGGGTCCTCGGCTCCCTGGTAATTGGGTGCTGTGTGGGGTATGTTGTGCAGATTGTGGACATCAGGGGCAGAGCTGCACAGGGGGAGGGGTCGCTGGCAGGGGCAGAGCTGCACAGGTGGAGGGGTCGCTGGCAGGGGCAGAGCTGTGAATTGGGGACCTTGCCGTGAGCTCTGTTATTGTGGAATGTGCAGATTTCCCCTGATAGGTTGATATCTATTCAGCACAGGTATCCTCTGCTCAGTACACTGTTGCAACTGGGTGTCAGGAACATGAAGGAGCAGAACTGTATTGTCTGGGATGGAGGTATCAGCGGGGAAGAAATGCATAGAGAGTGGCTAGGATAGGAGTGGGGAGCACGGCTCTGGGTGTGGGGCTGCCACTCTGCATCCTGTCATCTTCATACTTCAGCCAGGGTTCTGTCGAGTAGTGCCCGGGATGTACTGCGCCTGCGCTGTATGGAACAGCACAACAGCTGATTTGCAGGGCTGACGTAACCAGGGCGCATGTGCACATCGTAGGAGGTATCTCTCGATGGGAGATACCACTTCACAGGCACAATTTAAACCTATACAAACAGTGGGGGGAGACCGCAGTTCTCAGATTATGCATCGCTTCTACTGGAGGGCGGCTAGTGGCTGTGTTGAAGAACTGGTTTTCACTGTGTTGCAACCTGCCCTTTCACACAGGAAAAACCGGCAATTCAACACAGCAAACCCGCCTTGCAACACAGACAAAACTGGTCCATCAGCACACCACTATTCAGCGCATCCACAAAGTATTCACAGCTCTTCACTTTTTCCATATTTTGTTATGTTACAGCATTATTCCAAAATGGATTAAATCCATTACTTTAATCGAAATTCTACAAACACCACCCCATAATGGCAACGTGAAAGACATTTGTTTGAAATCTTTGCAAATGTATTAAAAATAAAAAAATGAAAAATCCACAAGTATTCACAGCCTTTGCCATGACACTCAAAATTGAGCTGAGGTGCATCCTGTTTCTACAACTTGATTGAAGTTGATTGGACATGGTTTGGAAAGGCACACACCTGTCTATACAAGGTCCCACAGTTAACAGTGCATGTCAGAGCACAAACCAAGGAATTGTCTGTAGACCTCAGACAGGACAGATCTGGGGAAGGGCACATAAAAAAGTCTGCAGCATTGAAGGTCCCAATGAGCACAGTGGCCTCCATCATCCGTAAAATGAAGATGTTTGGAACCACCAGGACTCTCCTTTAGAGTGGGCCGCCCAGCCAAACTGAGTGATCAGAGAGAAGGGTCTTAGCCAGGAAGGTGACTAAGAACCCAATGGTCACTCTGACAGAGCTCCAGCATTTCTCTGTGGAGAGAGGAGAACCTTCCAGAAGAACAACAATCTCTGCAGCACTCCCTAATCAGGACTGTATGGTAGAGTGGCCAGACTGAAGTTTGCTAAAAGGCACCTGATGGACTCTCAGACCACGAGAAGAGAAATTTAACTGTTTGGCCTGAATTGCAAGCGTCATATCTGGAGGAAACCAGGCACTGCTCATCACTTGACCGATACTATCCCTACAGTGAAGCATGGAGGTGGCAGCATCATGCTGTAAGGATGTTTTTTTAGTGGCAGGAACTGGGAGACTAGTCAGGATTGAGGAAAAGATGAATGCAGCAATGTACAGAGACATCCTTGATCAAAACCTGCTCTGGACCTTCGACTGGGGTGAAGGTTTATCTTCAAACGGGACAACTACCCTAAGCACACAGCCAAGATAACAAAGGAGTGGCTACAGGGCAACTGATTGAACATCTCTGGAGAGATCTGAAAATGGCTGCGCACTGACGCTCCCTATCCAACCCGATGGAGTTTGAGAGGTCCTGAAAAGAAGAATGGGAGAAAATGCCCAAAAATAGATGTGCCAAGCTTGTAGCACCATACTCAAAAAGACTTGAGGCTGTAATTGGGGCCAAAGTGCTTCAACAAAGTATTGAGCAAAGGCTGTGAGTACTTGTGTACATGGGATTTTTTTATACATTTGGAAAGCTTTCAAACAAACTTCTTTTCACGTTATCATTATGGTGTATTGTTTGTAGAATTTTTAGGAACATAATGATTAATCCATTTTGGAATAAGGCTGTAACAAAATGGAGAAAAAGCGAAGCGCTGTGAATACTTTCCGGATGCACTGTTTAAAATATAATATTCTGGTTGTACAATTTTTTTCTTTTCTTTAGATCCACTATGTAATATAAGGGCAGCCTATGCCATCCTATGTATAGGCTTGTCCTTATATGATTTTGGAAAAGGAAGACGAAATTGTACAGGCATGTGACAATCGCATTGTACAACCACCCTGGGGAGTTGGTTTTTGCTTTTATTTGTTCTGTAAAACTCTTGTGTAACTTTCTATTGCTGCTTGTGGTGTAATATGGGGTGGTGCTCATAAGGGGAAGCTGTTTTGGGAGAAGTGTGTAAGTTGCACAATACTTCTGCTTCCACCCCTGCTGGTTCCCAAATTGAATACTAAAAGTATTAAAGACTTTTGATCAGCATCAAATCCACCCAACTAACATTTACAAAAGGAGCTGTCAATCTTTGCAGCCTCTACAGCAGGCACCACTGAACAGTGGATTGTGGTCCAAGTGCCAATGTCCCTTTAGGACTTCCACAGCTCTGTCAGCTAAGAGGCTTTCTGCTCAGCAGCTGTCATTATCAAAGAGCCAACAGCAGGAGGCAGGACAGCTATACATGGAGGGTGGGGGCTGCCAAGTTAACAAGTAGGTGATTGGTCGCTGGGATGCAGGGACAGATAGGGGGGAGGCTTAGGACAATAATGTCGGGGTGGCTGGAGTAGAGCTGAATACAGGAATGTGAGGGGAGCTGAGGACAGCAATGTGAAGGAGGGACTGAGAACAAGATTGTGGTAGGAGGCTTAAAATCTGTATTTGCATGCGCACGTCACAGGTAGGGCACCCTGTTCACTTCAATGGGCTGCCCTATCTGTGGCAGACACAGAAAAAAAAGCCCTGATACACCCCTTCCCTACTTTTTTTTTTTTTTTTTTTTTTTTTTTTTTTTTTTCGTGGTGTTGGGGGTGCCAATTAGGAATTAATGGCACCCCCGCACATGCTAAAGTGCAGCGCATTCCTCTGCTGACTGGGAACGCATGTCATTTTGTGCATATTCTCAGCCACAGAGATGTGTACCTAACCTAAAAAGAACTAATATCAAAATAAGTGCAGCGCTAAATACAAAGTATACCCTGAGGGATATATAGTGCATTCAATAAACAATATATAAAAGTGCAATATGCAAATGTGTTCTTATATAAATCAAACAATATAATGTGCATTGTGCATATGTTGTCCATCCATATAGTGCCCTTATAAAAATCAAGTAATGGTGAAAAAATTTTGCCAATCAATTATATGTGCAAATGCTGTGCATAAATTGGCAGAGTAAATAATGGCAGGTAAAAAACCTTTTTCCCCAATCGTCTTTCAGGACAGCCACCTTTGAGAGACACTGGCCCCTCCCCTCTTAGGAAACACCTCCTTCATTTTCATGATTTAAGCCTCCTCCTCCCTTCGTTCCTCAGTTATGGTGTTTCCTCCGGTGGGGAGACACCGCTAAGGAACCTTAGCTGAATCAGTTGGAGAGACTGAAGCTATCCGAGCGGAGCTCTGGCCCCACTCAGCAGTCCGATCGTCTATCGGTCTACTTTCGGCAGTCCGGTCAGCTGGTGAGCTGAATTTTCGTACTGACCATACACTCTAAACTTCGCTTGGGGAAAGCAGGACGTTTTTAAGAGGTTCATCCCTTCGTTCACCCAGGAGGGTGCTTCAACGGGATAGGCAGTCCGGTCGGCTGGGGAGCTGAACTCTTGTACTGACCTTTTTTACACGCACTCTAATCTTCGCTTGGGGAAAGCAGGAAGTTTTAGGGAGGTCCATCCATTCGTTTTCGCCCAGTGGGGCGCTGCAACAGGACGTCCTAGGTCCCCCTGTGTTTGCAGTCGGCTTGGAGCTGGAGGCCGGACCAGATGACAGGCGACGTCAGTTCTGGTGGGGGCGGACATCTTCGTTGAACCCGCGTCTTCCGGTTCCGGACGCGGACGGAAGGAGGACCAAGCGTTCGGCTGGTGCAGCCTCTCTTCTAAGTTGCACAGGTAGCTTTGGAGGCACGTTCGTACCACTCTTCCTCAACAGGAGAATGTCCGAAGCAGTGGCTTCAGAAGCTCCAGGAGTAACGGCACCAGCCACTCAAAGGTAAAAGCCCTGGCGAGGGGTTCCCTTACCTTACAACCAGTAGCTCCACTGGTGTTTTTTCCCCCTAGGTGGTCGGGGGGAAGGGCAGTGCGTCTGGGATCCAGATGGAGATTGATCCTAGGGGAGGGCACTCCCGGTGGTCCTCTTAAGTAGTGCTGGTGTTTCTTTTTTTTTTAGGATTTTATGCTGCTCTTTTATCTCTGTCTCTGAAGGACATGAGCAAGTCTCCCCTTGGTTCTAGGAGGGAGCGTCCTTCATATAGAGCCTCTTTGGGGGAATCCCTGGTTCAAGGCACTTGGTAAGGAGTGTATTGAAGCACCGGATAGCTCAGTCAGACCTTTAACCTAAGGGTTCAGGGTTCAGGTCCCTGTTTGGGCGCCATCAGGAAACAGGCAGCAGAACACGGTGCATATCTGGCGGCTTCTGTGAAGGTTCCAGTGGCCTCAGCTCCAGAGCACTCTTTCACCAGCACAGCAGAGTGTTCCACCTAACCCGATGGATGTTCCTCCTGCAGGTTAAGGGAGAGTCTAGAGGGTTCCAGAGAGGAAGTTGAGGAAGAAGTTGACAGTGCCGTCTCAGACTCCCAAGGGAATCTGATGGTGAGGGCTTGGGTGGGGAACCCAAAAGAACCTCACGATATAAACTTCCCCCTGGATGAAGTGGATAAGCTCTTGGGAGCTATTCATATCACTTTAGGCATACAAGAGAAAAAGAAGGCATTGTCACCCCACGATCAGATGTACTAGGGCCTGGGGGAAGCGGGTGTTCCCGGTTCATGACGTCTTGATCGATGCCATCAGGAATGGCGGGTCCCGAAGGAAAACCTTTCTTTTCTGGTGCATTAAAACAAAGGTTTTTTCTTGGGCGGAAGAGGAAGCTCTTGTCTGGAATAGAATCTCCCAGGTTAGAGGCTACCTTTCTTCAGATGTCCAGGCATACTGACCTGTCCTCGGGGACATGGGAATACTTTCAGACCCTATGGTTTGAAATGATGGACTCACTTCTGAAGGTTGCATGGGTTTTTTCTCTTAAGAAAATATCTAAGCCTGCCATAGCGGCCACAGTGGTGGCTCATAATATGAAGTGTCGGCTTAGGCAGATTAATGCATGAAGCAATGACGGCAGAGGAGACTTTCTATCCTCCTTTCCCACGCTGCTTAAGGAGTTGGCATACGCTGCTTCGATTCAATCCAGACGAATGTATGCAAGATCTTCGGCTCTGACCAACTCAGCCTGGAGGGCCTTAAGGCTGAAGACATGGCAGGGGGTCAAGGCGTCCAATGCAAAAGCTCTGTGTAATCCTTTTTTACTGGAGACCTGCTGTTTTTGGCCAGGTCTTGAAGCAGTGCGAGAGCGCACGGCTGATAAGAAAGAGGAAATATATTAAAAAAAAAAAGGGGCCTTTCTCCCCCAGTGGGAGATGATCACCTCCAATTAGTTTGTGATGAGGATCATCAGAAGAGGTTACCGTTTGGAGTTTTCAGAGCTCCCCCCTTTTTGAGACTCCTTGTCACTGAGCTGCCAAAATGTGCCCTTCTTTCCTCTTCAGGAGTTAGAGGAACAGGAAGTGGTAATACAGGTCCCAGCAGGATAGATAGGAAGGGCTCCTATTCTCACATTTTTGTGGTTCACAAGCCTTTGGAAAAAGTTCAGGCTCATCCTGAACCTAAAGCGTCTGTGTGTCTTAGTCACCTACAGACGGCTTTCGTTGGTTTTGGTCACTGGGTGAGGGCACCTCTTCCACCAAAACTGTTTCAGGGCATGGATAGTAAGGATGCATACCTGCATATTCCCATCGCAGAGAACCACCAGCGTTTCCTTAGGCTGGCAGTGATAACTTCTGTAGGGGTGCTACACCTTCAGTTCAAAGCACTTCCCTTTTGGGCTATCCCTTTCCTCCTCGTATCTTCACCAAAGTGATGGTAGAAGTTCTGGCATTCCTGCGTCTCAGGGGAGTCTCGGTGATCGTGTGTCTTGACGATCTTCTCCTGTTTGTACCTTCTCTGGCGCAGTCGATTTGGGATCCACAGGTAACAAAAGACCTGTCGGTGAGCCTGGGTTGGCCTCTGAACCTAGAGAAACCCAACTTAAATTCCTTACCAGGTGGTCACCTTCCTGGGGTAGGTGCTGGGCTCAACAGAACAAAAGGTCTTCCCTCCTTGGAGAAGATCCAGAAGATAGACAAAGCACTGTTGTTTCTCCAGGGCAACCGTCAAAAACTCAGTCAGGTTGAGTTTACTGACAGCCACGCTCCTAGCAGTTCAGTGGACGGGGTCATGTTACCGTCCTCTGCAAACTATTCATCTTGAAGGTTTGGGACCACAGTCAGGGGTCTTGGGACTCTTTGGTTTCGGTTCCAACTCAGGTAAAGAGGTCCCTTTGGGAAAGGGAGCACGTTTGTTACAAGACCTAGAATGGAGTTTGCCAGTATCCAGGGTGGTTACAACCGATACGAACGGCTTAGGTTGGGGTACACACCTAGACTCCTGTTTGGTACAGGGTACCTGGGAGAGGAAGGAATCTAAGAGATCCTCAAATTGGAGGGAGTTGAGAACAGTAGATCTGGTTCTCAGGACCTTTCAGAGAGTTCTCTGGAGACTTCATGTAAGAGTCATGGAAACAATCCCTTGGCAGTGGCTTACGTCGACAGGACGGGGACTCCTGGAGCGGATCCTTATGGGTCCTAGCGAAGGCCATCCTCAGATGGGCCGAATATTAAAATCCTGTCTTTCCAGTGATCTGTTTGAAAGGAGAGCAAATTCTGATATTAGATTTCCTCAGAGCAACCAGGTTCTCAACCAGGAGGTTTTTCGAATGGATCACCCAGAATTGGGGGATTCCTTGGATAGACCTCTTTTTTTCTCAAGGGAAAACGCAAAGGAAGCCATCTCCTGTTCCATGAACAGGGGAGATGGGAGGTCGGGAGCAGACACACTAAAGCACAGAGTTAGGGTTTCTCTAAGTGCTATGCTTTCTCCCCTCCCGTTCTGATTCCTGCAGGGTCAGGGAAGTTTTCAGGTGGAGATTACTACCTGTTTTCTAATCACACCTCTTGGGCCCAGGAGGCCGTGGTGCTCCATTCTGAAGGGCCTGTCAGTGGAACCCCCCCGGGTTTTCCCGGTCTAAGAGTGTCTCCTTTCCCAGGGTCCAATCTGCGGTCCCCAGGTGGATTCTTGCAGCTTGGCTACTGAGAAGGAATTGCCGAAGGGCAAAGGGGTCTCAGACTGTTTAATAGCCACTCTTCTGAATTGCAGGTAAATAGAAACTCAGACCATTTTCTTGAAGGTATGGAGGCGGTTCAACAGCTGGTGCTCAGAGAACTCCTTCAATGTGCACAGCCTTGTAGCCGTTCTAGAGTTCCTGCAGTCAGGGGCAGATAAAGGTTTAGCCCCATAAACATTGAAGAGTCAGGTTTTCGCTTTTAGCGTATTCCTGGAAGGGCATTTAATATCAGACCTTGGTATAGTAAGGTTCTTAGAGCCTTAAGTAGGCAAAGACCAAGCCTTTGGTCGTCCCCTTCCCAGTCGGGGTCGCTCATTAGTTTTACAGGTTCTCACAAAACCTTTTCAGCAATTGGAATCTGGCTTGTTATGGTTGATTACTCTCAAAACTGTTTTTTTGTGGCGGTCACTACGGCAAGGAAAGTGAGTAAACTCGAAACCCTTTCTGTTAGGGCACTCCCTTTCCAGACCATTCAGTTTTTAAGACCATTCTGGCCTTTTTACCTAATGGTAGTCTCTAATCCTCAGAGAGTCCGAGAGATTATGCTGCCTATTTTTCGTTCAAAACCAGTGAGAGAACAGGAACACATCTTATTGGACGTTAGAAGATGTGTCCTTCATTATTTTGGTTGCACAAAGTCAGTTCAGGAAGTCTGATTTACTTTTAGTGTTACTTCCAAGGGCTAGGAAGGGTTCCAAAGCCTTTAGACGTACGCTAACCAGATGGTTAAGGTCAGCCATTGGGCAGACTTGCGTGGTTGGGGTATTAAAGCCTCCAGTTAGAATTAAAGCACACTCAGCCAGGACAGCGGCAACTCCGCAGACAAAGTGGGCTGGTGCGTCTCCTGAACAGATCTGTAGAGCCGCAACGTGGTTCAAGTTTTCTACGTTCGTGAAGCGCTATAGATTGGATCTTCTCTCAGCCAAAGACCAAGCCCTTTGGTCACAAGGTGCTGCAAGCAGTAGGTCCCACCCTAAGACAAGGTACTCGCTTATCCTCTCAAAGGTGGCTGTCCTGAAAGACGATTGGGGGAAAAATGGAGTTACGTACCGGTAACATCCTTTTCCAGGAGTCTTTCAGGACAGCACCGGTTCCCACCCAGGTTTTTTGCAGATCATCGGGAACTCATCACATGAGACCGTCAGGTAAGACTAAAAGTTTATTTGTTTGACGTGTTCTTGTGTCTCCCCAGTTGGCCGGAGGTACTCTGGAAGAACTGAGGAACGAAGGGAGGAGGCTTAAATCATGAAAATGAAGGCAGTGTTTCCTAAGAGGGGAGGAGCCAGTGTCTCTCAAAGGTGGCTGTCCTGAGACTCCTGGAAAAGGATGTTACCGGTACGTAACTCCATTTTTTGTGTGGTGTTTTTTTTGGGGGGGGGGGGGGGGGATTTTGCTTGGGTTTTTACCTGCTATTTGCTTTGCCCATTTAACACTTTAACATTTATTATATTGTTTAATTTATATAAGTACACATTTGCATATTGCACTTTATTTACATATTGTTTATTTAATGCATTAAAAATCCCTCAGGGGATACTTTTGTATTTAGTGCTGCACTTATCTGATTTTTGTTTTATTTTTTTCACGTTTTCGAAGTGTTTAGTGCTGCCAGCTTTAATTAAAGAGGAAGTAAACCCTGGTGAGTTTTACTTCCTCTTTTTTGCTCCCCACATTAACCACTTCAATACCGGGCACTTATACACCTTACTGCCCAGGCGAATTTTGAGCTTTCAGTGCTGTTGCTCTTTGAATGACAATTGCGCGGTCATGCTACACTGTACCCAAACTAAATTTTTATAATTTTGTTCCCACAAATAGAGCTTTCTTTTGGTGGTATTTGATCGCCTCTGGGATTTTTATTTTCTGCTAAACAAATAAAGACCGAAAATTTTGAGAAAAACATGTTTTTTTTTTTTTGTTTCAGTTACAAAACTTTGTAAACAAGTAAGTTTTCTCTTTCACTGGGCACTGACGGGGCTGCAGTAATGGGCACTGATAAGGCGGCACTGATGTGGCACCAATGATGTGGCACTAATAGGTGGCATGGATGGGCGCCACTGATGGGCGGCATTGTAGTGTACAGTATTGTAGGGATGAATGCCAAACAATAATGCATGGCAATCAGTGATGCTCATTGTGGGCACTGACTGGCATCCCTGGTGGTCTAGGGGGGCATACCTGGTGCTGGGCATCCCTGGTGGTCCAGTGTGGGCATCCTCGGTGGGGCTGTGCTGATAATCGATCAGCACAGACCCCCCCCGCCCCCCTGTCAGAGCAGCCGATCGGCTCTCCTCTACTCGCATCTGACAGACGCGAGTGAGGAAAAGCCGATCACCGGCTCTTCCTATTTAAGCTGTGATCAGCCGTGATTGGACACAGTCAGAGACTCTTTACCAAGATCGTAGTTGCGGTGTGTCAAACTAACACACCACAACAACGATTTGCTGCGATGTGCAGCGGCTTAATATCCTGATCACGTCATATGACGTCTGGTCAGGATATGAAAACCACTTTGCCACCGTCATTTTGCTATATGGCGGGCGGCAAGTGGTTAAAAGCATAATGGGCTAGTATGCATCGCATACTAGCCCATTATGACACTTGCCTGCAAATGAAGCCCTTGCTGTACCCTGTGCAGGCCGCGTCCACCTTCGCCCCTCTTCCTCCCAGGGCCACATGTGCACGGGACCCATCAGTCACGGCACACGCTGGGGAAAGAATCGGCACGTGGTCCAATTCTTCAGAGCATGTGCTGATGACAATCGGCGCACTACAAGTGAAATATCTCCTAAACGGCGGACATTTAGGAGATATTTCCACTACCTATAGGTAAGCCTAGAATAAGGCTCACCTATAGGTAAAAGTCACTTAAAAGGGATTACAACCCCTTTAACAAAGCAGCTCACAAGATTTCACATATTTACTAACCTTAACCACTTGAGACCCGCGCTATAGCCGAATGACGGCTACAGTGCGGATCTCCTTTGCCGGGACGACGTCTCCTTTGCCGGGACGACGTCTCCTTTGCCGGGACGACATCAGTCCCGATCACCGGCGGCCGTGATCGGGACATCAGTCCCGATCACCGGCGGCCGTGATCGGGACATCAGTCCCGATCACCGGCGGCCGTGATCGGGACATCAGTCCCGATCACCGGCGGCCGTGATCGGGACATCAGTCCCGATCACCGGCGGCCGTGATCGGGACATCAGTCCCGATCACCGGCGGCCGTGATCGGGACATCAGTCCCGATCACCGGCGGCCGTGATCGGGACATCAGTCCCGATCACCGGCCAGCCCTGCCAGTGCCCACCTGCCCCCTGCCAGTGCCACATCATTAAAAAATAAGTGCCCCCCGTCAGTGCCACCCAGCAGTTCCCACAGTGCCACCCAGCAGTGCCCACAATCTGCCTCAACAAAGGTGCTGCACCCCAGTGTCATCTACCAGTGCCCATCTGTGCCACCCATCTGTGCCCATCTTTGCCGCCTTAACTATGCCTATCGGTGCCCACCAGTGCAGCCTATCAGTGCCGCCTCATCAGCGCATTTCAATGAAGGAGAAAAATGACCTGTTTGCAAAATTTTATAACAAACTATTAAACATGATTTTTTTTTTTTTTTTTGCATCTTTTTTTTGTTTGTTTAGCAAAAAATAAAACTCCCAGCTGTAATTACCACCAAAAGAAAGCTCTATCTGTGGGAAAAAAATTATAAAAATTTCATTTGGGTACAGTGTTGTATGACCGCGCAATTGTCATTCAAAGTGCATCAGCGCTGAAAGCTGAAAATTGGTCTGGGCAGGAGGGGGGTTTAAGTGCCCAGTAAGCAAGTGGTTAAAGAAGAGGGCCGTGATGAGAAGGATCTGAGTCATCGCATAAACATGCGATTCAGACCTCTGCTGGAAGAATATTTTACTGACCGGACCTCAGTAAATTTTACTTCAATATCTCTGATCTGTAACCATAAAATAAGAGAAAACCCTGAAAAGCCTTCATAGTAATGAGGCGCAGAAACCTGTTGGTGCAGGACCAGCAGAGATGTCCTACCATTGGAACCTCAAAAAGAGCTCTAAGCAAACGTCCGCTAGCTTAAGGTTTAAAGTTGCTCTGTTACTGATGGATTTCTCTGCTCTTTCTCCAGGAATCGGAATGGACTCGTGTGTAATACCTCTTAGACATCGGGGACTGTCCCTGGTTCAGACCACAGACTTCTTTTATCCATCGGTGGAAGACCCCTACATGCAGGTGACTGTGACATAGTGCTAGAAAGAAAATCATTGTGTAGTGTAATCTTAATGGCTCCCTTGTGACCGGTGTTGTGTATGTAAGTATATTCCGTGCATAACTGCTGAGTCACCATGACAGGTCTTGTGTCTGCCCGAGGGCGAGATGTGAAATATGCGTCTGAGGCATGTTGTGCTGGTCGTTATGTCGTAATCGGTTCTGTTAATGTTTAAGAATAGAACTGCCAGTGTGAACTTTCTTTGCTGAATCTGCTGTGTGTTCAGTAAATGGGTAACTACCCTTCTTAGTAGAAGGGTGGGGTTTTTATTGCTGGTAAAGAGCTATACTATTTTCTATAATATAAAACCCCTAACAACTGGAACATCTTTAAAAGGTGGAAAGATCTTTACACTTTCTCATTGGTACGGGGCTCCTTAATGCATTAATATATATAAAGTATAACAGGGCAGAGTCTGATTGGGTTTCTGTTAGTGCTCGGTCCTGTTTAGGACTACTACAGATTTGTTCAGGATATAGTTTGCTCTACACAGCCCAGCTCAGTCCCTGTGCAGACGGATCTAGGTGCGCTTTTCAGTACATATACCAAAAAGTAAGGGTCCCAATAGAAAGTGACCCAGAGCAAGATGAGGCTCACTGAAAAGCTGAACACCAAAATCTCTAGTCAACTCCTCTTTATTGAAAATTAATAAATATATAATTTAGAACGCTAGAAAATATCACTAGAGCACATTTAAGGGCAGGATCAAGGACCACTATCAAGATCAGATATGTAAACTGTTACCGACTGAGCAAACTCACTCAATCAGAACAAGCACAGACAAGGAGTATAAACGAACACATACACAGTGCATACATAAAACAAAAAACAAATGTCCTGACACCGACAAAATTGGTGCCGATCCAACACTGGTGCTAATAAATATGCACCAGCAAGTGCTAAATAGCAAAGTGGGATCAACACCAATTTCCACAGGGGCTCGAGCCAGCTAAAGAACAGAAATGGCCGGGAATGCAGCAGTGACTGCAGTGCCACAGACATGACACCACCATCTGAAATCTGAAAGTTGGGGTTACTGGGATCACTTGGAATTAATTGCAGTGCATTATTTATATAGGGATAAATATCCAGATAGTGCAGTAAATCCAGTAGAGGCATAGGATGCATAAAGTCAGCAGTAAAAAGTCAGCAAAGGAGCTTTGCAATAAGCATGCATGGATGCTATCTGAATGTTTATCCCTATATATGCTGCATTCCCAGCCATTTCTGTTCTTTAGCTGGCTCGAGCCCCCAGGGAAATTGCTAATAATATAGTCAGTATTATGGAATTTTTATGTGTCAAATTTGAATAACAGAATCCTTCATTAATTCATTCATATTGACTGCGTGTCAATCTGCTCCTTTTGTCCTTTAAAATAACAATATTGAATCCGATGAATAACGAACTAAATACTGCTTCACCCATTCTCAGGGACGCATTGCGTGTGCGAACGTGCTGAGTGACCTGTATGCCATGGGAATCACAGAGTGTGACAACATGCTGATGTTACTTAGTGTCAGTCAGAAGATGACAGAGGAGGTAAGTGACCCCTTTTAAACTGAGCGTTGATGTAGTTTAGACGCTTATCAATTGATGTCTGAGAGACAGGCCAGACCTACAGAAATCGGGGTTTTGAAGTAACAATCTTTAGCAGCAATACTCCTCCTCTCATAGATGTAATGATCTATTTTTTATGGCTACCTTTGTACTTGCTGTTTTTAAACCCCCTGTCCTACTTTTTGTTGCATTTGTACTTTAAACTTCCATCTTTTGAATCGTAGGAAAAAACACATTTTCCCACATGTGCACATATTTAATATAGATTCATACTTTAGTTTTAGTATAACTTAGATTGCTTCTCCAGAAGATGAAACTGTCTTTTTGCATTTCCTCTTATCCTTTGAATTAAAACCTACCCTGCTTATACACTGTGTGCACAATTATTCGGCAAGTTATGATTTTGACCAAATCATAATTTTTATGCATATTGTCTCCAAGCTGTATAAACTTGAATGCTTATTGGATTTAAGCATATCAGGGAAGTTTCTTTTCCTCAGGCAAAATGGGCCAAAAAAGAAGTTTAGCTGACTCTGAAAAGTCAAAAAATTGTAAAGTCTTTGAGGGGGCACTCTTGAAATTGCTAAGATATTGGGGCATGATCACAGAACCATCAAATGTTTTGTTGCAAATAGTCAACAGGGTCGTAAGAAACGTGTTTTTTAAAAAAAAAACTGCAAATTAACTGCCAAAGATTTGATAAGAATCAAACGTGAAGCTACCAGGAACCCATTATCCACCAGTGCTGTCATATTGCAGAACTGCAACCTACCTGGAATGCCCAGAAGTACAAGGTGTTCAGAACAGCGCTGGGGTACATGGGTAAGGAAGGCTGAAACTTGACCACCACTCAATAAGACACATACATGAAAATGTCAAGACTGGGCCAAGAAATATCTGAAGACAAATTTTTCAAAGGTTTTGACTGATGAGATGAGCGACTCTCGACAAGCCAGATGGATGGGCCTGTGGTTGGATCAGTAATGGGCACAGAGCTCCACTTCAACTCCAGCAATAGCAGCAAGGTGGAGGTGGACTACTGGTATGAGTTGGTGGTATTAAAGATGAGCTAGCTGGGCTTTTCAGGTTGAAGATGGACTCAAAATCAACTCCCAAACCCACTGTCAGTGTTTAGAAACTTTCTTTAAGCAGTGGTACAGGAAAAAGCCTGCATCTTTTAAGACCATGCTATTTATGCAGGACATTTCTCCATCGCATGCATTGAAGTACTCCACTGCATGGCTAGCCTGTAAAGGCCTTAAAGAGGAAAGAATAAGAACATGGCCCCCCTTTCTCATCTAACCTAAACCCTATTGTTAACTCGTGGGCTCCTCTTAAATGGGAGATTCACGGTGAAAGAAAACTGTACACCTCTTTGAACAGTGTCTAGGAGGCTGTGGTTGCTGCTACACAAAAAGTTTATCGTCAAGAAACTGACAGACTCCATGAATGGAAGGCTTATGACTTATTGAAGAGAAGGGTGGCTAAATTGGTAAATTTTTCTTTGTAATGATTGTACATTTAGAGTTATTTATTATTCTCCCTTTAACAGATGAAAATAAACAAGTGAGATGGCGGGGGGGGGGGGGGGGGGAGGGGAGAATGTTAATTTATCGTTTGGTTGCATAATTCTGCACACTAATAGTTGCCCAATAACTGCACGTGTGGATTTTCTCCTAAGGAAGCCAAAACCTCGCTTCTACATTAAGTATTCAGGTTTGAGGTTTATTCGCATTTTGGATTGAACAAGAGTACTGTAGTTCAAAAATGAAATGAATCCTCAAAAATGCACCTTGCCTAATAATTGTGCACACAGTGTACCTTTTTTTTGCCCTCCATCAACCAATGAGCATTCCGTATATTATTCTCGACTTGAGACTCAGTACCTACACTTCTAATAGCAATTCACAAGAAGCCTTGTATAGTCTAATGTGAGCAGCCTATGCCAACCCCCTTAATTATCTCCTAGTGTGCCCCCATATACCTAAAGTTGCCAGGAATTTACAAATGCTGCAGGCAGGGTAGTCTACACTTAGAAAGTATTTCTGTAAACATCGGCATACCAGAGTTGCATGCTTTGTAGACGTGTCAAGGTACAGATTCCACGCTTGTCATAATAGAGACCCTGTCACCAACTTAAACATTGCAAGTAACAGCACAGACAAATCAAGTATTTTTATTGCCACACTGAGAGGTACTAGTGCTGAAATAGAAGCCTGATTTTTTTTTTTTTTTTTTTCCTCCCATTGTTATGAGTAGTAAATGCTGAAGTGTAAGCCTAAAGATGTGCCCTCATATGTTATGTAATGTCATAATATCCTTTTTCGTCTTGGAATACATCCTCCCTTTACTGAACTGGAGATCTAAGTAGTATGCGTATTTGTTCCTCCCAGGAGAGAGAGAAGGTCACACCCCTCATGATTAAAGGCTTTAAAGATGCAGCTGAAGAAGGAGGTACATCTGTAACTGGCGGCCAGACTGTGGTTAATCCCTGGATTATCATTGGTGGAGTGGCTACAGTGGTTTGCCAGTCAAATGAATTCATCATGTAAGCTCCATTTTCATTATTATGTTCTATTTACATTAAACATTATCTTCAGCTTAATGAATTGTGTTCCTTTTTATTCCATAAAATGATTAGTCTGTTCATGACTGATATTTCAGGTATAGGTTAATGGTGGTGGGTTGAACAATCCACTGGTAGGTTACATTCTGGGACTTCCCTGCTTTCGCTTTGGAGTAACTATGATTACAGGGAAGTCTCGCATGAAGTTGGATAGGAAAAATACATTTTAGGCCACTACATCCAGGCAAAACTAGGAGGCCCAATAAAAACGTTTTTGTTGCAAGTCCAAAAAGTTATTGACGTGTTTTATATTGATGAGCTAAAATCTGAGATTTAGCTGTGCACAGGTAAGACAGCAACCACACCATTAGAGTGCAACAGTCCCACAAGGAGGATTCTGTGAAACATCAGGAGGAGATCATGTGGTTCTGTTGATTAGAGTCTTGTGTGTCCCACGGCATATTTCTGCTCTGCAAGATTTTTTTTTTTAGCCTGGCATATGGATGAGCAAAGAACTGCTATTTGTTGGTAGCCCATTTCAGGGTAAAACAGTAAAAGTGGCTTCATACTAGTTCTAGGCTCATGGATAAGGCCCCACCATCACTATAGTTTGCCCTATAAATAAGATAATGAATGCTTTTATCAGAGCTTGACTACACAGGTGTTTTACTTTTATGAGAGAGCCCAATGCTTATTTGAACTTGTTCTTTGCCCATGCAAGGAAGATCGATAGCTGCCCTTTTAACCCCCCCCTCCCCTAGCAGAACAAATACTCCATTCCTCTGCTCCCCATTCTATTTGGTTCAGCTGCCGGAGCAGAAGCCGCTTGTGTGTGGCAGGAGTCGCTGAGGTTGCAGGTGAGCTATGGACTCTCCACATGTGACAGTACTGGTACATGGTACTTCATAACCAGAAGTTTCAGGAAATCTCCTCACTCTGGCTAAATAGATTGCTGGGGGAACAAAGGAAGTGTATGTATGGGCAGAGTACAGTGTTGTAAAGCCACAATTTTCTTTGTTTTGGATAGAGTAAAGTAGGTTCAGTTTAGCTTTTGCTGCATCTCGGAGAGGAAGTGAATAAAAATCCCCCCGTTTTGTTTTTCATGTTTTCATTTTCACGTTCTCTCTGAGATGCAATAGGACATGAGAGGAAATATCTCCAAAGTGAAAAGGATTTCTTGTTTTTACCAGATTAGGTGTCCGAATAAAAAAAGTTCTGAGTTTGAAAAAAATTTTGCATTTCCCAGTGAAATCACCAAAACAGAGAGGGTGGTTCTCCCAATTAATACAAATGGCATTAAAGACCTGTCTGGGGTGCTGGTCCTAAGAAAAAAAAAAAATTCAAGAAAGAATTGTCGAGTCCCTATCGCAGATCATACTTGGTAGTTTGTTTGTTTTTTTTTGTTTTTTGTTTTTTTGCCTACATGCAAGTGTTCTATAGACTAGTAGCCATGATGGCCTTAGCCAATGTAACTTGTTGTTCCCCAGGCCACACAACGCAGTTCCTGGGGATGTCCTTGTGCTGACGAAACCTCTAGGCACACAGGTGGCTGTGAATGCACATCAGTGGTTGGATAATGTAAGTGGTAAAAGAAAGCTATAGTAAAACAGACCAATACTGGAATGATCCATAGTTACTTCCTTTTTATATATTATTTTTTTTTCTGTCATTAGCCTGAGCGCTGGAATAAGATCCGTCTAGTGGTGACCAGAGAAGATGTTGAGCTGGGATATCAGGAAGCCATGTTTAATATGGCTACCCTTAACCGTACAGGTATACCTCTGTCCCCTTCATTTGCACTTGGTCAGATTCATAGGAGGACCTAAGCCAAGCTTTCTGTCTGTGAGACCCTCCCAAGCTTAGTTTACTTAGTCTAGCTACATATAGATCTCTTCAATAGTTAAAGCAGAACTTCACTCAAAAGGGAAAGTTCTGCTTCAAGCCAGTCCCCTCCCTCGCCAATCTGAGCAAAAGTCCAGCCCCCCTCTCTTCACCCATAGCTTTCTGGGACACATCACAGGTCCCAGAAAGCTGAGACCATTCACAAAGCGTAACAGCTGAGCAAATGTAAACAAATGCTGGTTATTGGCATTTCCTTTTCTCATCGCTATTAGTGTCTCAGAAAAGGAAAGGCGATAACTGGCTTTTCAGTTACAAGGGACATTTACATGGATTATCAGTGCAGCCTCACTTAGTGCACATCAGTCAAGAAGAAAAATTACTTACTTCAAAATTGTGTAACCAAAACACAGAATTTATTTATTATTATTTTTTTTTAAGCTAGAAATGCAAAACCCCGTGGTGATCAAAAACACAGAAAGAAAGCTGTCTCCAAAAAAAAAAAAAAATTTTATATGGGTACAGTGTTTCATGACCGCACAATTGTAATTTTAGTGTGACAGCACTGAAAATTGGACTGGGCAGGAAGGGGGTGAAAGTGCCTGTATTGTGGTTAATGCTTAACCCCTTTTTTTAGGGAAACATTTTTAGATTAAAAAAAATGAATGTAAAGATGTATACTAAGAAACCCAAGATCACTGTCAGCCACAGCAAATTATCTGCATTCAGCATGAAGAATTTGTCTATTCTAATTCTTTGTTCATATTGTCTTTCAGCGGCAGCTTTGATGCACACATTTAATGCCCATGCTGCCACCGATATCACTGGTTTTGGGATCTTGGGCCATGCGCAGAACCTAGCACAACAACAGCAGAGCGATGTCAGCTTTGTTATCCACAATTTGCCCATTATAGCCAAAATGACTGCCATCACAAAGGCCTGTGGAAACAGATTTAGTTTACTACAAGGAACATCAGCAGAGACATCTGGTAAGTGAACATTTCCAAAGATTGATGATTTCAGAAATGCAAAACTGTGGTCTTTGTATAAAGGGGGTGGACCCAACCACTGGAGGGGAAATTTTGCCATTGCAGTTACTGAGAGATGAACCACAAGGAAGAAAAACATGCAGCAACTTTGCCTTATAACTTATCAACCACACAGCAAATGCATTTTTTTTTTAATTAGGTTGGCAAACTGCTAGACCTTCATTTTGGTAAGGAGCAGGAAAATGCAATAATTAGTTGTGTAAAGCTGGATCGAAGCCTGCATGTGTAATGCTACATTTCTCTGCTTAGTAAAAAAAAATAAAAAATATACATGCTGGCAGAAGGATCATGTGCAGTCAGGCAGCCAATCTGCCCATCTCATCAGCTGTTACTGTAATGGAGCCGCTGTGATGGAACTGCAGGAAATTAAATGATCTCTAAAGAACCCATACTAGTTAGACATTCTTTTTGCTCTATGCAGAGTTGGTGAGAGGTTTTAGATCTTTGTCATGCAGCCCCAGGCTTAAGGTGGCTGGTTGTTAGCGACAGCTAGTTTACAGTGTACACAATGCTGTCTGGCAGGGGTGTCTGCATCAGAAAGACTACAGCTCCTTAGACTAGGCAAGTGTAAAAGGATTTTCTACTTGGCATGACTTTTTTTTTTTTCTCCATGGGGTTAAAGTGTAACTAAAGGGAAAAACTTTATTAATTTTGGATAGGGTTAAGAAAGATTAGAACACCTATCTTTTTTTTTTTTTGCTAGCTGTGTTCCCATGAGGTAGATTCCCCTCTCTTTGTCTTTTGTTCCAAATTTTGAGTTGACACCAGAATAGTAATAGAAATCTTCCAATTGGGACACTAGTTTTGGTGGGATTCCCTCACTTTGGAGGGATTTCCTGTCTTGGCCCATGAACAGGAAGTGAAAGGAAACCTCCCCCATGGGACACAAATGATAATCCTCCCTTATTCTATCCAAAATGGAAAAACAAGTGCTGCCTTTATTTTTTATTACATTGACACAAAGTGGTTCTACTGCTACCTACAAAAGATTGGACACTAGAAAACAAATATAACTCCCCCATAAAGATGAGGGGAGTGTGACCTGTGTGCCCCAGTAATCTTTTTTGGTTAGTACTAAAGTCTATTTCCTTTGGGAGGATACATACTGAAAGTGTGTAAGGATACAAGGGGGTACTCAGAACCAGCTGCAGGGGAGGATATATGGCCATCTGTGACCTAGTCGTAGTAAGGCAGCAGGCTGGTCTCTGAAGAGAAGTGTGGCAGTAGTGGTGCAGGCTTTGGATGGTGAATGGGAAAGGCTGTGAAAACATATGCACAGTTTAGGCATAGCTAAGGTGCATGCAATGCAGGTGACAGAGAGCCATGTAGGCTCAGTAAAGCAGGTGCCTAATTCACAAACAGCACAACGCATGCCTCCCGTCTAGCTGGAAAGCAGTGTGTCGCTGCATGAAGCTCTGTGCATTAACCTTTTTTTAAATTTAATTTTTGTGGACATTATTAGTCTCATTCACGTACATATATATGGTATAACTTTCAGTGATCTGAGTTTATTAGTGTTTAGCGGAACACTTTAATATAGCAAATATGCATACACTGAGCTTCAAAAGGGAAAAGCCCTGGGACTTAGCCTCTAAAGCTGGAGAGTACCAGGGCAGAATCTAGGGAACATGCCCCCATTCAAGCAGCCTTCATCACCTCTGGTGAGAGCATACTACTGAAGTATGCCACAACCCTGAACCTGTAAGGTGCTCTGTGGCTCGCTCACAGTACATTGGGTGGCAGGAGAGTGTTCAAAGCATAATACGGTGCCCTAGGATAGTGATGGCAAACCTTGGCACCCCAGATGTTTTGGAACTATATTTCCCATGATGCTCAAACTCCGCATTGTAGAAAAGAGCTGCATTCAACTAAGACACTAGCATAAAACTGGAGTGAATGGGGTATATATCTGGCTGACATCTTTGTTTGCTAGTAGTGTCCACTCTCCTGTAGGCATCAGTATAACACTCTTGTCTCAAAATACACCCTGCCCCCCCCCCCAGTTAACAAAAAAGAGAACCATTTCAATTTACTTTTTTCTGTCTCATAGGTGGCTTGCTCATTTGCCTTCCCCGAGAGCAGGCTGCTCGCTTCTGTGCAGAGATCAAATCACCAAAGTATGGAGAGGGACACCAAGCATGGATCATTGGTATAGTGGAAAAAGGAAACCGGTCAGCCCGAATTATTGAGAAACCACGAATCATTGAGGTGATCCCAAGAGGGGCCGGGAGTAGTGATAGCACTACACAGAGCCTTGATGGACAATGTTAAATAAGCATAGTGCCTGTGATTGCTCTAAATCTATAGCTTGACATTTTAATTGCTGTGTCAATAGGAATTCATGATGGGAGCGAAACACAAACCTGGATCAGAAACTTGATTTGTTTTTTGTTTTTTTGGTAATTTTTTTTTCTTCTTCATAATGGAAACATTTCCAAAAGCCCAAAGACATAATATTTTTATTTTTAAACCCTCACTCCTCAGCCCAGGCCTGAGCAGCTGGGTTTGTGTGATGTGAAGGATGGACACCAAAGCCCTGAGGACCCCTCATCTATTTATGATGCCTGTTTCTGTTAAAACCCTTGAAGGGCTAGAAAAGGTTGAGAAACCCAGAAGAGGGGAAGACGGCTAAAAACATTGGCTTGGGCCTTCACAATGTTTTCAATAAACTTCATGTCAAACCAAATAAACCTCTTGTTCTTGATTTGCACATTGCCTATACTCCTTTTTTGTTTACAGAAACAGTTGTGTTTTCAGCTATTGTAACATTGATTGAAGGTCATTTGATGTGACATTCCTAAGTATTGCATATCTGTTTTAAGGTTGTAGTAAATTGCTGAAAGTGTTTTTTTTTTTTTTTTTTTTTTTTAAATCTACAGGTATGCTTATAATAAAATTTACCTGTAGGTAAAATTAATATCTCCTAAAATGTGCACCATTTAGGAGATCAGCCAGTGACATTACCACTGCATGCGCTCTGCAGACACTGTATACCCATGCTGTTCCTGCAGAGCTGTGTGCCGTGACCAAGGATCCCAGGCGCATGGGATTGACATCATTGCGGCTTGACCATTCAAGGTGCTGACCCCAGCAGGAAGACCGAGTTAAGATGGAAGCCTCTGCAGTGGTGATAGCATGCTGGTGGGAGGCTTTATTTCAAGGTAAGTTTTTCATAATGTGCTTGTATGCGATGCATATGAGCACACTATGGCTTTACCTTGCAGGGAGAAGGGTGTCTTTATGCCAAAAGTGGTACAGTTGGCAATCTTACTAATGGCTGCTGAGGCAAGATCAATAAAAAAAAAATTGGTTAAAAAGAGCTAGGCAGCTTTAAGTACCTTCTGAATGACTACCTCTTGTTGCTAATGTGTGAATGAGATAGGGGGCAGAGGGAGATGCCACAGCCCCCAACAGGATACCAACCAGCTGATGCACCCAGAAGTGTGATGCTGATGTTGGTCAAGATAGATCTTCAAGATCATGAAGATGTGGGGCACAGGTATGTGTTCATTTTCACAACAGCTGCTATTAGTCTGCACAACTTTAATGCTGAGTTCTAGGTTTCCTGTCACTTTTAAATAGTTTGGACCAAGTTGGTCCAAACTAACCATTTCCGACACCAAGGGCTGTATGAACTGCATGTGGCTTCCGCTGCATACTGTACATAGTGCTGGGTTCCAGCTGTGGGAGACTTCCCAGAACAAAACGGCACCAGGGTAAGCAGCACTTGGCCAATCAGAGGAATCCTTGTGTTCATTCATAGAATGTAAAGCTGCCCATAAATGGCTGAGTCAATGATAGTGAGATCCTCAGCTTATGAAAAGAAGCTTTGTATCCATTCACAAAATACAAAAGCTGCCTCTGGCTGAGCACCACTCAACCCAACTCTGTTTTGTGCCAGGTGTGAGACGGGAAGTCTGTCTCACAGCCGGAACCTAGCACTGTATGTAGCTGAAGCTACATGCAGTGCTTAAAGCAAATGCAGCGTTTGGTTAAGAAAATGGTTCATTTGGTCTAAACAAACTAGTTATAGGGACAGGAAACCTGGCGATCAGCTATACAACAAACTTGTGTGCACTGCGAGAACTACTACATTGTTACACAGAGCCTGCACATGAAATACACTGTCCCCCATCTATGTCTATAAAACCTATACATAAAAAAAAAAAATACCAGATAATGCTGAACTTGTGATAATTTGCATACTTATCCTGGGTTCACATGGCTGCATTTGCACTGGCATAGCAGCTCATTCATTTGAATGGGCTGCTGTACCTGTGGGAAAAAGTCCCTGACGCTTTTATAAAACCGCAGCAGAACAGAAACCACATGGTGCTTTGGCACAATTTGTTTCTGCGGATGGGAAAACATGCCACATTTTCCAATTTGGGGGGGGGGGGGGTTGGGTGCTATTGAGAAGAATTATTAGCACCACTGTGCATCTGCTAAAAAGCACATTTTTGCTTTGGTTGTGGAAACGTGCTTGTTACTTGCCTACCTTTTAATAGTATGAACATAGAAATATTACTGGTAAGTAATGGCAGATCCAGTGTTTCCCAATTACAGGGTAACTTTAAGCTATTCTTAAACAAATCTGGATTCATTTTAAAAGCAGCTGTGTTTTATTGAGCGAAAAGACACCAGTATGCCAGAACCAAGTCTGATAACACGACCCAGCCTATGAACACAGAACTCTGTTGCTCATAGCACCAAGCAGATTTTGCCTGTGATTTATCTAGTGCTTGAAACAAACAATCTGGTTTCTAGTGGCCATCAGATGTTTCATCACTTCTGAGCCACAGTTTTTATGATGACTGTAAATCGCTTAACAAGTATACTTGATTTAACACTGTTGTATATAACATTTTCAACTAGTGAACACTTACTAACAAGTTTGAGTGAGCACTGTCCTTAGTCATATTCCAGCGTGTTGGCAAAACTCCAATGTTCCAAAAACACCATCAACCTTTCTCTAAAATATATATATATTATATACATTTTTATGGTAGAATATTTACAGTAATAAAAGGGGAGGCCCCCAAACATAAGTAGCTGGAACAGCATATTTTGTTAATCATCCTTCAATAATTAGGCTTGTCAGATTAGAGAACTCCAGTGCACACTACAACAGGAATCTTTCACAAAGCAAGATGCACTGAGGTGAAATACAAATCCTGCCACACATACCGTCCATTCACAATCAGGAGCAGATATATATATTCCCCCCCCCCCCCCCCAACGGGTGCTGTGATCTGCAGTCTTCAGCACACTGGAGCCTAAGGCAGCAGGCTGAGCAGTCCTTAGCGTTGAGTGGTTATTGTATGCAATCCATGACATGGATCTGCAGTGTGTCCATATCTGGAGCTTTGTACTGACACTTGGGGCAGCGAAATTCCTGAGGTTCTACTACAGGGTGGAAAGAAGGTGCTGGTACATTTGAGTACTGCGGAGGGTAGAGGGCTGTAAACAAATTGAAAAACGTATTAATGTTCAAAGCGGGCAAAAAAATGACAGCAAAATACAGGAGGATAAATTGGTGCTACTCACATGGTTGGTTTGGTCGTGCGTTATCGACATGCCTGTTCCTCATGTCTTCCATCCTCGACCTACAACAGACACATTCTCTATAATACAATCCAGTTGTATGTGGGGACAAAGACAGATCTGCCTACCCTCAGACTTGTTCATTTACCTTTCTTTCTTTAATTCCTCCAGTTGTTCTTGTAGTTGCTCCTTTTCTGCATGAAGCCGCTCCCTAGCCTGCCTTTCTGCCTGGAAGTCTGAGCAAAAAATATCAGCCTGGAGGGGTAAAGAAAGAGAAATACTATACAAAAACTTTACAATAGTAAGTTGTTCACAGGATATGGCCACTAATTTGTTTTCCAGCTCTATATACAGACAACATGCTTATGGTAAGGGTTTGTCACACCAGCAGGCGTGCTAACTGCATGGCCCCTGGTATTAGCTGGGAAGGGTTTATGTACTCAAGCTGGAGAGTGCAAAATCAAGCTCAATTCTGCAAAGTAACCAATCGGCTTCTAACCTCAGCTTGTTCAATTAAGCTTTGGCAATAAAACATGGACGCCAATTGGTTTCTATGCAGAAGTGAGCCTGATTTTGCACTCTCCAGCTATAGTAAATGAACCCAAAGCAAGCAGATCCTGACATATCACAAGTGATATTTTATTCAAGCAGGGTATACGCTGCCTAAAAATCTGCCAATTCAACAGGAATTGGCAGACTTTTAGTCCATGTGTACTGAAAAACTAGCATTTGATCAGCGCTTGCAGCCACTCACATTTCATGTTAGTAATGTGGAAGCTGCCACAACAAACCTAAGGCTTCATGCACACGAGACGCAGATGCAAACGCTGCTGGACACATGTTAAAACCGGCGTTTAGAAACGCGCGTTTTGCCGCGATTTTTACCGCGATTTAGCGGCGTTTTACCGCGTTTGCGTCTAGAAGCGTTTAGTTAAGCTAACATCATAGACCCTCCCCAGCTCAAAAATTAACTATTTCAGCAATTTTGTGAGACCAGAGTGAGTAGCAGCAGCTGTGAGAGCTGCAGTGTACTTGTATTTAGCGTGTCACTTGCCACGGCACCTGCCACAAGTTGTGGATTGGCCACTTGCCACATCACCCGCCACGTCACTTGCCACAAGATGTGGATTGTCCACTTTCCATGCCACCTGCCACAAGTTGTGGATTGTCCACTTGCCACGTCACCAGCCACATCACCTGCCACAAGTTGTGGATTGTCCACTTGCCACATCACTTTCCACGTCACCTGCCACAAGTTGTAGATTGTCCACTCGCCACGTCACTTGCCACATCCCCTGCCACAAGTGGATTGTCCACTTGCCACGTCACTTGCCACGTCCCCTGCCACAAGTGGATTGTCCACTTGCCACGTCACTTGCCACGTCACCTGCCACAAGTTATGGATAGTCCACTTGCCACGTCACATGCCAGTCACCTGCCACAAGTTGTTGATTTTCCACTTGCCACGTCACCTGCCAGGTCACTTGCCACGTCACCTGCCACAAGTTGTGGATTGTCCACTTTCCACGTCACTTGCCACTTCACCTGCCACGTCACTTGCCACAAGTTGTAGATTGTCCACTTGCCATGTCACTTGCCACAAGTTGTGGATTGTCCACTTGCCACGTCACTTGCCACCTGCCATGTCACTTGCCACGTCACTTGCCACCTGCCACAAGTTGTGGATTGTCCACTTGCAATTGCAATTGTTTAAAATATTTTTCTAATGGTTTTTCATCATTTGCAATCATTTTTGAGATTTTTAATGTAAAAAAAAGGTCACCTTTAAAAACGCATATAAATGCAAACGCGGCAGTGGCGTTTTGCGTCTGAAACGTGGAAATTTTTGCTTCTGAACGCATTTTTTTGCTTCTGGAAAAACGAGATTAAACGCAACTGCATAAAAACGGAAAAAAACGAGACTGTGTGCATGGACACATACGATAACATTGAAGGAGTTCAGGGGCAGTTGAAAAAAACTGTCCAACTGCATCTGAACGCGCGTTTAACTGCGTCTCGTGTGCATGAGGCCTAAAGCTGGCCATATACAATTTGTTTCTTCAGCCAGCTGGCTAAACAGATTCCTCCATCCACACAAACAAGGTGGATGGAAGAATCCCCCCACCAGGGCATTGTCCTGCGGACACTGCTGATCACAGATTGAGGTAAAGAGCCAATCAGAGGCATTTTACCACATGATTTGCTGTGTCCGATCACGGATGTAAACTGAATCCAGTTATTGGCACTCCTTTCCTCAGGCTGACAGTGTGAGAAGAGACGATAACCAGCTTGTGACAAAAGGGACATGTGCAGTCCCATCGGTGAAGAAGAAAAATTACCCGTTTGTTATAAAATTTTGCCAACTGTGAAAAAGTTTTTCTAATTTCCAAATTTTCGGTCTCATACAGAAAAAAAGGGTGCAATTTACAAAGGCTAAGTGTCAGCTACGCATTCATCACCTTCCATATGCCATGCTTTTCCAAGTGAGGCTGCAGATGGTCCGGGATGAAAAGACACAGTTCTTTGAAGACCCTGCCTCTGTCCTGCCATGGCTGGAACACAAAGAGGCGGCAGGCCCGGCTAATCGCTGAATTTCTTCTCCTAGCTCCAGCCTCATGAAAATGCACTGACTGCTACAGACCTAGATCAACTATCCTCGCCTGAGCCGTGAGTTTGCAGTTTCCTGCTTCTCCCCTCTCCAATCTACCCCTTTCTCTCTACCCTTAATGACCCCCTGGGAACAGCTGGGGCCTTTCATCTCACCTCTGAATTAATGGACTAGGCGCACCAATTTCTTTTCTCCTTCTACTCCTTGATTTTATTGGACCCCCCCCCCTGCTCCTTTTGGTGCTTTACATGTGCCCTCAGACTAATTGCACACCCTCCACTTCACTCAGTTGTGTGCTCTGCAGTCTTCGCATTTGTCTCCCAATACAATCCGCCATGGTCACACTCGGAACTGCATACTCCCTCGCTGTTCTCGTGACCTGGCGGATACCAACGTTATCCCAAGTTTTGTTTCCCTGTCCATCGTGTTTTTCACATTTGACTATGTTTCATCTCTACAGTGCTTATCACATATTCATTGCTCTATGTTGCGGGGGGGGGCATATCTCTGTGCGACTGTCCAGGCTGCTTTCCTGTTACCAGCTGAGCATTTGCTCAGATGCTCCCCCTTAAGCCCCATACACACACTATCAGGTCAAACCTTAGAAGTTTCAATTAGTATAAAATCTGGTAGGCCCTTCTACTACATGGTTTTGGTAAACCTGAAGGAAAAACACAGCAGAAAAACTGATAGTGTGTATGGGGCTTTACAGGTAATGCCTTACTCTTTATACATGTTACATGGACGTATGATACATATAACATGCCTGACTCCTCTGCAGGGTGCCTCCTCTGACAGATCCGACAGCATGTCCAAACCCCCTATGACACCTCAAGGCCATGCTTAAATAACTCACTTGGAACGTGTGCAGGCTCTGTGCTAAACCCAAGAAAATAGCAGTCCTCTGCCACCTTAAGTCCCTGCGGGTGGATGCGTCAGTCCTAGTTAAAACCCATAATACTGGCCAAACTCAAATGGCCCTCAAAAACCCATGGGTTGGCTGGCTATATCATGCCCCGCACACTTCTAACTCTCGCGGTATAGCCATCCTCATAGCCAAGACAGTGCAATGCCAACTTCACACTTTGCGGTCGAAACCTCAGGGCTGCTTCCTCTTCCTTCATGCGAACGTGGGTGGCCTGGAGGTGCTCCTTAAGGCATTCTACATTCCGCCACCATTCCCATTCCGTGTTCTACAGGAGGGGCTTGCATTCATGGCTAAACACCCTACAGTACCTGCTATTTGGCTGGGCGATTTTAACATGATGATCAACCCAAGCTTAGATAGACTCAGCACCACTGCCCAGATATCTCCCCCACATACCACCAGATTCGGCAAGTTAATTTCAGAGTTCGCCATGACAGACTGGAGCCATAAATATCCAACCAAGATAGCCTACTCATGCTTCACTCCCTCACAGCCAGCCATGTCCCGCATTAACCTAATACTGATTTACCCCGCTCTGCTGCCCAATCTCCTTGATGTGGAGTTTGGTACCAGGGTGCTATCGACCACTCCCCGTACTGGGTGACACTACATCTTCCTGCAGCTACCCCTCCCTGTGTCTGGCGGCTGAACCTGCCAGATTTTGGCTTACCGTTCTGCCAGACCTAGACACCGCCCAAAGGGAGTGGACACACGTCTTCCATACTAACCTGGGCTCAGCACCCATCGGGTTTGGTGTGGGAGGCTTTTAAATTGCATGCCCAACTGATCCTATCTATGCGCATCAATAGGCATAAAGCCACATCCAAACTTATGCTACAGCAATCCGAAGAGCAATTTTGTTCCCTTGAACAGGTGTTCCTCGCAGACCCCTCGACAGCAAATGCTTCCCTTGTTCGGTTACAGTCTAGGCTAACAGATCACTTGCACTTTGAAAAAGCAAAACAGGGTATCTTTTTTAGCAACGCATATTCAAACACGACGAATGGGCAGGCAAATTGCTAGCCTATATGGGTCACCTTGACCATAGCACGCGCCCCCCCCTCCTTCCCTGCGCGGTCGTGGTCCAGCTTCAGATGGCCTCTGGAGCTGTGGTCTTGGACCCTGACCTGGTGGCAAAGGAGTTCAAGCAATTCTACTCTAACCTCTATACATCCATATCATGCCATACCCAAACCGAACTAACCCAACTCCAAGACATTGACTTCCCCAGCCTCACTCATTCCCAAATAACTCAACTAGAAGCACCCATCACCTTGGAATGTATAGCCGAGGCAATGGCAAATCTCCCATCCTCTTAAGGCGCCAGGCTCTGACGGTCTTCCCCTAGAATTTTACACGCAATTTCAAGAAACCCTCATTCCCAAACTACAAGCTCTGTACACTCATATCTTCGATTCATCGACTCTCCCAACATCTATGGGAGAAGCTCTTATTATTCTCATCCCCAAACCTGGCAAGGACCCCCCCATTTCCAAAATCTTACCGGCCCATTTCGCTCCCACAATTAGATGTAAAAATCCTCGCGCCGCAACAAAGTCATACTCAGTCCGATACATCCCTATCACACTGGGTTTATGCCCAACAAAAACACTGCATTTAACTTACGCAGGCTCTTCATGAACCTACAAGCTGCACATTACAACATTGGATCCAGGGTAGTGGTGAGCTTAGACGCTGCTAAGGCGTTCAATTCCGTGGAATGGAATTATCTTTGGGAGTGCCTTTGCAGATTCAGCTTTGGCCCCAAGTTTGTCAAATGGCTACAACTTCTATACCAGGCCCCCACTGCCCGGATCCAAGTCAATGGCAGGATCTCTGAACCATTTGCACTGTCCAGGGGCACTTGCCAAGGGTATCCCATATCTCCATTATTGTATGACTTGGCGGTGGAACCCCTGGCCATTGCTATTAGAGCCCACCCCCTTATTAAAAAGAAGAGAAATCCCACATTCACAGAGAAACAAGTTTCAGTCACCACATCCCAAATATATAGAAAAAGACACAACCCCCAAAGAGGTGGGACTTTAAAGAGTGACTAGAAACTCTAAAAGTCATTAAAGGTCTACACGGGCCAGATGACTGAGACCCTCAGCCTATATGCGGATGATATGCTCCTTTACCTGCAAGACTCACGCCTCTCCCTAGAGGCAGCCTTAAGGCTGATAAAACAGTTTGGAGAATACTCCGGCTTACAAATTAATTGGTCCAAGTCCCAGATTCTCCTGCTGGACCTGGTAGGCCCAGGCAACGCTCCCTCTTGTTAGAGCCAATCAAATACCTTGGAGTACAGTGCTCGAGAGTCCCTGCGGACTACATAGGCCTGAACTTGGAACCACCATTTGCCCTCCTTAAAACCAAAACACAAGTCTGGTTCCGACCCCCTCTTGGGGTTATGGGATGTATAAATTTAGTCAAGATGATTTTCCTCCCCAAATTACTTTACCTGTTTTGGCATGCTCCCCTCCACATACCCCCCGACTTTTCAAGTCTATGGAAGCCATCCTCAACACATTTGTATGGGGCTCATCCCGACCAAGTTCTCCTGGTGAACTCTGAAAATGTCCAACTCATCTGGGGGGCACTGCTCTCCCCGATTTAGCCCTATATTATGTAGCATACCAACTATCAAATTTTTACTACTTTAACCAACTAGATAGGGACCGCTATTTAGCTCTTGTCTGTTCCCCCTACATGGGTTTGGTTGCCCACCCACTTCAGGTTCTCCTACGAGGCACACATGGGCCCTCGGAAATCAGAAACAGCATACTATCCCATCGCTGTAAAATTTGGCAACATGAACACGACTAAGACCCCTATACCACACGCACACGCCTCTATGGACAACTCCCAACTCCCTGAATTACTTACTGTCCCTGACCAAAACCTCTGGATAGCCAAGGGAATTCTTTTCCTCTCGCATGTCCTGAGCAACGAGTCAATCAGGTCATTTCAGGCCATCAAGGATGAGGTTGGGTTGTCTAACCAAATGCTCTTCCGCTATCTCCAGCTCAGACACACCCTTAACTCCCAATTTTGGAGGTTTTGTCCCTCGACTTGAGATGCTGCCCCTTGTGAGTGTGATCCATGGGCAATACCCTAAAGGTCTGATATCCTTTTTCTACAATCATCTTATACTGCCTGCGGCCACCTTGCAGGCGTATCGGCTGAAGACTAAATGGGAGGCGGACCTGGGAGTGGTGGAAGATTATTGGGAGGATGCATTGACCACTTCTAAGAAAGTGTCTCCTAAACTATCAGACAGACTCACGCACTTACATGTTAAAACAGAAAAAATCTGCACAGTCCAACACACCCCTTTAAAGAAATCTGCTGAACACCAAGGGTCAATCACCAAATCCCTAAACACAATATATCAAACAGAGTGCAGCGCTATAACTAAAATAATTTCGAACGTATTTTAAAATGAATAAAAATGTCCAAAGTAGCTTATATTTAAAAATATTAGTTGAGTACCCACATTGGATAGTTGTATGGCAGCAATCACATTTCAGGTACTCCAGGTAGAATTCAGACGGCTGTGTTAAAGTAAATCAATATTTCCTTTAAGAAATGCCACAGATGACAACACATTAATCCGAACCTGCCCTGGCCTCTCCTCTCTAATGTGTTGTCATCTGCGGAATTTCTTAAAGGAAATATTGATTCACTTTAACACAGCCATCTGAATTCTACCTGTAGTACCTGAAATGTGATTGCTGCCATACAACTATCCAATGTGGGTACTCCACGCATCTGTCAGCTGTTAGACTCTGAATAGGAGAAGGCTGTACCATCTTTTGTGAACCAGTTGGATACTATTTGTGAGGAGGAATACAGCAATTGAACAAGTTGATAAGCAGTTGCTGGTCTAAAGTGTATTTGACCCTCTGTAATTTAAAGGGTCCATACGATGAGGTGAGCAGCCATTTCTACCATTGGTGGTGGTCCTCCCCCCCGCATGAAGTCACTTTATGCATGGTCTGATTGTGCATCACTGAAGATTTCTCATGTGGATTTTTTTAAATATAAGCTACTTTTACTTTAGCTACTTTTAGTAATCACGCACTTATAAATCCCCCATAGGTCCTACCCCACCCCCACCTATCTAGGTTTAAACCCAACTACATTTCGGCATGCCCCAAGTGCGGAGACCCCCAGGGTACATTTTACCATTTGCTATGGTCCTGCCCGAAACTCCAGGAATACTTGTCCCAGGTAGTCAGGTTTCTCCATGACCGCATGGGCTCTCCTCTATCCTTATACCCTCGCCAGTGCCTACTCTGCATTCTTTCTCTCCCTGAAGAGGAGTAATACCTCAACATATTTCTACAGGAAATGTTATTCTTGGCCAGAATGCAAATTGCCCACACCTGGATCAAAACTCCTCCAAATATTCAGCAATGGATGGGAGCGGTGAACTCCACACTCACTTACAAAAAAGTGCTGTATTTACATAGAGGTTGCTCAACCAAATATAACAAAATATGGGACAGGTGGCTGGAGGATGTGTTCACATGCATAGAACAGACCCAACCTACAGCTGCGACATAATACTCAGTGCTAACTAAAGGCTTGCCGTTACCCCTCAGCCTTAAGGCTCACATGCTGTTGTGTATAATACTTGTCATCTGTTGTACGCCGCATGCCTATGCGGGAAGGTATTGAAAAATTACCCCCTTGGGTGGACCCACTATTACATGTGTTTTGACCCTCAGATGTTTTTGAATGCTGTGTATAGATATACAGAATACCAAATTGTAATTCGTGTCAAATGTGATATCCTTTTCTTTAGTGCATGTTGCACTTAGTTACTCGACTATGTATCCTGTTATTTTATTTTTTTGATGCTCAATAAACATCTTTTTTGTTCAAAATTTTTTTTGATCTTTGTTTATTTAGGAAAAAAGAAAAGACCCAGTGCTGATTAAATACCACAAAAACAAAGCTCTATTTGTGTGAAAAAAATATGGGCACAGTGTGGCATGACCATGCAATTGTCAAAGTGCGACAACTGAAAATTGGCCTGAGCAGGAATTGGGTAAGACAAGCAAGTGCATATCGGTGTCAGACTCCTTATCTACATATGGCATGTCTTGGGTCAGTCACTCGTTAAGTAGTGAAGGAAGAATAAGTGGGACGACCTTGCAGATTGCACCTTCAGAAAAAGTTTTGACATAGCAGCATCCACTTTCAAATGCCATTTATTTGCTTTTGCCCTTTATTATTGAACACAACCTGTTGGCAACACTTGAGGGGAACCACTATTAGATCCCTTTCACACTGGGGCGCTTTGCAGGCACTATTTTTAGCACTGTATTGCCTGCAAAGCGCCCTGAAAGAGCCACTCCTGTCTCTCCAATATGAAAGCCCCGAGGGCTTTCACACTGGAGAGGTGTGCTGGCAGGACGCCAAAAAAATAAAAATAAAATCCTGCTAGCAGCATCTTGGGAGTGGTGTGTATCCCACTCCTCCACCACTCCTGCTCATTGAAATCAATGGGGCAGTATGGCTATACCACCAGCAAAGCACTGCTGAAGCAGCGCTTTGCTGGTGGTTTTAACCTTTTCTCTCCCGCTAGCAAGCCCTGTACCGCCGATGCACCCACCACCCCAGTGTGAAAGGGGCCTTAACATGACCACTGTAGAATGGCTTACCTGGGCTTTGAGCACACCAATTGTCTCTTTCATGCTCTTCTGCTCATCCGTTTCAATCTTTAGTTTGTCTATGAGTTCTTGTTTGGCTACCAGAGCCTCTTCGGCCTCCTGCAGCTGTTGCTTCAGTTCTTGCAGCTGGAAATCCATGTTCTGTTTAAAGGAAATTCCATGTTAGTGAACCATTCTCAGAACTAACCACTCCAGCCACGGTTTGGCTACTTCTCACCTTCACAAGTTTTTCTTGATGAAGACCATTCTTAATGTGAGCATCGTATTCTTGAAACAGCTTGTGGTATGCAGCCTGAAGTTGGGCCAGCTTCCTCCTAGGGAAACAAAAAAAAAAAAAGTTTCCTTTCAGTTCGACTTACCTACTCAATATTGTTTATCCAAAATATTTTTCAATTTCACGTTGCATTGCAATGCGCTCATCCTCCGAGGTGCATCAGAGCCTCAATTGGTGGTTGCTATCCAGCAACCTCCAAAAGGGGGAATTCCTTTTTACCAGTATCCTGGAAAGTGGTAACTACAGATGCCAGCCTTCTAGGCTGGGGAGCAGTCCTGGAAGAAGCTTCTGTCCAGGGGAAATGGTCCAAGTCAGAAAAATAGTATTTTTGTACTCACCGTAAAATCCTTTTCTCTGTAATTCACCGACTGACACAGCTCCTCTCTGTAACTAAATGGGTTGTATAGCCTGCCATTAGGAGAACTAAGCAAAATTGTTACACAATACACAGAACTTTTAGTGCCGCCCCAGGGGGGCAGACCCTGCGCTATCAACCCTCCCCACTGCTCCCAGCAGATTCAGTATGTCAACAAGCAGTGTAACGTAGAGAAAAGGAGGGGTGGGTGGTGTGTCGGTCGGCGAACTACAGAGAAAAGGATTTTACGGTGAGTACAAAAATCCTATTTTCTCTTATATTTACCGACCGACACAGCTCCTCTCTGTAACTAAATGGGACGTCCAAAGCAGTGTCAAACGAGAGGTGGGAAAAAACAGCATAAAAACTTCATCCACCATGGCAAGTGGAAACTAGTGAAACTAAACCCACAAAAAAAAAAAAAAAAAAAAAACACAGCAGTGTGTAGAAAAACTCCACCATATAACCGGGTATCCTCAACAGGAGTTATCCCCAAGACCGCAACATTGCGGAAGTAATGCAACAGTGCATTAACAAAACAGTACTGCGTTTTTATCGAAAAACCAGGAAAAACTCAATTGCAACTACACGGCCGCCTGCAAAACGTTGTGGCCGATGCACGGGCGTCTACCTTGTAGAACTTGGTAAACGTATGGACAGACGACCAGGTCGCCGCCTTACACACCTGAGCGACAGACGTTTGGTGTCGAAAGACCCAAGACGTTCCGATCGCTCTTGTAGAGTGGGCCGTGACTGGAAAGGGGGGCACCTGCCCCTTCAAGGCGTAGGCTTGGACTACAATCTGATCCACCTGGAAATGGTGGCCGACGAGGCTGCCATGCCTTTTCTTAGGACCAGCCACCTAAACAAACAGTGAGTCTGCCTTCCGAAAGGGAGCTGTGGCAGACAAGTACACCTTCAGAGCCCTAACCACATCAAGAGTGTGAAGGGCCACCTCCTTGGGGTGCTTTGGCTTAGGACACAACGATGGTAATACAATGTCCTCATTGATATGAAAAGCCTAAACCACCTTTGGTAGAAAGGACAGTTGCGGACGCAACACCACCTTATCCCTGTGGATGACCAGATAAGGTGACTTGCAGGACAAGGCTGCTAATTTCGAAACCCTGCTGGCCGATGTGATAGCCACTAAAAAGACCACCTCCTGTGAAAGGGTCAACAGGGGAATCTCCCTGATATTCTCAAACGGCGGCTTCTGAAGCGCCAACAACACCAGGTTCAAATCCCATGGGGGTAACTGAGGATGCACCAGAGGGACTACATGTCGTACCCCCTGAACAAAGGTACTCACTAATGAGTGAGACGCCAGGGGTCGCTGAAAAAAAAAAAAAAAAAAAAAAAAAAAAAAAAAAAAGACAGCCAGGGCTGAAATTTGCCCCTTAATGGTGCTCCAATTTCTGGTCCACTCCATGCTGAAGAAACAGCAGGACCCTCGATATAGGAGTGCGGATGCCACCCTTTCTCCTCACACATGGAGATGTAGGCCTTTCAGGTACGATGGTATATATTATGTGAAGATTTCCGCACCCTCAGCATAGTTGGAATCACCGAGTCAGACAGACCCCGGTTCCTCAGCACCTGGTTCTCAATAGCCATACTGTTAAAGCCAGCGATGGTAAAACAGGGTGAAGGATTGGACTTTGAGATAAGAGGTCCCCCTGCAGTGGCAGACGCCAGGGAGCGTCTGCCACCAGACGCACCAGGTCTGCGTACCAGGGCCGCTGAGGCCAATCTGGGGCAACCAGGATTACTGGAATCCCCTCGGCTTCCACTCTGTGAAGTAGACGTGGCAACAGTTTTAGTGGAGGAAAGGCGTAGATCAGCTGGTACTGATCCCACAGAGCCACCAGCGTGTCTGCCCACTGATCTCTCATCCTGGACATGAATCTCCGCACCTTCCGATTGAGATGGGAGGCCAAGAGATCTACATCGAGCATGCCCCATTTTAGGCACAGCAGCTGGAATATCTCCGGATGCAACGCCCATTCTCCTGGGTCCAGCATCGGACGACTCAGATAGTCCGCCTGCCAATTTTCCACCCCTGGGATGTAAATGGCTGACAGGGCCGGAACGTGTCGCTCTGCCCACCGAAGTATGTGAGCGACGCCCCGAGCAGCGGCTGAGCTTCTTGTTCCCCCTTGGTGATTTATGTACGCCACCGCCGTGGCGTTGTCTGACTGTATCCTGGTCGGACGCCCTTGAAGACACGTCGACCATGTGTGGAGGCACAGCTTGATCGCTCTCAATTCGAGCAGATTGATCGGTAACTTGGATTCTTCCGTCGACCAGAGGCCCTGAGCCAACTGAATCCCCATCACTCCACCCCAGCTGGACAGACTGGCGTCCGTAGTGATCACCGTCCATATTAGAGGAAGGAACGATGCCGAAGGCAAATGAGTATGTGCAGGTAAGCATCCTGGATGTCCAAGGATGCCAGGAAGTCCCCTTGATGGAGTGCAGCGACTACTGAGCGAACTGATTCCATTCTGAACCTCTGCACCTTTACAAAGTGATTGAGGGCTTTTAAGTCCAAGATTGGATGTACCCCTTCCTTCTTGGGAACCACAAACAGATTTGAGTAGAACCCCTGGAAGCGTTCCGATTCCAGAACCGGTACAATCACCCCCTGATTCAACAAGTCCCTTACTGTCCCTAACAGGGCCTCCCGGCGAACCGGGGACACGGATATGCTGGAGGGGAAGAATCTGTTTGGCGGCCAAGAGAGAAACTCTATCTTGTAGCCTATGGAAATCAGATCGCAGACCCATTGGTCAGATAACCGGGAGGTCCACCGGGCTGCAAACTCCCGAAGGCAACCCCCCCACCCGATAAGTGGGTGGGTGGCAAACCTTCATGCGGCAACACTTTTGGTCGCAGACTTGTTAGGCTTGCGGTTCTAGGGACGCTTCTGACCGTTCGCGGGTGTCTTGTCGGGCTGGGGGCATTTTGCCGAAGCACCGGGCAGACAAAAAAGCCGTTTGTGAGCCGAAAAAGAGGGCCCTTGCCTGCGGCAAGGCTCCTTAGCCTTCCTGGCCTGTGGCAGTAGTGTACTCTTACCACCAGTGGCATTCTTAATAATGTCATCCAACAAGGCTCCAAAGAGCCGCTCGCCAAGGAAGGGAAGATCCGTCAGGGCTTTCTTGGATGCCTGGTCAGCAGACCAGCATTTTAGCCAAATTAGGCGCCTCGGCACCACAGCTGACACTGAAGCCTTGGATAACAGAGGGAGAGTATCCAGGGCCGTGTCACAAACGTACTTAAGGCATTGCACTAGTTGGTCTGCTAGCTCCATGCAGACAGGGGAGGCGTTCTGCTCTCCCAATTCGCGGTGCAAAAGTTCTGCCCACTCAGTCAGTGTCTGCGACACCAGTGCGAATGCCAGTACAGGTCGCACAGCTGACCCCACAACCATAAACAAGGAACGAGCCACCGCATCGGCCTTCCTGTCCACGGGATCCTTGAATGCAGGAGTCCCCTCAACCGGGATCGTGGTTACTTTATTTAATCTGGATACTGGGGGGTCCACAGCCGGGAAGAGCCGACCACTTTTTGAGAAGGCTTTCCTCAAAGGGGTAACGCACCGCCAAATTTTTGGGGACCGAAAAGGTCCGTTGAAGGCGACCCCATTCCCTATAGATGAATTTGTCAAAATAAGTCAAATACGGGAACACCTTAGGTGAATGTGCTTTCTTGTGGGACCCAAAAGGGAATGGAACATCAGCAGAGGGATCCGCTGGCTCCCGAATCTTCAGGGTATCATGCACCGCTGTGATAAGTGCTCCAACAAGCGCTTTGTCGTGCCCAGGCCCTGACGGGAAATCATCCTCACTGTCTGAACGGTCCTGGTCAGCCTCGTCGCAGGGCCCAAGTCTTCATCAGAGCTCACCCTAGAGGAGGGGGGGGGCAGGGGCCTCTTACGTGCACCTTTCCTTGCACGCGCTGCTTCTATCTTAGCAACAAAAGAGTCAAGGACCTCCGCAGGTGACCCGGTTGCTATAGCCTGGATTTCGGGGGAAGAAACACCAGTTTCTGAAGCCATGCTGACCCTAGCCTGTCTGCCACCTGCAAGGGGACTTAGGACAGTGAAGGTCCCACCCTCCCGCTGCCGCCACGTGGGGGGGTGGGGGGTACTTAGCGCTAGACTCACCACCCTGGGGCCTCTGTGAATGCCACTAGCGTGCCTGTAGTCCCTAGGAGGTTCCCAGTTGCAGAGAGGAGAAAACTGTCAGCAGCAGCTGCTTATAACAGCGGTGAAACGTTCTGCAGAGCTAGCTTCAGTGTTCAGCAAGGAGCCATCCAGCGTCCTGTACACACAGTGGACACAGAAAACAGCAAGTAAGAGCACATGTAATGCTGCCACAAGAGAACTGCGGCGAAAAGAGCACTCAGGCTTCAAGAAAATGTCCGCCAATGTAACTAATAGGAGATCCTAAAGAAGATGGCTGCTGAAGCTCACAATGAGAATACAGGCTTTTTCCACATCCAAGATGGCCACCGGACAGCGCCATGCGGTGACAGAACAAACCTAGAACAGTGCTGCCTGCCTACAGCCAGAAAAACTGCCACAGACCCTTTTGGGACCCCCCCAGACCGGGACCAGGATCAACGCCAGCTGCACAGAGCCCCCACAGGTGAGAATCCAGCGAACGTGAACACACACACACACACACACACACACACACAGCACATGCAGCCATCCCCCACAGAGGGGGGAAGGAGGGGAGATAGGGACTTGGGAGAGAAGATAGGGAGGTGAGGTGGCCCCCGAATCGACCCCCCCGGAGAATGCCCAGCTGCTCACCCCACCGAAGCAGGGAGAGCCGTACTTACCAGTCCTGAAGAGCTGGGAGACATTCCATCACAGACCTACTCCTGCACAGTTACAAGGTAGCTGCTGGCCCGGTATACTGTGATCCAGACAGCAGTAGCCCGGAGCATTGAAGCTCACCGACCACACCTGGAGCTGAGGCATGTCGTGGCCTGCCCAGCCTTAGCTGTGGCCTGCTCACGCTCGATGGCCGGACTGGGGAGACTACAAGGACAACCATTAACCAGATTGTCACCCAGCCAGCAGTTGATGAAAGATCCTGGGATCTTCTATCGTGCGCAAAAAACATCAAACCTGCAGCAAAAACATGGACCGAGAGGGCCCGCAGGGTTCCTAGGTCATTCTCCTTACTAGGCAAAATAAAAACTGAATCTGCTGGGAGCAGTGGGGAGGGTTGATAGCACAGGGTCCGCCCCCCTGGGGCAGGACTAAAAGTTCTGTGTATTGTGTAACAATTTTGCCTAGTTCTCCTAATGGCAGGCTATACAACCCATTTAGTTACAGAGAGGAGCTGTGTCGGTCGGTGAATATAAGAGAAATAGGATTTTTGTACTCGCCGTAAAATCCATTTCTCTAAAGTTCGTTGACGGACACAGCTCCATTAAATCTTGACCGTAGGGTTATTATGCCACCTTCAGGAGAGGACTAGGCAGAACATTTAATACATGTGAAAAACAACAGAACTGTACAGTTCCACCCAGGGGGCAGGTCCCTCTGGTAATAACCCCTCAGCCTGCTTCCTGCACCTCAGTAAGTCAACAAGCAGTATAACTTAAACTAATAGGAGGGGAGGGTGCTGTGTACGTCAATGAACTTCAGAGAAAAGAATTTTACGGTGAGTATAAAAATCCTATTTTCTCTTTCGTTCACTGATGGACACAGCTCAATTAATCTTGACCGTAGGGATGTCCCCAAGCAGTGTAATAACGTTAACGAGGGGTGGGAACAGCAAATATAACTTTTCCCACAACCAGAGGTGCTCTCCAATGGAAGAGTCACAATCTGAACCAACCGCATCAGAACTTGGAGTCAACATATGCATCAGAATGCATTGACAATCAAATGCAATTTTCTGTAACAAGAAAAAAGTGTAAATTGCAACATTACACGGCTGCCTGCAAAACTTTGCACCAAAGCAAGCATCAGAAGATGTGCTTACATCAACTTTGTGAAAGTGTAAACGGACAGACAAATGGTCGCCTTACACAACTGAGAGACTGATGCTTGATGTCAGAAGGCCCAAGAGGTCCCAATTGCCCTGGTGGAATGGGCCGTGACAGGAAAGGGGGGCACCTGCCCCTTCAAGGCGTAAGCCTGGACCATGATCTGCCTGATCCACCCGGAAATGATGGTCGCCAAGACTGCCATCCCTTTATTTGGACCAGCCATCGAAACAGACAGAGAATATGACTTCCGGAAGGCAGCCACGGCAGACAGATATACCCTTAGAGCCTGGACCAAGTCCAGGGAATGGAGGACCACCGCCTTAGGGTGTGTCGGCTTAGGACACAGAGATGGTAACACAATGTCATCATTGAGATGGGAGGCCGAAACCACCATCGGCAGAAAAGAAGGATGCGGATGCAACACCACCTTATCCCTGTGGATAACCAGATGGGGCGACTTGCAAGACGAGGCCGCCAGTTCAGAAACCCTCCTGGCAGATGTAATGGCCACTAGAAAGACTTTCTGAGAGAGTCAAAAAGGGAATTTTTCCTGATGTTCTCAAACGGCGGTTTCTGAAGCGCCAATAGCACCAGATTAAGATCTCACGGAGGTAGGGGTGGATGCACCAGAGGGACTACACGCCGGACCCCTTGCACAAATGAATGAGACGGGTCGTTGGAAAAAAAAACAGCCAAGGCCGATATCTGTCCCTGGATGGTGCTCAAGGCCAACTTCTGGTCCACTCCACGCTGTAAGAACAGCAGTATCCTGGACACCGAACAGGTGCGTGGACGCCACCCCATCTCCTCACAAATGGAGATTGAAGATATACCATCATACGTGGAAAGCTTATAAGAAGATGATTTTCGTGCCCTCAGCATAGTGGAAATTACCGAGTCCGACAGACCTCGATTCCTTAGCACCTGGCTTTCAACAGCCATGCCGTTAAAACCAGAGATGGTAAAGCAGGATGGAGTATCAGACCTTGTGACAGAAGGTCTTCTTGCATCGGCAACTGCCAAGGAGCATCCGCCACCAGGCGTACCAGGTCGGCGTACCAAGGACGCCAAGGCCAATTTGGGGCAATCAGTATTACTGGAATCCCCTCGGCCCCCACTCTGAGGAGCAGATGTGATAACAGTTTGAGCGGAGGGAAGGCGTAAATCAGCCGGTACTGCTCCCGAGGTGCCACTAACACGTCTGACGTATCCGACCAAGGATCTCTTGTCCTGGACACGAACCTCCGCACCTTTCGATTAAGCCAAGAGGCCAGAAGATCCACATCTGGTGTGCCCCACCGCAGGCAAAGCGGCCTGAACACCAGCTGATGCAGTGACCATTCTCCTGGGTCCAGCATCTGGTGACTTAGATAGTCCACCTGCCAGTTTACTACTCCCGGGATGTATATTGCCGACAGGGCCGGTATGTGTCGCTCTGCCCACCGAAGGATGTGAGCGACCTCCCGTGCTGCAACCGAGCTTCTTGTTCCTCCTTGATGGTTGACATATGCCACCGCCGTGGCGTCGTCTGACTGGATTCTGATCGGACGACCTCGTAGTTTCATCCACCATGTGGAGAGGCATAGCTCAAGCACATTGATCGGCAGCTGGGATTCTTCCCTCGACCGGAGACCCTGGGTCAATTGTACTCCCAGTACTTCACTCCAGCCGGTCAGGCTGGCATCCATTGTGATCACCGTCCAATGAAGAGGCAGGAACGATTTCCCGGACCAAAGGGTCAGAGATCTCAGCCACCAGAGAAGAGAGTCCCTGACTAACTGGCTCACCCGAATCTGTCGATCCAGGGATAACCGAGATTTGTTCCATTTTGACAATATCTCCTCCTGCAAGACTCTGGTGTGAAATTTGACGTACGGTACCGCCTCGAAGGAGGCAACCATGAGGCCCAGAACTTGCATGCAGAAACGCAGCGACGACCACCTGCGGTTCATCAACAGCATCACCGAGTCTCAAAGTCTGCAGTTTGTCTGAAGGGAGAAACACTCACTTCCATGGAGTCCAGCAGTAGGCCTAGGTACTCCAGACACTGGGTCGGCACTAACACCGACTTTTTGAGGTTCAACACCCACCTAAATTCATGTAGGGTCTGCATGGTGATCGCCACATGCTCCCTTTATTCTGAGGCTGAAGCTGCTCTCAGAAAGAGATTGTCTAGGTAACCCAAGATTGCAATCCCACGTTGCCGCAACGTCAAAATTGGAGCCAATACCTTGGAAAATACTCGGGGGGGCTGAAGCAAGGCTAAAGGGGAGAGCCACAAGTGGTCTTCCCTTACTGAAAATTGCAGAAACCTCGGATGCCTAAGGCATATGGGTGTATGCAGGTACACGTCCTGGATATCCAGAGATGCCAGGGAGTCCCCCTGATGGAGTGCAGCGATTACTGCGCAAACCGATTCCATTGTGAACCTCTGTACTTTCACAAAGCAATTGAGGGCTTTCAGGTCCAGGCTTGGACGTAGCCCTTCCTTTTTAGGGACTACAAACAGATTGGAATAGAATCCCTAAACCTTTCCATTTCTGGAACAGGCACTATCACCACACAGCTGAGCAGGTCCCTTACTGCCCCAAAAAGGGCCTCCCGGCGAGCCGGGAATAAGGGTATACTGGAGGGAAAGAATCAGTTTGCTGGCCAAGAGAGGAACTCTATCTTGTAGCCCGATTAAATCAGTTTGCAGCTCGGTGGGCACCTCAGCTGTCTGACCAATGGGTCTGCAAACTCCCGAAGGCGACCCCCCCACCCGTGTGTTGGGTGAGGGCATGCGGTAGCACTTTTGCCCGCAGGCTTGCTGGGTTTGCGAGGCCAGGGACGCTTCTGTCCCTCAGTAGTCACCCTGTCGGACTGGGATCGTTTACCTGAGGTCCCAGGCAGACGAAAAAGCCTCTTGAGCGGAAAAGGAGGGCCCTTGCCTGCGGCGTGGCTGCTTACCCTTCCTGGACTGTGGGAGCAACGTGCTCTTCCCACCTGTGAAATTCTTAATAATGTCATCCAATGAGGCTCCAAATAGCCGCTCACCAAGAAGGGAAAATCCGTCAAGGCTTTTTTAGATGCCTGGTCCGCAGACCATCATTTCAGCCAGATCAGGCACAGCAGCACCACTGCCGATACTGATTCTCTGGAGAGCAAAAGAAGTGTATCCAGGGCTGCGTCACAGGCATACCTAAGGCCGTGCACTAACTGGTCTGCTAGTTGCACGCAGACTGAAGACTGCTGCTTCTCCAATTCACGGTGCAATAGTTTTGCCCACTCAGTAAGGGTCTACGACACCAATGCCGTGGCCAGTACCGTTGACCCCACTACCATAAACATGGACCGGGCCACTGCCTCGCCCCTCCTATCAGTAGGGTCCTTAAATGCAGGAGCCCCTTATACCAGAATCGTGGTTACTTTGTTTAACCTGGATACCGGGCGGTCCACGACCAGGGGAGCTGACCATTTTTTGACAAGGTTCTCCTCAAAGGGATAACGCACCGCCATTCTTTTAGGGACCGAAAAGGTCCATTGTGGGCTTCCCCATTCCGTGTATATGAACTCATCAACGTAAGTCAGATACGGGAACACCTTAGGTGTACTGGCTGGCTTACGGGACCCAAAAGGGACCATCACCTCGGCAGAGGACCTTGCCGCATCCTGTATTTTCAGGGTATCACGCACAGCGGTGATAAGTGCTCCAACTAGCGTTTTTTTCCTGCGCGGACCCGCAAACTGACTCATCCTCACTGTCTGATCGGTCCTGGTCAGCGTCCTCTGACACATCAGAGCAGGGGCTGCCAGTAACTGCGGGGCCTGAGTCTGAGTCAGAACTCTCCCTGGAGGATGGGGGGGGGGGTCGTTTTTAACCCCTTGCGCCCACACACCGCCTCCAACCCTGGCAACAAATGTTTCGAGGACCGCCGACAAAGCGTCCAAAGGCACTGCACTGTTTGCAGACAAGCCGGTTGCAATTTCAGGGAGGTCTGGGGAAGAAACGCCAGCTTCTGACACCATGCTGACCCTCCTAGCTGCTCCAGACTGAGGGCCTCACCACCCTGACAGAGTGCTGCGCCGTGCTGTTACTGGATGGCTGTGTCCAGGTCTGGTATTCCATCCTACCTTACAAATGCTAAATGTAATGGTTTGAAACCCATATTCTAAAGGGCTGTGGGTTATCCCCTTTAGTAGTGTCTACTTTGGTTAATGCTAGAAAGCTGGCCTCCAGAGTCATTTACTATAGAGTCTGGAAGGCATATGTTTCCTGTTGTGGATCCAGGGGTTGGCACCCCAGAAAATATGTCACAGGTAGGATCCTTTAATTCCTGCAAATGGGATTGGAAATTAAGCTGGCTTTGAGTAGTACTATCAAGGGCCAGGTCTCGGCCTTATCAGTATTTTTCCAACGGCCTCTTGCTTCTCACTCTCTGGTGTGTAGTTTTATTCAGGGGATAATACAAAATTAATCCCCGTTAGTCTTATCGGCTTTACAGAATCGGCCTTTTGAACCCATACGGGAAATTCCCTTGGTTCTTTTGACAAGAAAAATAGTCTTTTTGGTTGCCATATCCTCTGCCAGAAGAGTATCGGAATTGGCGGCTCTGTCTTGTAAAGAGCCATATTTGATCATACATAAAGATGAGGTGGTATTGCGGCCTCATCCTGAATTCCTACCGAAGGTGGTGACAGATTTTCATTTGAACCAGGATATTATTCTGCCTCCTTTCTTCCCAGAGCCTTGATCTAGGGAAGAGAAGGCACTACATTCCCTTGATGTAGTGAGCGCGGTCAAAGTCTATTTAAAGGAGACCACTCAGGTTCGCAAAACAGATGTTTTGTTTGTACTGCCAGAAGGTGCTAAAAGAGGACAGGCAGCATCAAAATCTACTATTTCCAAATTAAGTCGTCAAGTGATTGTTCAAGCTTATGGTTTAAAGAAGAAAATTCTTCCTTTTCATGTTAAAGCGCACTCCACCAGAGTTGTTGGTGCCTCTTGGGCGGTGCATCACCAGGCCTCTATGGCTCAGATCTGTAAGGCCACAACTTGGTCTTCAGTCCATACATTTACCAGATTCTATCAAATCGATGTTAAAGGTCATGAGGATATTGCCTTTGGGCGTAGTGTACTGCAGGCTGCAGTATAAGTCCTCTAGCCTCTTAATGCCCTACATTTTTTGTTGCGTCTCCCTCCCTTCAGTTGCCATTGTTATGGGACATCCCACAAAGTAACTACTCTGGCTCTGTGTCCCCTGATGTATGAAAAGAAATCAGGATTTTTAAAACTGCTTACCTGTAAAATCCTTTTCTTTGAAGTACATCAGGGGACACAGAGGTCCCTCCCTTCTTTGGTATATACGTGTATTGCTTGGCTCCAAAAAACTGAGGTACTCCCAGTAGTGGGAGGGGTTATATAGGGAGTACACTTCTTGTCTTAGGGCGTGCCAGTGTCCATCACCTAAAGGTGGCCTATTAACCCACATAGTAACTACTATGGCTCTCTGTCCCCTGATGTACTTCAAAGAAAAGGATTTTACAGATAAGCCGTTTTAAAAATCAGTCTTTTCTTTGTTTTATTCAAATTTGTTTATTTTTACACTTTCATGTTTATTCCTATTACAAGGAATGTAAACAACCCTTGTAATAGGAATAGTGTGCGACTGGTCCTCTTTATGGAGAGATGTGGAGTCTATTAGACGACACAGCACTAGCATAGTGCTTGTATAACATGCTTTAAAGGGACAGGAGCTTTTTTTTTTTTTTTAATGCTTCGATTCATAAAACATCTGTTACTTCCTGAACTCACTCTGGTTGTTATTTATTTTAAAAAGTTCTGATAATGTAGTATTATAATTGGATTGCAGAACAGCCTGTAAGAAGGGTTACTGCAAATGTCTATATTGCCTACGGAGTATCGACAATTAACTCAATGCTTCCACCTTGGGCACTTATTGCAGTTAAGACCTCATAACAGCTCTCATGAATGATAGCTCTTTTGTCACTGTATTCATGTAATTGAAACCAGTGAGATGCAGAAGTTTTATCAACTAAAGAGTTTGCTGCAGCTTGAGCAGTACATGAGGCGGGATGATCCTACACAATATGCAGGGCAGGAACAATGACAGGAAGACCAAACATTCCTGGAAAAACAGTACAGTGCAAACTGATTAAGCATGGATAATATATTTCAAAGAAACCACTTCTCTCAAGTCTTAAAAATACTAGTTACCTTGCATTATGCCAACCTTTTTGCTTCAATCATTTCCATGCCAATGACTCAGAACAAGTACAGTTGAGTATGTCTGGTCTTAGCTGCATACTTTTAAGGCAAGTAATTTCCTACTAACAGCAGAGGATCTGCATGGCAGCCAGTCAACTAGCATTTTCAGAAGTAAAGGTAGTGGCAGACCCCGTAATTCTCTAAAGGCTTAGAGAGTTTACGTATATTAAGTTGTCTTTCTTATGCAAAAGAACTTCAAACTGTGTATTTCATCTAGGCAGTCAACTTATACAATATATAAGGGGCCTCAGATGTGGCCCTCTGGCACCAGGAATATAGTTGAACTTTAAATGGTTTGTCACTGGAGCCGAGGAACAGGACAGTTTTCATGTTTTGTTACTGAGAAATTTGGGCTTGACGTACACGTCTGTTGTATTATAATGCTTAAGACACTTGAATTAACAAGCCTTGACATCCATTTTTTAATGCTCTGCACTGATGCACCAGTGTTTTGTAATCTGCCTTGCAGCAGACACTGCAGGTTTTTAGTGCAACATGTTCCATTGGTCCCGTACTAAGAAATGTAGCCTAATGTGTGGTAAGGTGACCACTTCCCCTTTTTGGGTGTGCTCTCAGTAGCCCGATTTGCTTTATAAGGTGGGAGGAGACTCAATTCTGGGTACAGAGAACAGCAGGATGCAGGTCTGAAGTAGAAGCACTGTCCCTTTTAGGAAATTGATACCACAAGGTTTATGGCATGGAGAAGACATCACCAAGAACTTTACTAAGTAAATGGGCACAACAGCAACCTCTCCCCATTAGTGGGACTTGAATAAACTTATCATAGTCCTATTTTAGGAAGCAAGGCCATGTTGTTGGAACAGTTACCCCACAAGCTGGGACTGAAATGCCAAACAATTTCAGAATGTTCAGTAATGCTTATGAAAAGCCACTGCAATGGCTCATTATTGTTCATGTGTTTAAGTAATGTGCTCAAAATGTATAGTAATACACAGCTGAATGAAAAGCAAGTAAAGCACAGCTCTAAGGGGACACTTTAATGTGTAAAATGCAACTCTGATCAGCCCATGACCTGGTGGTTATTAGGGGAGGTGGTCGTCGTTCTAGTGGTGCGAGAAGAACTTCTCACTGTATCACATGGCAGGTGATTTTGGCCCCCAAGTCGTAGTGACCTTAGGCATTCGCCTAGGTCTACAGAGTTCTCATTTTCCACTATGGCACATTGTAAGACCCTGCAAGAACCTGCCATTATGCATGTGTGTAGCTGACATTAGGGGTCTGGTGAGCACCAGAATAGGAAACCAGTTCAGTGTCACATGTGGTCCTTTAACCCCTTCCTGCCTGCAATCAAGGCTTTCTGGCATGGTGCCCTGGGCCGAGGATAGATTCATTTAGGTTCTCCCCTTCCAATTTTAGCTATCATTGACAGTCAGAGTCCCTACTGATCAAGAACTAATCAGAGTTGTTCCTGAATATGTCATTACTATATCATCTGTGAGATAGTGATCACATACAGGCTGAAGGCTCAACCACAATAATGAAAGCCTACAGCCTATGGAAGAACACTGTCATATTCTGGCAGTATTGTTCATCTGCTATAACATGTATATAATAGTACAGTTGTCAGGGTTCTTTCACACAGCCGTTTTGTCTGGCTGTTTTTCATCCATGAGTTGACAGATGAAAAATGGGCAAATGGATGTAAACAAATGATCATCAATTTCCGTTCAGGAAGTGGACCTAAACAGATATCAAATGGTCTGTTTTAGCATTGGTTGTTAGGAGCTGGCACCTGGCTATTTACAGATACTATAAATTAGTCCTTCTAAATAAACGTGTACAAAAGTAAAAACATATGCACAGTGCAGTCAATCTCAAAAGATTTGCGACAATCCTTCCGCCAGAAGTAGTAAACAATCATAAAGTGTATGTGCTCCTATCAGACCACCACCAGGGCAACAAATGGGTGTGTTCTCATCTTTAAAAAAAACACCTTTAAAAATAAAGGTTGTAAAGTGTCTCTTCCCCTCTATGAGCTGGGAAACGCTCAAATATACTGACAAGCTGATGATATTTCATTCAAGAATACTCTCCAATGTAAACAAGGATCATGAAAAAGATACAAAAGGAAAACAAATAGTGCTTTTTATTTTATAAACAATGTCAGTTTTTATTCAAGCCAAGAATCAAATTTACAAGTACATAGTATTCAAAGGCAAAACAACAAGGCTGCAGAGCGGCATGTATCCCATATCTCACCACTCTCCCTGGCTTCAGTGCTGACTGAACTTCTAATGCTTTGCCCTACGCGTTATCCCAGAATGGCTCTTACCCCTGAAAAAGGTATTTTGGCATAACGTGTAGGGCGGAGCATTAGGAGGCATTGAGAGTGAGCCGTTTCCTCCTTTGATGTTGTACGAGCAGCCTGAGTTTGTTTACTACTTCTGGAGGAAGGATTGTCATGATTCTTCTCAGATTGATTGCGTTGTGCATATATTTTTACTTTTGCACATATTTATTTTTGGTATTCTGTGGTTTTGCGCAAAAAGGACTTTCACATTTATTTTAGAAAGATGAATTGAATATGTTTTACCAATGACATATGTTGGGAGCACACCTCCCTATTGTGGACTAGTATCACATGTTGGGAATCAGCACCAACCTCTACACCTACCTTGTTCTTGGCTTCAGATCTAGAGCGTGTTTTTGGGACTGCAGAAAGGAAGAGGTGAGGGTAGTGGGATCACAAGTGTTTCCAACAGGGAAGAAGTAGGAAGAGAAAGTACCACTGGAGGTAGAATACGCAGTGACAAAATGGAAGCTGGACTTCTTTTATTCGATAAAGGAAGGGTGTCTTTATTTTCAGCCACCTTGAAAAAAAGCCTATGCAACCAGTCTTAAGCCCCATACACACATCAGATTTTCTGTTGATTTTTATCCTTCAGATTTACCAAAACCATTTAATATGAGGTCAAACCTTAGGAGTTTCAATTTGTATGCAATCAGGCAGGCCCTTGCACTACATGGTTTTGGTAAATTTGAAGGAAAAAATCTGCAGAAAATCTAATAGTGTGTACGGGGCTTTATTCCTATGCCATGCTTCCACCCTGTGTGCATTGGGTCTGTTGGTTCTGTGGGTGGATACAAAGATTTACCTGGATGGAACTCATCATGCTGGAGCAAAAGGGGAGGTACAGATGATTTCTCCATTTCATAAAAAAACGTGCATCAATGATTCCACCTAGCCATTAGCAGTTGTGCAAGTCCTAGATGTATGGATTCTGTGCCCTTCAGAGCCCCACCATCAGATTCTGAACTCCAAGACTGCTTGACAATATTCATATGAGAGGGATTATATTAACATAGGGCCCGAAACAATGACATTTAGGTATTAAATAAGATTTTAAACACCAGTGGGCACTGTATAAAAGGCTGACCATCTCAGGATAAAAGGATCAATCTCATCTTAAATCTACTTACATCTCCTCACTGGCATTCTGCCGCTCCACCTTCAGTGCAGTCTCTAGACTCTGCACCTGCATCCGCCGCTGGTCCAGCTGTGTCACATGCTGCTTTATCTGCATCTCCCACTCTCGCTGCTGCTCTCTCAATTTCCACAGGCTGTAGTAGAGCACACACCAGAGTAAGATTACATCTACAGTCCTTTAAATGGCGGCATACACATTACAGCATGGCCAATTAAAACAGAGAATTAACACATCACTGTGCATTCTAAAGGATTCATTTTAGGTGGACTAACGCTTAGAAAACTTTTGTTCTTCGTTAATCTGTTTTGAAAAAGTGTCAATTAGTTTGGCATAGAATAGTAAGGGGTTAGGATCTCTTGGAGGTGTTCATTGTGGTCTGTGTCACTGCTGGGGAGATTTAGAGCTCTTGCAAATTGCTAGCACGGCTGCGTTAGCAGTAATGCGTTGCTAGTTTTAGCAGCGCTTTACCACTGTTAAAGGAAAGCGTTAAAACCGCCCACAAAGCACCGCTACTGAAGCGCTTTGCAGGTGCTTCAACAGCGCTGCCCATTGATTTCAGGGGCAGGGGCAGTTTAGGAGCAGTGTATACACCACTCCCGCACCGGCCCAAAGATATCGGTCCTGCAAGCACACAGCCCCAGTGTGAAAGCACTCTGGCTTTCACACTGAGTAGGATTGAGAGGCTCTTTACAGACACTATATTTAGTGCTAAAACGCCTGAAAAGCACCTTCAGTCTGAAAGGCGTCTTAATGTCTGTTTGCCCTTGGACTTAAAGCAGACCGTCACCATTTACAGAACAACCTCCCATTTGTCTCCTCCCCATCCCTCTTATACACCCGCAGAAAGATTTTTATCAAAACTGTAAATATCTCCCCCCTCCTGCTTGGCACCATGTTACACTAAGTACAGGCATAACATGTAACATGTTGCAAAAGGCGGAGTTAGCCTTTAAATAGAAGGAAATGCTAAAATTTTTAATTTGTCATCAGAACAGAGGAATCTTCAAATCCAGAAACAACTATCAAAGAGGAGATTTCCTTTCTACAACAGATGAACAACAAAGAGAACTGACTAGATTATTGCTATAAATATTATTTCTTCCACTTTACCAAACACTTTAGCAAACTCTCACCTATCCTGGTGCCACTAAAAACAGTCTTGGGCACTTTAAGAGGCCTACAAAGGGGAACTGAAAACTCGCTAGTAAAGACTGACCATAGCTCTGTAAGGCTATGGTCGGATAATATACAAAGAGATTTTACAAATCTCCCCTTTCAAAGAAAAGGAGAAAAATCTCACTCACGTGATATCTGTTTGAGTCATACTCATGTTCAGGACAATAGGCCAATAAACCATCCATAACTACACAAGAACTGGTCAGTTCAAGCTCTGATCCTTCAGATTTTATAATTTATGCATGATTACCAACTACTACATTAAACCATCAGACAACCTGTTCCTCAGTTTACTTCAGAAGGGATACTAGAATGGATTTATGTCAATTTCATTTTAGTATTATTTGGTTTATATATTTTACTCACTTTTGACCTTTTTATATATTATACACACACACACACACTTTAATTAAAAAAATAAAATAAAAATGTAATACTTGACAAAGAATTGACAAATCATTATGGGTTAGCTAAACATACATCACGTCAGACATGTTTGACTAATCCTGGAACTAAACTGAAAAGGGAATCAGTGCTGTGATGGCTGGTTGAGTAAACAGGCTTTTTTGTGAAAAGAAGACTGGAGTGCCATCTCCTGGCCAGATAGTAGACTTGCTATTAATTTTCTTTAACAACTGGAAGGTCTTCTTTCTTTGTGATCAGGTAGACATAGAGGTCACTGTTCCCTACTGCCTACACCTTTTTAAAACACAGTACAATTTCAGGTATAAAACCATGCCATGTTTTATGTGTAACAGAAACCACAGAACAGTGCAGATTACCATCCATATGCATTGTAACTGGTCATACTTGCCACATATTGGCACCCCTTACCTCCCTTCCACCTTCTTCAGCTCCTGCTGCGAGGACTCCAGGCTCGTCTGACTCTCATGTAACTCTCCTAGTAAAGATGTCACCTGAGCCTTGACAGAAGCCTTCTCCTCAGCCAATAGCTACAAGGCAACAATGTAACAACATTATCAACATAAGCCGATTAATATTTACAATCAATTTAACAGATTTAAACAAGGACTTCACTGGGCAAGCATATTTGTAGTAAGCACACATTTTGAAAAATTGTAAAACTTATTTAAAGGCCAACACCTCCATCCTCAGCAGCATCCCTAGAGCATGCCCGTACCTGTCCCCATAGACCTTTACCCTGTGGCCCACTAGGGACTGTACGGCCTCCTTGTGAAAGGTGTCCTGGCTGGACAATATGCATTAGAATCCATATTCATTCCAACACAAGTTCCAATGGTAGATGGCCTTTAATAGAAGTTAATGGATTAAATACAGTGCATGTTCAGCCCAGCCAGGATACGCTACACCCAGAGATAGGACAGTGAAGCACTGATCCTTTGTGCTTTATGACTTGACAAAAAACAGGGCCTGTGGCATCTACCTTCCTGTATTTCTAACATAGCCCAAGGAACCAGCAGGACTGAGAAAGGAAGCCTATTCTCCAGTACCACAATGATTGCCACCCCCCTCTAAGGAAACCCTGTGCACCCATGAAACCCACAATTAATGGGACCTAGGCAGATTAGGTGACCTCTGAATACAAAACTACAGTGCATGTGAGTGCAGTGGAGGTGAAGGAAGGAGTGTGTGTTGGTGTAGTGAAGAGTGAAGGAGTGAATATCGGTGCAGTGGAGGTGAAGGAAGGAGCGTGTGTTGGTGTAGTGGTGGAGAGTGAAGGAGTGAATATTGGTGCAGTGGAGGTGAAGGAAGGAGCGTGTGTTGGTGTAGTGGTGGAGAGTGAAGGAGTGAATATTGGTGCAGTGGAGGTGAAGGAAGGAGCGCATGTTGGTGTAGTGGAGAGTGAAGGAGTGAATATCGGTGCAGTTGAGGTGAAGGAAAGGAGCGTGTGTTGGTGTAGTGGTGGAGAGTGAAGGAGTGAATATCGGTGCAGTGGAGGTGAAGGAAGGAGCGTGTGTTGGTGTATTGCTGGAGAGTAAAGGAGTGAATGTTGGTGCAGTGGAGATGAAAAGAGGAGCGTATGTTGGTGTAGTGGTAGAGAGTGAAGGCATGAATGTTGGCTCTAAACAGTAACATCACCGATAATTCAGGTCGGACTACATGCTGGCAGTTTGAATCACTGCCTGGCTTCTTAAAGTTCTTGGATTCTCTGGCAAAGAAAAATCTGCACCGGGGTTCCTAACTCCACCTAGTATGGCATTACATGGGGTCACGCCCTTTTTTAGATTTTGTTGCTGAAGATCATTTCTAAAAACACATTTGGAAGCAGGTATAGCTGAATTCACACCCAGATGTTCAGCTGTGTCTAGGTGCATTCAGTCTAGCTGCGTTTACACAAACAGGAATTTTGTGCATCCCGGGGACATCTGCACGCAGGAGAAATGGATCTGGGAAGTATAAAGTTTGCTTATTCTTCCCATATCAATTTCTTTGGCATGAACACAGGAGGTCCGTGTGCATGAAGTCTTAAAAGTCAGTCTGGTTCGATCATATAACATTGTAGTATGATAGATGGTTAACCTGGAGCTGTCTTTGAGCTTCGACTCCTTTCTCTTTCAGCTGGTCCTTCAGGCCAGACACCTCCAGCTGCAGCTCCGTCATTTTTTCTTGCAGCTGAGCATTCCTGTTAAAAAAAAAAAAAAAAAGCAGATCAGTTTATTAAACAAACTGGACCAATTCAAACATGTCTGGGCAGCTCTAGCAACCCATCAGATCCCTCTGTGATGTCTGGGTTTCATGCACAAAACAACTTTCTCCACTTTATGTATACATCGCTAGTACTTATGAGACGCTCACCAGCTTTCTACATCCTCGAGCTTCTTTAGCAGATCCTGCTCCTTTGCTGTACACCTAAAACAGACAGGCGGTTAGTGCTGTGTATGATCAGGTGCACAGCTACAACAAACATAAAAAAGCCTTGGTGTCAATACCAAAGACATCCTTGTATATTATGCAATAACTTTGTATGGTGCTGTTCAGGATTTTGGCTACTAGGGCATATTCTTTCAATAAGCATATTATTGGTACAAAGAATAGATATCTATGTAGAAAAGGGGATCTGATGGAAAGAGCAATTCGCATTATTCTGCAGAGGCTGTAATGTGAACACTACTGCTAAACAAAGCAAGGAAGTTTGTTTTATGTGGATAACTGGCTGTAATACAGGCTTCCTCATTTTTGGGTTTAAGGGTTGTGTATATATTTGAACTCCAGGCACACCAGAAAGATTACACCTGTATTAGTAATGCCAAAACATAACACACTCTTAAAGTGATTGTAAAGGTTTGTTTTATTTTTAAAATAACAAACATGTTATATTTACCTAATCTGTGCAGTGGTTTTGCACAGAGCGGCCCCGGTCCTCCTCTTCTGGGGTTCCCCAGTGGCGCTCCTCCTCTTCATCATGTGCCCCCACGGAGTGCCGCTTTCTCTGGGGGCACCAGACACAGGACTCAGCCCCGCCCCTACTCAACTGGATTTGATTGACAGCAGCGGGAGCCAATGGCCCCTGCTGCTATCAATCTATCCAATGAGGAAGGAGACAACAGCTGGAGCTGCTGGGCTCATGCTCATCACTGGAACGAACGGGTTCAGGTAAGAAAAAGTGGGGGGGGGGGGGCTCTGGGGGCAGCTGGTTTTTCACCTTAATACACAGAATGAATTAAGGTGAAAAACCTTGAGACTTTACAACCCCTTTAAGCCTAGTACACACGGGCTGAATATCGGGTGGCATCACCCAATTTAATAGAAACTGGCCGACATTCTGCCTGTGTGTAGTGGGGCCAGGTCAGCTTATGCTGAAGGGGCATGACTTAAAATGGTCTGCCAATCGGCTCCCGATCACAACTCTTAGCCAATTATGCAAAAGCTGCCATTACCCATGAAGCAGACAAAAATGCAACTTTGGAGCCAAATTCAAGCAGAGGAACAAAAAATATAAAAATGTATTCACTAAACACAGTCAGTTACACTGCCATATTATGTTTTTATATAGTTACATAGTCAGTCTGGTTGAAAAAAAAAAAAAGACATAAGTCCATCTAGTTCAAACAATAAAAGGGGAAAAAGAAAAATGTACAATCCTATAGACACAATCCTTTACCCAGAGTTGATCTAGAGCAGGGGTGTCCAAACTTTTTTCGAAGAGGGACAGATTTGATGAAGTGAACATGCTCGAGGGCCGACCATTTTGTCTGACATTCTTTAAACCATTAAAATTCGGTCTAAGTGTGGTCATCCGAGCACTAATACACGGCCCAACAAGAATTCCCTTGCCTTTTTGCTGTGTGTGGTGAACAGATGAGCTTGGTGTGTTATTTGGATATACTGTATTTAATCGGCTTATACCACACACCTTAACTTTAAAAAGGAAGTCTCAGGAAAAAAATAAAAATCTTACATTTTAAATAAAGACATGTGAAGCAAAATAAGGGTCAGTGCCCATCTGCAGCCCCCAGCGTATTGCCATGAATTCAGCCTCCACCGTATTGCCATGAATGCAGCCCACACATTGCCATGAATGAAGCCCCCAGCGTATTGCCATGAATGAAGCCCCCAGCGTATTTCCATGAATGAAGCCCCCAGCGTATTGCCATGAATGAAGCCCCCAGCGTATTGCCATGAATGAAGCCCCCAGCGTATTGCCATGAATGAAGCCCCCAGCGTATTGCCATGAATGAAGCCCCCAGCGTATTGCCATGAATGAAGCCCCCAGCGTATTGCCATGAATGAAGCCCCCAGCGTATTGCCATGAATGAAGCCCCCAGCGTATTGCCATGAATGAAGCCCCCAGCGTATTGCCATGAATGAAGCCCCCAGCGTATTGTCATGAATGAAGCCCCCAGCGTATTGTCATGAATGAAGCCCCCAGCGTATTGCCATGAATGAAGCCCCCAGCGTATTGCCATGAATGAAGCCCCCAGCGTATTGCCATGAATGAAGCCCCCAGCGTATTGCCATGAATGAAGCCCCCAGCGTATTGCCATGAATGAAGCCCCCAGCGTATTGTCATGAATGAAGCCCCCAGCGTATTGCCATGAATGAAGCCCCCAGCGTATTGCCATGAATGAAGCCCCCAGCGTATTGCCATGAATGAAGCCTCCAGCGTATTGCCATGAATGGAGCCCCCAGCGTATTGCCATGAATGCAGCCCCCAGATGCAGCCCCCACCGTATTGCCATGAATGCAGCCCCCACCGTATTGCCATGAATGCAGCCCCCACCGTATTGCCATGAATGCAGCCCCCACCATATTGCCATGAATGAAAACCCCACCGTATTGCCATGAATAAGGACCCCACCGTATTGCCATGAATGCAGCCCCCACCGTATTGCCATGAATGCAGCCCCCACCGTATTGCCATGAATGCAGCCCCCACCGTATTGCCACCGTATTGCCATGAATGCAGCCCCCACCGTATTGCCATGAATGCAGCCCCCACCGTATTGCCATGAATGCAGCCTCCACCGTATTGCCATGAATGCAGCCTCCACCGTATTGCCATGAATGCAGCCTCCACCGTATTGCCATGAATGCAGCCTCCACCGTATTGCCATGAATGCAGCCTCCACCGTATTGCCATGAATGCAGCCTCCACCGTATTGCCATGAATGCAGCCTCCACCGTATTGCCATGAATGCAGCCTCCACCGTATTGCCATGAATGCAGCCTCCACCGTATTGCCATGAACGCAGCCTCCACCGTATTGCCATGAACGCAGCCTCCACCGTATTGCCATGAATGCAGCCCCCACCGTATTGCCAGAACGCAGCCCCCACCGTATTGCCAGAATGCAGCCCCCACCGTATTGCCATGAACGCAGCCCCCACCGTATTGCCATGAACGCAGACCCCACCGTATTGCCATGAACGCAGCCCCCACCGTATTGCCATGAATGCAGCCCACAGCGTATTGCCATGAATGCAGCCCACAGCGTATTGCCATGAATGCAGCCCACAGCGTATTGCCATGAATGCAGCCCACAGCGTATTGCCATGAATGCAGCCCACAGCGTATTGCCATGAATGCAGCCCACACATTGCCAGGAATGCAGCCCACACATTGCCAGGAATGCAGCAGACACATTGCCAGGAATGCAGCCCCCACATTGCCATGAATGCAGCCCCCACATTGCCATGAATGCAGCCCCCACATTGCCATGAATGCAGACTCACCATTGCAATCAGTGCAGCCTGATTCACGTTCTGCAGCCTTGGAGGAGACAGGGAGGGGGGCGGGATGAGCGCCGACAGACATACAGGAGAAACTCCTGTTTCTATCGACGGCCTCTTTAATTGAAAGTCCCGCCTCCTGTGATGGACAAAACGGTTGTCCAATGGCAGTGCAGGACGGGACTTCCTTTTACACAGGACGCTGTCCTGTATCCACAGCACTCGTCCCGCCCCCTCCATGGCAGCCAGCATATCTATCTTTTGTGGCCCCCGGCGAACGGGGATTCGTTTGGGGCCACAAAAGATATATATGTGAACATGACCAGATGGGCCGTCCGAAACCGGAACACAGGCCGCACTTTGGACATGCCTGATCTAGAGGAAGGCAAAAAAAACCACCAAAGCTTGTTTCAATTTGCTACAGTAGGGGAAAGAATTCCTTTCCGATTCTCCCAAGAGCAAATAATATATTCCCTGGATCAACTTTACCTATAAATGTTAGTATCCAGTTATATTGTGTACATTTAGGAAAGAATCCAGACCTGTTTTAAATCTACTGAGCTGCACAGAACCAACTTTTGAGGGAGTCTATACCACATTTTCACAGCTCTTACTGTGAAGAAGCTTGTCCGTATTTGGGGATTAAATCTCTTTTCCTCCACACGTAAAGTCTGGAGGAAAAGAGTCCTCTTGTCCTCTGAGATGACCTTAAAGTAAATAACTCAACACCAAGTTCACTATATGGACCCCTTATATATTTGTACATGTTGATCATATCCCCCCTTAATCTCCTCTTCTCAAGAGTGAATAAATTCAATTCCTCCTCTAATCTGTCCTCATAGCGGAACTTCTCCATGCCACTTATCAGTTGGGTTGTCCTTCTCTGCACTTTCTCCAGTTCTCCGATATCCTTTTTGAGAACTGGTTCCCAAAACTGAACTGCATATTCCAGATGATGTCTTACTAATGATTTGTACAGGTGTAAAATAATATCTCTTTGCTGTCCATACCTCTCCTAATACAAGAAAGAACTTTGCTCGCTTTGGAAACCGCAACTTGGTATTACATGCCATTATTAAGCGTATGATCTTACCAGAACACCCAGATCCTTCTCCACCGTTGATTGCCCCAGTTGTACTCGCCCTAGTATGTATGATGATGCATGCATGCATATTCTTAGCCCTCAAGTGCATAACTTTACATTGATCAACATTAAACCTCATTTGCCACTTAGTTGCCCAATTAAAACTGGGGCATTAACCCTTTCACTGGCAGGTCCATACGCCATACAGACCTACAGAAGTGCCTGCAGGTGGTCAAGTCCCTACACCATACGGACCTCATTTCTCATTGTGCTACAAGCTCATGGTCATTTCAATGACCATAAACTTATAGCAGAATTGTTCAGCAGACTTACTCTGCTGAACAATTCTATAACTCTGATCAGCGAATTACAACCTGCTGATCAGTTATTAACCTCTAATGTGACTGCCCCATACGACCACCCCCCCTCCCCCTCCATGCCGCCACTTCCCTGTCACCTGCCGATCCACCTCCCGCCACTAACTTCCATTTAAAACTGCACCCCACTCTTTCCTATCCCCTTTACCCACCTTCCCCCCAGCACTGGATTACCCCCCCACCCCCGATCCGACCCCCCAGCAAACCTCATCCTCTGCAGCTACCATCATCCCTCCTCTTCTACCCCTGCTGGCTTCAGGTGCTGCATGGGGCTTAGGGGGATCCAAATGTGTCCCCTCACTACTCAGGTAGCCCAAAACTGCCCCCGCACCCCCGATTCATGGCCGCTCCGAGCGGCATCCCTCCTTCCTCTACCGCCACCTGCAGCTTCTCCCTTCACTGATCTCCGTCATCTGTCAGGCTGGGAAGCAGGGGACGGGGAGCGGTGTGGGTGGGGGTAAAGTTGGGACTTGGGCTTGATAACCATGTGTTTACCAAGTTCCCCCCTGTAGTAGAGAGGGCACAGGCAGCGATCCCCTCTGACACTGACAGCTGATATATAGTAACCGCGTTTATTATTATGTCTCAGACCGTCATTTTATGAATGAATGAGGAATCGCTATACAGATTACTTATCTAAGTAAAGTGCTGCAGAGACTTTCTCTGTCTCAAAAAAAGAGAGATATGGGGGTCTGTTTAAACCTCTGATCTCACCATTAAAATGGCGAGACCCAGTGACTTTTTTGGGGGACGGCAACCCCCCTCCAGGTTTGCCCACACAGTGAAACCCCCCACCCCCTGCACTCAACCCTCCACGGTGACGGTCTCCCTCCGCACTCACCCCTCCTCAGGAGAAGCCGGAAGGCAATAGCTAATATTAATTCACTATTGTCACAAGTGGGTGGGTTCGGGGTGTAACCTTTTTTTTAAAAAAAAAAACCTTATACAAACGTATAAGTCCAGCACTCCGCAGGGGGGCGGCACCCCTGCGTCCCTAATGGGGACCTTACAGGGTATACCTTCGCAGGGATGCACAGGTGTTCCATGCCTCTCTGTGCAGGCAGTCCCATTGATGTAATTTGGGATGTAGCACCCGTACAAACAGAGCTGTTGCTCCCAATTTTACATCCATGTAGGTTTCGCATGCATGTCCCTGACCTCAAATTGTCTGCATTCGGGGTCATGTACCCGCACGGATGTCAGATTGGGAACAGCAGCTATGCCTGTGCAGCCCTTGCATCCCAATTTACATAAATGGGACTGCCTGTACAGGGATGCATGGAATAACTGTGCATCACTGTGAGGGTAAACATGGCCCCCCATGGGCGTACACTTTAGTATGCTACATGAGAATTATGCTTTAGTACTAATTTAGCAGGAATTTTGCAAGTTATGCTGTGTTTATGTGGACCCTTATTGATTTTAATATATTCTTAGCGAAAATATTGTTTTGATAAACATTTGTGCAAATATCGTGCTGCCTTAAAAATTAGTAGCATCTTCTTTTTATTCTACTGGCCATGTGCTTTCAGAAAATGTATTACTAATTCTGAAAGCTGTAAGTGAAAAAGGATAATCTCCAGATTTTCTAAAACGTTTGCGTACCCCTGATTTTCACTGTCTCAGAAAGGCGCAATTTAAAATTTACAAATATTTGTCATTTAGTAACTCAATACAGGTTAAGCTTTTAGATTTAGTAGGAATTTAGCAGGAATTTTGTAAAATTTGAAACGATAAAAAAAAAAAAAAGCCATAAATCTATTCGCTATTTTGCGCAAACCAATCAATATACGCTTATTGTGATTTTTTTTTTACCAAAAATATGTAGAATACATATTGTCCTAAACTGATGAAGAAATTATTTTTTTTAACTTTTTTTTGGATATTTATTATAGCAAAAAGTAAAAAAAAAAATATATATATATATATTTTTTTAAATTGTAGCTCTTTTTTTTTTTGTTTATAGCGCAAAAAAGATGCAGATAAAATACCACCAAAATTAAGCTCTATTTGTGGGAAAAAAGGACATCAATTTTGTTTGGGTACAACGTCGCACTTCTGCGCAATTGTCACTTAAAGCGACAATAAAAATAAAATCAGGTTTGTTTGACAACTTCTGTCTTTCATAAATCCAACTCTCCAGTATCTTCCCGACTATAGAAGTTAAACTAACAGGTCTATAGTTACTTGGTAAAGACTTTGATCCCTTTTTAAATATAGGCACCACATTGACCTTACACCAATCCAGTGGTATTATTCCAGTCATTAAAGAGTCAATAACAATGGCTTTGAAATTACAGAGCGCAATTATTTTAGGATCCATGGGTGGATGCCATCTACTCCAGGTGCTTTATTCACCTTCATGCTGTCAAAATATTTCTGGACCATATCACTTTTGAGTCATATTGGATAATTTGGGGCTGTGTCAGTACCATCCCAATTATGAACATGAGCTCAACCATGCTCCTTTGAGCTGAAGAAGGTATTTAACCACTTATAGACAAGAAGATCTTCTCCCTTAATGACCAGGCCATTTATTGCAATACGGCACTGAGTCTCTTGAACTGACAATTGCGTGGTCGTGCGACGCTGTATCCAAACAAAATATACGTCTTTTTTCCCCACAAATAGAGCTTTCTTTTGGTGGTATTTGATCACCTCTGCGGTTTTTATTTTTTGCGCTACAAACAAAAAAAGAGCGGAAAAAAAAATGCAATAAGCACATATTGATTAGTATGTGCAAAAGTTAGAATATCTACAAAATAGGGGATAGATTTTATGGATTTTTTTTTATTTACTAGTAATGGCAGCGATCTACGATTTTTTAGGTGGACTGCAACATTGTAGCAGACAGATCAGACACTTGACACTTTTTTGGGACCATTGACATTTATACAGCAATCAGTGCTATAAAAATGCACTGATTACTGTGTAAATGTCACTGGCAGGGAAGGGGTTAACACTAGGGGGCGATCAAGGAGTTAAATGTGTTCCCTGGAAGGTGTTTCTAACTGAAGGAGGAGAGAGATCGCGGTCACTAGGAACAGCAGATCTCTCTCTCCTCCCCTGTCATAATGGGCATCTGTCTGTTTACACTGACAGATCCCTGTTCCGGTTCTCTTTCCCAAGATTGCAGGTGGCCGGTGTGGCCACATGCGCCTGCTATGGCTCCTAAAAGAGCTGACGTGCAGCTACGGCAATTCATGGGAAGGAGCCGACCTGCTGCAGTATAATGATGGTGGCTGGTCGGGAAGTGGTCAAAAAAAATTTCCTTCTCTTTGTCATCAGTCAAATCAGTTGCACCAAAGCTTCCAATTCACCTATTTTGCTTGGCAGACTTAGGACATTGGTGAACAAAACTTGAATTTGTGGGTCCCATTTTGATAATTTTTTATTTTAGTACTAATAGTACCATTTCCAATGGTTGTTTGCATCATGGGGACCTTCTTATCACCTGCCATAGCCCCCCCCCCCCCCCCATCTTTCCCTATTCCACCCACCAATAGGGACTGGCCCCTCTGACCTGTCTGCCTAATGGTTTATCATTCAGTTTTGGCTTAACATTCAGTTTTAAACAATTGTTTTCCGTATCCCCTTAATAGTCTTGGTGGTCAGAACCCACCTGGCTCACCCAAATCTGTCAAGATCTGGCCATTACTGTAGCTACTTAAATCAGTGGGCAAAACAAAAAAAGAAAAAATCGACCGAGCTTATAGCTGTTCACAAATAATTCAAATCTCCATCTGTCAGATCGGTTAGGATTTCACACTCCAGAGTAATATTGTGGACTTAAAAGAGCAAAATCATATCTGAAAGTGTGTGGCCCAACGTTGTACACGCATAGTAGTTCTCCCCTCATCCTATCAACTCACCGTTCATTTGTACCTTGCAGGACTTCTATTTCTGTAACCGCCTTCCGGACAGCGGGTTCCTCCTGCAAACAACACAAACAGTCAGTAAATATAAACAAGGAAAATACTGAACAGCCCACTGATCTGCCAATCCCTCACCCGAATCCTGACCCAGTCTTTAGTTGGCAGCCCAAACAGTCGATTCTTTTCACTTTCCTTTAAGAGATCACCCTGTGGCAAGAAAGGACAAAAAATAAACACAGTTACATAAAATATCGACTGCAAATGGTTAAAAGCACAGAACAGTGACGAAACAGAATATAATGCAGAATTTACTTCCATATTTTCAAGTGAAATGCATGATTCTCTATACGCCATGGAGTGCGATACGAAACCTTTTTATTTCTGCTGCAACTGGGTTTCTGGGAAATATGCAGCAATCTTTTAAAGAGAACAAAATCGCCAAAGGGCTTATGCAGAATAAAGGAAAAAAATAAAAAATCATGCAGTATATCTCTGCAACATGTACACATTTCTCCATGTGCATGTATTACAGGAATGTACTGAATTGGTTCTCTTTTGCCATACACTGTGCGCTGGCTACAGATATTAGAAGGAAGCCAACCATCTAAATTGAAGATCTTTCTACAAACATGCAAGAATGAATTAAAGAGCAAGTTCACCTTTAGCAACATTCTCCCTAGCAAAAATCCTATGCAATTTGATATCTTTTGAATAGTACATACCAGCGCTCCTCCTGTTGCACATGCAGATGTGGGGTGGGGTGGCTCTTCACAAAAGCTGCTGGCCCTTTGATTCACCTCTGTCCTGTAGTTTGTAGGATGGGCTGGACACTTCACTTTTGCACCCCATAGTGGCTGCTCAAACTGTGCATGTGCACAGTAAGCTCTCGCTCTTAGAGAAGGAGAGAGCAGTGTGAATGGCCCAGAACGTCCGCTACTATCTGAGCTCAGCCAGTGCAGCTAGAGAAGGATAGAGGTCACTGCACTCGCACCCAGTTTTAATGGCCCAGAACGTCCGATACTATCTGAGCTCAACCAGTGCAGCTAGAGAAGGAGAGATGTCACTGCACTCGCACCCAGTTTTAATGTCCCAGCGGCCTGAATGGCCTCAACATTTTATTTTCCTATTAATTAGGGAATTCTATTATTTGGTGCAGTTATGCACACTTAGCTGCAAAAGCAGGCATTTCTGAAAGCAGTACTGTTAAGCTGGTGATAGATGGATAGAATTTCAAACAAAATGTCTTCGAAAAAGTCTAAATAAGAAATGCCTAAAGAAAATTTGTACGAAAATATGAATGTTGTTCAAAAGAGATTGTGTTTGCTTTCTTCATTTGATTTTGGGATAAATGGACTTCACCAAATGAAAATCACATATACTGTTTATGTTTATTTCGAAAAGGTTTTCCATCCTGTGCATTTATTTTTTCTTGTCACAGTAGTTGAAAACAAAAAAACTTTCTTAGAACATTCTTTTCCTAAGTATTTTTGTGAAACATTCTACCCATCTATGGCTATGTTTAGACCTTAAAAGTGGAGTTCCAGCTGTTTCTGTGTTTATTAAAATTTGGCAGCTACAAAAAGTGTAGCTGCTGACCTTAAATAAAAACACACACTCACCTGTTCCTCGATCCAGCAGTGCAGCCGCCCGAACCCTCAATTCTCCCCTTCGGTTCTCTCTGGCATCACAAGTGAGGGCACCCGACTGTGACAGCTTGCTGCGTCACAGCCGGGGGGGGGGGGGGGCACTGCACATGTGCGAGCCTTGCGGTGTCTCCTCAATGACCGGGCAATCTTCTGGAACCTGCTACATGTCCTAGAAGATTGACATGCTGAATGTGACATAGAAGGGGGTGAGGAGTCTTTAAAGTGGAAGTTCCATTTTTGGGTGTATCTCTGCTGTAAGAGTCCTCAACAAGCCTCTCACACAAATCTCAGGTGGAATAATAGGATTTGGACTTGCCTCCAAAATTCTTTCCTTGGAATGCTGTACATGACACAGGAATCTTTAGTCTCAGTCATGGATTATATGCAGCCTCCTTCAAGCAGCTGGACACCCACAATGCTCCAAGGACATCACCTATATAATCCCCTATCACTTTCCGTAAGCCTCAATTTTGTAGCAAGCAATAAGGAGATCATAAAAAAAAAAGGGAAGCAGGATGGGGGGACCTGTGTCCTGTACTGTACTCCAAGAAAAGGATTAGCAGTCAAATACCCAATTTTGTTACTTGTACACAGGATCTCAGTCTTAACCATAGAATGTCTAAAAGCAGTCCATCTGAGGTATGGGCAACACAGTAAATAAACTGCTCAAATCAAGGCAGGAAAAAATTGGACTAGAGGCAGTGGTCAGGGCAAACAGTATTAGGGCCAATTGGAGAGAGATCCAAAAAGGACATATCCTCAAAGGGATCTTCAGGGACTGAGCTCCACTGCAGATGGACCACAACCCTGGACCTGTATAGCACCCTGCGGCTACCTCAATGATATGCACTACATGCCGAGGTCAGCACCCACGCAGGATCCAGTGTCCAAAGCAACTTTACAGGCACCACAACATCTTCTTCCAGGCATGGTCTGGTCCACCAAAGCTTAGCCAAAGCGTTACCCTATCAGGAAAGCTGCAGAGATGGAGTTACAGTGGCTATACTGTAGCTAAGAATATTGATAGAAGATTCTTGAGAAAAAAAATCTTAAAAAAAGGTAAGCGGCTCTCAGTAGACAGAAGATATCACCCAAGGGCATAGGTCCCATCACCTAAGGACAGTGTCCCATTGCAACTAGATGCCTTTTTTCATTGCCTTGAGAGAAAGATTACATTTGATTAGTTACATTTAGGTAACACTAACTACATTTTACCTGCAAATAATTTAAGTACTAGAATTTGACTTGGTATCAGATTAATGTCTTGAAAAACAGCACTTGAGACTGGAAGAAAGAGGGAAAGCACTAGAAGCCAAGCATGTGAGCTGCATGCACCGGAGCAGACAAGGAACATGCTGCAGCAGAGGGAAGTTAAATCACCAGGGTGGCTGCTGTGTCTGGCAGGCTGCATAAATCTCAGAGCCAAATAAACATAATTACAAATCCTTCTTTCCAATGCCATTACACAAATGATTACAACCTGTATAAAGTGAATTCCCCCTGTGCCTCTATAAAGGACCCTATGCTTGAATCTAGGAATTAAAAACAGCAAATGTGCTCTTCAAACTAATTGCAGGAAAGGCTTTTGTGCATACCTTTGTCCTCTGTGTTTCGGAAGACCCCCTTTTCCCCAAACCAAGGAGCGAGCGCTCCATACAGTGGGGCAAAAAGTATTTAGTCAGCCACCAATTATGCAAGTTCTCCAACTTAAAAAGATGAGAGAGGCCTGTAATTATCATCATAGGTATACCTCAACTATGAGAGACAAAATGTGGAAACAAATCCAGACAATCACATTGTCTGATTTTTGAAAGAAATTATTTGCAAATTATGGTGGAAAATAAGTATTTTGTCATCTCAATACTTTGTTATATATCCTTTGTTGGCAATGACAGAGCTCAAACGTTTTCTGTCTTCACAAGGTTGTCACACACAGTTTCTGGTATGTTGGCCCATTCCTCCATGCAGATCTCCTCTAGAGCAGTGATGTTTTGGGGCTTTCGCTGGGCAACACGGACTTTCAACTCCCTCCAAAGGTTTTCTATGGGGTTGAGATCTGGAGACTGGCTAGGCCACTCCAGGACCTTGAAATGCTTCTTACGAAGCCACTCCTTGGTTGCCCAGGCGGTGTGTGTTTGAAAGAAGTTATGTGCAAATTATGGTGGAAAATAAGTATTTGGTCACCTACAAACAAGCAATATTTCTGGTTCTCACAGACCACAGGCTCCTCTGTCCTCCAATTATTACCTGCATTAATGGCACCTGTTTGAACTTGTTATCAGTATAAAAGACCCCTGTCCACAACTTCAAATAGTCACACTCCAAACTCCACTATGGTGAAGACCAAAGGACACCAGAAACAAATTTGTAGACCTGCACCAGGCTGGGAAGACTGAATCTGCAATAGGCAAGCAGCTTGGTGTGAAGAAATCAACTGTGGGTGCAAGTTGCCCAGCGACAGCCCTAAAACATCACTGTTATAGAGGAGATCTGCATGGAGGAATGGGCCAACGTACCAGCAACAGTGTGTGACAACCTTGTGAAGACTTACAGAAAATGTTTGACCTCTGTCATTGCCAACAAAGGATCTATAACAAAGTATTGAGATGAACTTTTGATATTGACAAAATACTTATTTTCCACCATAATTTGCAAATAAATTCTTTCAAAAATCAGACAATGTGATTGTCTGGATTTGTTTCCACATTTTGTCTCTCATAGTTGAGGTATCTTTTTAAGTGGGAGAACTTGCACAATTGGTGGCTGACTAAATACTTTTTTGCCCCACTGTATATTAATCCTAATTTGGGCTTCAAGTCAGAAGTCCGACTCCTGCACCTTTAATAGGGATTCACAAGGAGCCTTGTATAGTCCAAAGCAAGTAGCCTATGCTAACCCCTTAATGATCTCTCTGCAGACTCTCACAAACCATTTTTCACTACTCTACCAAGTTAGAGGTCTGGCATAACATATAGCACAACATGTGCCACAGTGACTAACAAAGTGGAGCATGCATTCCATTGTGGGACTCAGAGGTGTGCTAGAGTTCTAGTTTGATGCGTTTGTTGAAAAGAATATACAAAAGTATATTCTGTACATACAATATGCAGGATGCTGACTGGCAACGTTACCTGTGCTGAATAGGGCAAGTTAGAGAAAACTGGAGGCTGCCACAATACCACCCAATATTTTGCAAGTGCTAGTTTCCTACCATGTTTATCCTCTTGCTTCAATATTTTGCCCATTGCCTGGAACAAACATGCAAATAAGAAAGTCTAAATTTGGGGTCAATCCACTGTATGTATACCATATGCGATAAGGGTATCATATTACTCATTTGCATAAATTATTGCATGTGGTAAATTAAGTCCAATTCGTAACAAAAAATATGTAACGATTAGGCTGTATTTACTGGGGGGAAAAAAAAATGTGCCAATAAATATCACTTTAAAAACTGTTAAGTCCAATTCACAAACGGACCAGAGAGTAAAAAAGCATGCATTATTTGCCACTAGGGTTTTGCTGGCGGGATCACATGTGGCAATTGTCAAAAAATGGCATGGGTGTCGAGGGGACCCCCACGATGCCTTTTGCTGAATAGCTGGTTGCCAAGGAGTGGGCCGGGAAGCCGGCTGCCTCATCCTTGAAGCGGTGCTCCAGCCACAATTTTTTTTGTTTTAAAGTCAGCAGCTACAAACACTGTAGCTGCTGACTTTTAATAAGGGCACTTACCTGTCCAGCGAGCCCCCCCCCCCCCCCCCCCCCGAGGCCGATCCGTCCATCGGATCAGGTGCCGGCGCCGTGATCTTAACAAAGGGAAACAGGCAGTGGAGCTTTTGCGGCTTCACTGCCTGTTTCCAACTGCACACGTGTGAGTCACGCAGCACTTTGTGGGTGGCCCTGTTTTCTGGAACACACACGTCCCAGAAGGCAACGGGGCAGCTCACCTAAGAGGAAGCACCGGGGAATAGGAAGAGGCAGATTAGGAAGACAGCCTAGTTTTCTGGTAAGTAAAAAAAAAACTTTTTTTTTTTGTTACAATTTTTTTTTTTTTTTTGAGAATGTTCATGTTATTTTTTTATTTTAGGGGGTCCCTCCGCTTTAACGGATAACGGATAACGTTTTAATAATGGATTATTCATCAGCTGACAGCCGAATGTCAAAAAGTGATTAAAATTATCAAAAAAAAAAAAAAAAAACCCCAAAAGAATGCCAAAACTTTAAAGAAAGAAAAAATAAATGTTCTAGGTCCCCTCGCCCCAAAATTCATACCAGACCCTTATCCAAGCATGTAGCCTAGGAGCTCAGGAAAAGGGGGGGGCGGGACATGAGAGTGCCCCCCCTGAACCATACCAGGCCACATGCCCTCAACATGGAGGGAGGGAGTGCTTCAGGGCAGGGGGCTCTGCCCCTTGCCCCAAAGCACCTTGTCCCCATGATGATGGGGGCAAGGGCCTCATCCCCACAATCGTGGCCAGTGGTTGTGGGGGTCTGCGCGCAGGGGGTTTATCAGAATCTGGAAGCCCCCTGTAAGGGGGCCTCTAGATCCTGCCCCACCATGTGAATGAGTATCCGATACATTGTACCCCTACCCATTCACCAAAAAAGTGTCAAAAAGTAATAAAAACACTGACAGTTTTTGACAAGTCCTTTATTACAAAATAAATAAAAAACAGTGTCACCCAATGTAAATCCATCATCAAACACGCCGCCCACTGCACCCAAAAAAAAAAAAAAAAAAAAAAAAAGATGCTCTTGCCATTGATGAAGGCTGTCTGCCTACTGCAGGCTCCGCCGTTTGACATTTCTTATATAGGCAAGGGGTGCGGCCACCTGGCTAAATTACCAGGTGGTTCTACCCCCTTGTGACGTCACAGACCGAGGCATGCTGGGTCAGTAACCTCAAAAGGGGGTGGGACCACCAGGTGACAGTCAGATGGCCCCACTCCTTCCCTATATAAGAAATGTCAAATGGCGGAGCCTGCAGTAGGTGGCCAGCCTTCACTGACAACGAGAGTGTTTTTGTTTCTGTTTCTTTTTCAGGTGTGGCAGGCAGTGTGGCCGACGATGAATTTACATCAGGGGACACTTTTCTTCATTTTTTAATAAAGGAATGATCAAAAACAGCCTTTCATTACTTTTTGAAAATGTTTTGATGAATGGGTAGGGTTACAATGTACCCAATACTCATTCCCATAGGAGAGGGGCCGGGATCTGGGGGCTTCCAGATTCCGATAAGCCCTTTGCCCGCAGACCCCCACAAAAACCGGCCATGGATGAGGCCCTAGTCCACATCACCCCCCCCCCCCCCCCCCGGTTGAGGGCATGTGTCCTGGTATAGTTCGGGGGGCTGTGATGAGTCATTCGTTGCTGACAGGTGATGAGTCCACTCCTTAGCAACAAGCTCAATTCAGTAAATTGTCACATTCATTAATACGGCAATTACTGCTAAATCGAACAAAAGTTGCATTTGGTATTTAACGTAAAATACTTAATGAGTTGATCACTTGCACAATAGTTACTGCATGCAGTATTTTACCGCATCTTATTAGCCGTTATTTATTCAAGTGAATTGACCCTTTTGACTTTAGCATCTTGAGATGGGGATTGGTAATGGCAACCGCTGTGTTTTTTTTTTTAAAGTTTGCTTTAAAATGTGGACAACTGTCAGAGAAAGATGGAACGCACTATTTAAAAAAAAAAAAACACTACTAAAGTAAAAAAAACTCTCATCGTGCCACACAGAGCAGAAAAGCACTTATGAAAACTTCTGGTGTGTTTAGGCTGAGCAGATAACAAAAAGGACCTTCTCCCCAGAGCAACAAACCAGGCTGTGCATCCCCCAATACGCATTTCTAGCAAGCGCCAAGCACTACCTAGTGCAAAACATTGATAAAAGACAGGCGTTCAGTAAAGTGTTCATTTGTCATTGGGCTGTACTACAAGATAACAGTATGATCTCTCTCTTTGAACACTCTTGCAATCTGTAGCACTTAAGAGGCTTCACTTAGTAAAAGAAGGGAGCTCTCACCTGCTCAGCTCGGGGTGGCCCCTGGTGATGTCGTGCTGACTCTTTGATGGATTCACACATACTGGGGGTTAGCGTTTCACAGGAGGAGGACAGAGAGCTCCCAGGGCTGTTGTTAGCCTAATGATATACAGCACAGCAGTCAAGCAGGGGCCAAGCCAAGGGGTCAGCCACAGGAAAGAATATGCAGGAGGCGCTAATGCAATGGAAATGCGATTGTGTTGTGCTTAGCAACTAGATTCAAGCATTTGAATCTGTAGCGGAATTTTGGAAATCAAAAGCAGCTATATATAGATTGATACACCAATGACATTCGCCAACAAGCCCAGCTATGCTTGGGGAACACAGACAGGCCTGTACTAAACAGTCTAAATCTAAAAAGGCCCCAATGTGTAAATGATGGAAATGAAAATTGCTTGCCTGTAGCAGCCAGTGTTTAGAATGAAGATAGAACTTCAGCCCAAACTTTGCTAAAGACGAAACCTGTAAGAAAATTGGAGGCCGCATTGCTGGCATTTGCAGTTATGTTGGCCCTCTTGCTGCAAAACTTTGAATCACTGACCGGAAAAGTTACTCAGATAAGGATTTCTCACACCACTCTGACTTTAAAGTGGGGTTCCCATTTAAAAAAAATAAAAATAAATAAAAGCTAGCAGCTACAAATACTGCAGCTGCTGACTTTTAATAAATCAGACACTTGCCTGTCCCAGGGTCCAGTGATGTGAGTGGCGCTGCACGCCATGATTGGCCGCGCAATCAACTGGGACCTGTCACATGTCCCAGATGATTGACAAGAGGGGGGGGGCAGAGCTGAGCCCTTCCTGCGCCGAGGGGAAGTGACGTCAAAAGCCCAGGCACTGAAGGAGGCAGACTATGGAGGGACCCCCTAGCAACAGCCATTTAGAGGTTAGTAAAAAAAAATATGCATTTTTCCAAAATTGTGGAACACCACTTTAATCTGCATACTTGTTTTGGGTGAGTGACTCAGTGTTTAAGCCAGTGGGTGATCAAACAGACAAGCAACTAGTCTCCGAGTCCACATGGGGGGGGGGGGGGGATTCACTACAACTTCCTGTCTTGTCACTGATACAGCAATAAACATTTGACAGTTTCTCCACTTTATGCAGAATAGTAATCTAAACTTGGGAAAAAGTCACACGCTTCTACTAGGAATGTGGGTAACAGGGACACTCATTTACAAGTACTCGTCCACTAAAGCTAGAACTACTAACTACCGGTAGATATAAAAATGTGCAAAGTGGTAAAAAAAAGAATTAAAAGCAAATACAGTTTTAAAGAGGCCGCTGCAGGCATGAAAGAAAGCTTTAAGCCATTCCAGGAAAATCAAGCATATTTTAAAAGAGAACCTGTGACAACTGGGGTTATATTGGAATAATGTTAGAATGTATAGATTGGTTCTTCAAAATGGTTAAAATTGTGCGAGTCTCCTCTATGAAAGATGTACATTTGCCTCTTATTTACACTTATCCACCTTTAAAGAGGAATCCAAAGCTAAATGCCATATTTGAGAGCCCCACCCACCTTGCACTGACAACTAATGTCCTGTCAGCCGTCTGACTAAAAGCACATAAAACATTTCATGTCCCACTACCTACAGTACTGTGCAAAAGGTCTTAGCCAGGTGTGAAGAATGCTTTCAAAAATGTACCATTTTAATGGTTTTTTTTTTTTATCAATTTACAAAATGCCCTTTATTTCTATCTTTCCATACCTCTCCACCTTTTCTACTCCTTCTCCCTTACCTTTTAAAGATTATAGTAATCTTACCAGTAGATTCATCACAATCTCAGGCCATGTGTCGAGCCTTGGTTTTTGCTGTGTTCTACGCCATTGTTTAAAGTGGTCTACCAGTTACTTGGATCGCCATTACTTGGTTTATTTCTATACTCTTTGATGGTATCAACATGACTATGTTTATGCGTTATATGTTCTTTTAACCACTTCAATACAGGGCACTTAAACACCTTCGTGCCCAGACCAATTTTGAGCTTTCAGCGCTGTCGCACTTTGAATGACAATTGCGCGGTCATGCTACACTGTACCCAAATGAAATTTTTATCATTTTTTTCCCACAAATAGAGCTTTCTTTTGGTGGTATTTGATCACCTCTACGGTTTTTATTTTTTGCGCTACAAATAAAAAAATACCGAACATTTTGAAAAAGAAAATGTTTTTTTTTGTTTCAGTTTCAAAACTTTGTAAATAAGTACGTTTTCTCCTTCACTGATGGGCACTGATGGGGCTACACTGATGGGCACCAATGTGGCACCAATGAAGTGGCACTGATAGGCGGCACGGATGGGCGACACGGATGGGCGACACGGACGGACACTGATAGGTGGCACAAATTGGCACTGATAGCTGGCACGGATGGGCGGCACAGGTGGGCACTCATAGGCGGCACAGGTGGGCACTCATAGGCGGCACAGGTGGGCACTCATAGGCGGCACAGGTGGGCACTCATAGGCAGCACAGGTGGGCACTCATAGGCAGCACAGGTGGGCACTCATAGGCAGCACAGGTGGGCACTCATAGGCAGCACAGGTGGGCACTCATAGGCGGCATTGGTGTTATACTATAGTAATGGATGCCAATCAGTGCCAAACAATAATGCATGCCAATCAGTGATGCCCATTGTGGGCACTGATTGGCATCCATTATGGGCACTGATTGGCATCCATTGTGCTGACTGGCATCCCTGGTGGTCTAGGGAGGATTATGACCTTTATTACCTTTTCCCTGGTGGTCTGGTGGCCTGGTGGTCGTCCCTGGTGGTCCAGTGTGGGCATCCTCGGGGGGGCTGTGCTGATAATCGATCAGCACAGACCCCCCCTGTCAGAGGAGCAGCCGATCGGCTCTCCTCTACTCGCGCCTGACAGACGCGAGTGAGGGAAAGCCGATCACCGGCTCTTTCCATTTACACTGTGATCAGCCGTGATTGGACACGGCTGATCACATGGTAAAGAGTCTCCGTCGGAGACTCTTTACCGAGATCGTAGTTGCCGGGTGTCAGACTGACACCCCGCAACAACGATCGCCGCGATGCGCGCCCCCGGGGGCGCGCATCGGCTCATAATCCTGATCACGTCATATGACGTCCGGTCAGGATTATGAAACCACTTTGCAGCCGTCAATTGCCTATAGGGCGGGCGGCAAGTGGTTAATGTCCTTCGGATCCTAATGTACACACGTTCATTCAATGAAAATAGGTTATATTTTGCCTATGGTTATTCAATGCTTAACAAATGTTTGAAAGTTAATAAAAAAAGATTCAACAATTTACAAAATGCAGAGTGAGCGACCAGAAGAAAAATCAAAATCAAATCAATATTTGGTGCGAGTACCTCTTGTATTTAAACCAGCATAAATTCTTACACTTTTAGAAAGTCAGGGATTTCACAGGATGAGGGACAAGTGTATAATTAACCAATTATACCAAGCAGGTGCTCATGATCATCTCACATATATGTTGAAACACATCATTAACAGAAACACCTGTGTAGGGGGCTTAAAAATTGGGTGAGGAACAGCCAAACTCTGCTACTAAGTTGAGGTTATGCAACACAGTTTTGTGTCACAGGTCATACACCATGGCAAGATTGAACACTGAACTGCAACAGCAAGGTCCCTCCCATGAAAATATTTCAAAGCAGACTGGGGTTTCCTGATGTGCTGTTCAAGCTCTTTTGAAGAAGCACAGAGAAACAAACAAAGCTGAGGACCGTAGACGCAGTGGTCGGTCAAGGAAACTTCCCTTTGATACCGACAGATGTCAAGCAGTGTGATTTGCCTAGAACAGTGATGGCGAACCTTGGCACCCCAGATGTTTTGGAACTACATTTCCCATGATGCTCTTGCACTCTGCAGTGTAGTTGAGCAGCATGGGAAATGTAGTTCCAAAACATCTGGGGTGCAAAGGTTCGCCATCACTGGCCTAGAACTTGTGGAAACCAGTGGGACCCAAAGACAAATGTCTACCATATGGAGGAGATGTCTGCGTAGAAGTGGTCTGCATGGAAGAATTGTGGCCAATACCTCCAGCGTAGTAACAAGGCTAAGCCACCCAAATATGCACCAAACATAGGAACTGGGGTGCAGAAAAATTGCAGCAGGTGCTCTGGACTGAGTTGAAATATTTGGCTGTAGCAGGAGGAAGTTTATCTATAAAGGGCTAGAGCGCATTAAACAAATTTAAAAAAAAAAATTTGTGTCTGCAGGCAACAGTGAAGCATGGTGGAGGTTTCTTGCAAGTTTGGAGTTGCATTTCTGCAAATGGTGTTGGGGATTTGGTCACGAACAATGGTGTCCTCAATGCTGTGAAATACAGGCAGATACCATATTCATTGGCATATAACACACACCTTAATCTTAAGAGGGAAGTTTCAGGAAAAAAAAACTAAAATTTTAAAATAAGGGTCAGTGCTCATCAATGCAGTCTGATCTATGCCCATCTTCAGCCTCTAATATGCCCATTATTGCAGCCTGTTTATTGCCCATCTGCAGCCTCTAACATGCCCGTCATTGCAGCCTGCTTAGTGCCCATCTGCAGCCTCTAATGTGCCCATTATTGCAGCCTGTTTAGTACACATCTGCAGACCCCCCCCTTTCCGATGATTGCAGCCGCGCCAGTGCTGGATGACAAAGATCCATAGGGCGGCACAGTGGTGTAGTGGTTAGCACTCTCGCCTAGCAGTAAAAAGAAGGGTCACTGGTTCATATCCCAAACACAACACTACCTGCCTGAAGTTTGCAAGTTCTCCCTGTGTCTGCGTGGGTTTCCTCCGGGTACTCCGGTTTCCTCCCACACTCCAAAGACATGCTGGTAGGTTAATTGGCTTCTGTCCAAAATTGGCCCTAGCTTATGAGGGGGGACCTTGGATTGTGGGTTCCTTGAGGGTAGGGACTGATGTGTAAGTGTACAATGTACAGGGATAGGGACAATTGTAGACACTCTCTCAGGTTGAACTGGTTTGACTGGTGTCTTTATTCAACCTTACTATGCATCAGCGATCTCCTGTGCATCCGGTGTTCAGTCACTTACAGTCCCACCCGGCTCATATGATGGATAGAACAATGGGCCAATGCCGGGCCAGGGGGGCGGTACTGTGTGTGACTGAGCACCGGATACACAGGACATCGCGGCTGTATGTAATCCAGCTGTGCTCGTCCCCTCCTTTCACTCAGGAATCGGCAGCAGGGATCGGCGTATAACACGCACACACGATTTCCCCCTGATTTGGATTTGGATTTCTCTTCTGTTCACTTTTTTTTTTTTTTACAAATTTTCTTAAATTGATAAAGATAAACTTTTCTATGTCTGAAAGCATTCTACATTTACAGCATTTTTCACACCTGTCTAAAACAGTGTATGTGCACAGCAGGTACCAAATACCTAAGCTCTGGAGCTGTGTTGATACAGCTATGCAGACTCAGGAGCTTGAGGTCAGACAACTGACTGAGCAGCAACAATCAGACCTTAGCTGTCAAAGTAAGTAAAAACAAATAAATGGGTGAAATATAAATCTTTCATAAATCTGTGCAATTACAATAATTTAGGAACGAACATTCAGATTCTTGTCACAACATGAATGGTCCTTTTTAAAATAAAATTTATAGCAACCAATCATATCGTAGTTGACATTATTCATGTGAAAGGTGCAGGATTATAAAATGATAAAAGATGAACATATTGTTGAGGGCAAACCCCTTGCATTTGATTTTTGAAACTTTGCCGTTGATGTCTGCATGCCATATGAAGGCCACCACTGAAAATCTCCATGAATTGTGGTTTCCCTAAAGTCACTTTCCAAGTGTTTAGATACAGCGCCTTGAAAAAGTATTCCTACTCCTTGAAATTTTACACATTTTGTCATGTTACAACCAAAAACCTAAATGTATTTTATTGGGATTTTATGTGATAGACCAACACAAAATGGCACATAATTGTAAAGTGGAAGGAAAATGATAAAAAAAAAAATTATTCTGACTACAATCTAGTGGAACCAATTGCCTTCAGAAGTTACCCAATTGCTAGATAGAGTCCACCTGCGTGCAATTTAATCTCAGTATAAATACAGCTGTTCTGTGAAGCCCTCAGAGGTTTGTTAGGGAACCTTAGTGTACAAACAGCATCATGAAGGCCAAGGAACACACCAGCTAGGTCAGGGATAAAAGTTGTAGAGAAGTTTAAAGCAGGGTTAGGTTATAAAAAAAAAATCCCAAGCTTTGAACATCTCACGGAGCACTGTTCAATCCATCATCCGAAAATGGAATGAGTATGGCACAACTGCAATGAAAACAGAAAATGGATCCCGCGCCTCCTAATTTCTAAACTAGGTTCCTAAGCTGCTTTATGAGTGAACCAAACCACATAAGTCCATATATATGTGATTCTTGTGACCGATTTTTCCAAACCATCAATGGGAAACTTTCACCACATTATGGATATCACCGGGAAAAGTGCTAAAAAAAAAAACTGGGTGTCAGTTTACCAGATGAAGCTGACCTAATTAGTGAAAAAAAGGTCAAGCAGGCTTTTGCAAGACAATCCTTGCTGTGTTGGAGAAATCTGTGGATCAGATACCCAGTCCCCAGCATATGGAGCTCATGGATATATAAATTAAATGAAATGAAATGGAATATGAAACAAAATGCAGAGGAACCAAAAATAGTGTAATCCCGTTTATTTTAAAAGGTTAAAAACAAGAAAAATGCCATATGGCTGCTTACATATCTTGTGCCATGGCACTGAGGCTGAAAAGCGCTGCTTATTTGACTGATATCCCACAGTATTGCACTGACAAGCGGCGTGCGTTCCACCTACGACGGGGAGACAACCACAGGGACCGGATATGACGTAATTGCGTGACCAAAGAACCGCCTCGACGTACGTTTCGTGTGAACACGTCTTCAGGAAGACGCTCAAAGGTTCCCCATTGATGGTTTGGAAAAATCGGTCACAAAATCACATATGTATGGACTTTTGTTGTTTGGTTCACTCATAAATGTTATTTAATTTAAGATATGTACACTGATTTTGATTGATACACCTAGATAGGCTTTCACGGTGTAAGCACTTTATTGGTATTTATTATATGCGATTTGCCAGTTCACAGGTATAAAAAAATAAAAATAAATTGTGGTTCTATAGGAGGGCTGGTGTATTTACTTATTCAGTGGTAGGGTTTAAATGAATGCAGTTTCTGTTTGTTATGAAATTTTGTATATATTTTATATGGTGTGATAGCACATACCTTTGATTGGTTATTGGAATACATGTGGATACTGTTAAGATTTATATTTTTATAAGTCTATTATTTTGTATATATATATATATATATATATATATATATATATATATATATATATATATATATATATATATATATATATATATATATATATATATATATTAGGGCTCGACAAACCCCAGGCGCCAGGTCGCCAATGCGACCAGAAATCGCGACCTGGCGCCTAAGCTGCCACCAGCCCACTCACTATCGATGCCCCAGACATGCAGCAGCATTAACACTGACTGCCATCCTCCTCCCTCCTTCGCACTCAGCAGCACCGCGCTGTGTGTGAAACTGACACGCAATGGAGAGAGGAGGATCTGTCAGCCTGATGTCGGGTGGACGGGACCCAGCAAGCTATCAAACACCAGCCAATGGGATCTGGGCGGGCCGCTACGTGTATGTGGCCGCCCCTTTTCTTAAGCAGCCCAATCGTTGGCTGGTGTTTGATAGCTGCTGAGTCCCGCCCACCCCGACATCAGGCTGAAATCTGACATATCCGCCTCTCTGTTACTTGTCAGTTTCACACCCCGGCAGGGTCCCGCCAGCTCCTCTGTTACATTTCAGTAACAGAGTGCTCCGTGTGAAACCTGCCAGTGCCAATCAGTGCCACCGCCAATCAGTGCCACCTGCCACCAATCAGTGCCACCTGCTAGTGCCAACCAGTGCCACCTCCAATCAATACCACCTGCAACCAACCAACCAGTGCCATCTGCCACCGCCAATCAGTGCCAGCGCCAACCAGTGCCACCTGCCAGCGCCAACCAGTGCCGCCTGCCAGCACCAGTGCCACCGCCAATCAGTGCCACCTGCCACCGCCAATCAGTGCCAGTGCCACCTGCCAGGGCCAACCAGGGCCACCTGCCAGTGCCAATAGTGCCACCTGCCAGTTTCAAACCAGTGTCACCTGCCAGTTCCAACTAGTGTCACCTGTCAGTTCCAACTAGTGTCACCTGCCAATGCCAACTAGTGTCACCTGCCAATGCCATCTGGCAGTTCCACGTGCCTTCCAGTGGCAACCAGTGCCACCTGCCAGTGCCAGCCAGTTCTATCTGTTGCCTGCCTTACTCTTTCTGGTCAGCCCATAACCCTGATGTAACAGCGTTTCAATGGAGTTATTGACTGGTTGCTCCATTGTGAGTTAGGGATAGGGGTGAAATGAGTGGCCTTACCCCCGGAGCTGAAAAAAAAAACTGGCTCCTAACTTTTTTAACTGGCTCCTAAATTCAAAGCAAATTTGTCAACCCGTTATATATATATATATATATGCGATTCGTTTTAACAATCTATGTGGGTACTGCTAAGATTCACATGTATATGCATTTTATAAGTCAATTATAGTTTACCAGATATCAGGCAGGCTGGTTGTCACAAAAAAATAAATTAATAATTTTTTTTTGGTTTGTTAGACCAATTAGCGCCCCCTACCAACCTCTCCAAATATGGCACAACTGCAAACCTACCAAGAAATGGTCGGTCACCTAAATTGACAGGCCGGGCAAAGAAAGCATTAATCAGAGCTCAGCTCAGATGGGAGAATCTGTCCACAGGACAACTATTAGTCGTGCGCTCCACAAATCTGGCCTTTATGGAAGAGTGGCAAGAAGAAAGCCATTGTTGAAAGAAGGCCATAAGAAGTCCAGTTTGCAGTTTGCAAGAAGCCATGTGGGGGACACAGCAAACATGAGGAAGAAGGTGCTCTGGTCAGATGAGACCAAAATGAAACGTTTTGGCCTAAAAGCAAAACGCTGTGTGTGGCAGAAAACTAACACTGCACATCACTCTGAACACACCATTCCCACCATGAAACAAGGTGGTGGCAGAATCATGTTGTGGGGATGCTTTTCTTCAGCAAGGACAGGGAAGCTGGTCAGAGTTGATGGGAAGATGGATGGAGCCAAATACAGGGCAATCTTAGAAGAAAACCTGTTAAAGTCTGCAAAAGACTTGAGACTGGGGCGGAGGTTCACCTTCCAGCAGGGCAATGACCCTAAACATACAACCAGAGCTACAATGGAATGGCTTAGAGCAGGGATATGCAATTAGCGGACCTCCAGCTGTTGCAGAACTGGAAGTCCCATGAGGCATAGCAAGACTTTGACAGCCACAAGCATGACACCCAGAGACAGAGGCATGATGGGACTTGTAGTTTTGCAACAGCTGGAGCTCCGCTAATTGCATATCCCTGGTTTAGATCAAAGCATATTCATGTGGTAGAATGGCCCAGTCAAAGTCCAGGCCTAAATTCAATTGAGAATCTGTGGCAAGACTTGAAAATAGCTGTTCACAGAGGCTCACCAGCCAATCTGTTCAAAGCTGGTAGAGACATGCCCAAAAATGACTTGCAGCTGTAATTGCAGTGAAAGGTGGTTCTACAAAGTACTGACACAGGGTGGCTGAATACAAATTTACACCACACCTTTCACATTTATTTTAAAATCCATTTACCATTTTCCTGCCGCTCCACAATTATGTGCCACTTTGTGTTGGTCTATCACATGAAAACCCAATAAAATACAATTCCATTTTTGGTTGTAACATGACAAAATGTGGAAAAGTTCAAGTTATATGAATACTTTATCAAGGCACTATACACATCTTTCAGACATATTCCCTCTCTTCATTCACAGAGAATTGTCATGAAGGAAGCATCTCAGAAGTGAATGTAGGTCACCCTAGTGAAAGGACACCTTGCCTCCATGCTTATGTAGACATCAGCGGCATTTACACAGTAAGGTTAAGGGGGGTTTGGGATAGGTTCACACCTTTGCGTCTGCATTTTCCTGCTTTTTTGATGCATGATTTAATGCACCAACATGCCTTTTTAGTGTGTTTTCATGTGTACTGCGTTTTTTTTCTTTTGGACAAGTAGTAGTAAAGGTTGCTAGGGGATGAAGTTTTTTGTCGCATGCAAAAACTAATGTTATATGCAATTTCAAGCTCTTCCATTGAAGTCTATTATGCCAAAAACACACCTGTACTATTTTTCCTCAAAATACAGCAGTGCAGAGGTGTGAATGGGCTTTATAGAAAAGAATAGCAATCCACATGTGCCTTAAATCTAAGAGGTGCAAACAGGGCCTTAGTACCTCTTCAAAGACTTTCTTCTCAGCAATCTGAGGACAGACTGTTTCCTCCATAGCAGTTCCGTCAGTTGTTGTAATTTGTTCATCCCTAGATGTCACCTCAGCCAGCTGCTTTTTTGCCGCTTCAAGTTGAACTTGCAGAGAATCCCGTTGATTTGTCAGTCTTTGTACAAGGATTTTGGCTTCGTTGAACTTGTATGTAACGAATGCCCTCTCTCTCCTCTGCGTAGTCTGAAACTCAACCATCTCACTGTGACTTTTCCGCAACATTGCATTACTCTGTTCCAAGGCCGCTGGGAGAGAAAAGAAGAAACCCATCAGAACATTTAAAAGGAAAGTATATAGTGTATTTTTTTCTTATTTACTGTAAAGCTATTTTTTTATGCAACTAATGCCGTGTACACACGATCAGACTATCAGGCGGACTTAGTCTGGCGGACAAACCGCCGTAAAGTCCGCCGGACTGTCCGAACGAGAGGACCTGCCCACATAGTCCCCCGGATTATCCACCGTACTTTTGAAATGAACGGACTTGCCCACACACACGGAGGAAAGTCCGTTCATTTTGAGCGCGGCTCCAGATAGCCGGGATCTGCAAAGGAAGCGTCATTGGCCCCCGTCCCCTGGTGTGGAGTTAAAGGGGAAGCCAGAGGATGCTGGGACTGTGACATCATAATGGGCGGGGACATCATCCGGCGATGTCCCTATATAAGTCGCAGCACCCCGCGTGCCTGTCATTGTGGCCAGAGACAGCACCGAGGCAACAGCTCAAGAAGAGAAGAACAGAAAGCGGTGACGACGACGAAGACACCGGAGACGCCGACGAAGACACCGGCGATAGAAGACCGGGCCACCGCTTGTAAAAGAGCTAGAAGGCGGCGCAGAGGCCCGGCAAGAAGAACCGAAGAGGGGGACAAGACCCCCGAAAGTCGGAAGAAGAGGGCGGCGATGAAGAAGAAAGCCGTGCTCCTCCGCTAGTAAAACAGCTAGCAGAAGATAGCGGAGGAGTCCGGCGAGAAGACCCCCCCCCCAAGACGGAAGAAGACCCCCGGAGCTGTGCAATAAACTATTTTTTAACCCTTGTTTGTTGCGTTTTTTCTTTTACATTTTTTTCCACAGGTGAATGGGTATGGGGTACATTGTACCCCATACTCATTCACATAGGGTGGGGGGCCGGGATCTGGGGGCCCCCTTATTAAAGGGGGCTCCCGGATTCTGATAAGCCCCCCGCCCGCAGAACCCGACAACCAACGGCCAGGGTTGTCGGGAAGAGGCCCTTGTCCTCATCAACATGGAGACAAGGTGCTTTGGGGTTCGGGGGCTGCGCACCCCCTTCCCCAAAGCACCCCCATGTTGAGGGCACGCGGCCTGGTATGGCTCAGGAGGGGGGGGGGGCGCTCGCTCGTTCCCATCCCCTTTCCTGACCGGCCGGGTAGCGTGCTCGGATAAGGGTCTGATATGGACCTGGGGGGGACCCCCATGCCGTTTTTTTGGCGTAGGGCTTCCCCTTTAACTCCATACCAGGTGACGGGGCCAGCGACGCGTCCTTCGCTGGTCCCGGCTACCTGGAGCCGCGCTCAAAATTAACGGACTTTTCTCCGTGCGGGAAAAGTCTGTTCATTTCAAAAGTACGGCGGACTAGCACACACACGGCCGTATTGTTCGCCGGACATATTTTGGTGCAAAACTACTTTCTTAGTCCGCCGGACTTTTCCACCGGATTGTTTGATCGTGTGTACGCGGCATTACAGGTTTTCTTTCATGCGCTTGTTCTTCCCTTATTATAGGTGTTATTTATAGAAATTTTGTTGATTAACCACTGGGGGATGAAAACAGTCAGTCAATCTGCAATTATTCAGATTCCCTGGTCAATGAGACTCACTTTGTCCATCCAGGCCATTGTGAATATGGCTGTGTAAAGCCTGTGCAAATCTATGACAGGCTAGCTGAAGCTGTGGCTGTATGGGTATATATGCAATTTATATGGGACCTAAGCAAAGAGGGCCTGCGCTCGGCAGTGTGCAAGTCCAAATACACATATAAACAGTGGGATTTGCTTATATACCTTTACATCGGCGGTTACAGCCAGTCTGAAATTGACATGTACAGGTTGGCTTTCTCCTATATTATCCACTGAAATGATGTAGCGGAAGCATGGTCCGATTTGTTCCAACAGGGGAAAAAAAAATGCTTCCTGATCCTCTAGGCAACCAGATAGTCCCTAGATCAATAATGTCTGGTGTCATTACCTTTATTACTGATGTGTTGTGTCTCACCAATCATGTCATTTTGTGCCTATTTTCTACTATATACTAGGGCTGTTACTGATTAAAATTTTCGTGTTCAATTAATTGATTTTTTCTTTAATCGATTAATTATAACGCAAATACAGATCCAACTTCTTTTAGCTGATCTCCTTGCATTGCAACTCTGCATTAGTCAGTGGTAAATAGGGGTGCAACGGATCAAAAAACTCACGGATCGGATCATTCCTCAGATCAGAGTCATGGATCGGATGAGCAAAAGAACAAAAAACAAAACAAAAAAGACAAGACAAATCTTGTTACACCCACCGGAGTTTTAGATGTCACAGTTATTTTCATCACAAAACTGAGCTTATATGCTTAAATACAGTATTTGTAAATCCGACAGACTGTTTAAATGTTAAATTTTAAAAGCAGCAGCAAACCTGCTAACCTTATATGGCTGCTAATGTGAAAGAACATAAATGTGTAAATCAGAGGTGTTCTGTCACAGTAGCAACCATGTAAGGTCAGCAGGTTTGCTGCTGCTTTTAAAATGTAACATCTAAACAGGCCGTCGGATTTACAAATACTGTATTTTAGCATATAAGCTCCATTTTGTGTTGAAAATAACAGTGAAATCGAAAACTCTGGTGGGTGTAACAAGATGTCCACTTGCCCCCTTCTCACTCTATCATTACTGTGCAGGAGTGTGGGGTGTAGCAAGATGGCGGCGACAAAAAGTCACTTCCTGACGAGACAGTGGCCGCCACCGGGTGTACCAAGATGGCCGCCGCTCCGAAGCTAGGCCGAAGCCGCGGCCTTTCCAAAGTCACGCGATCAGCGGTTGACCCATTCGGATTACGGATCGGTGACGATCCGTTGCACCCCTAGTGGTGAATGTGGTATACACTATATACAATCACCCGACACTAGTTAGTTTCCACAATCCATGACAACTTCACAGTTCACACAAATAAGTTTTAAATTCAAACTGTAGCACTGACGCAAGTAATTTTTTTAAATAAACTTTAATAAATAGTAGAAAGTTAGTTTAAATTTAATTATAAAACTTATATAGTATATTGACTGTCAGTCACTTTATAGTAGGCAAGTAGGCAAGTAGGCATCACTTTAGCCAGTTATGCATACATACCAGAGTGTTTACTTTTTTTTTTTTTACAACAATGTTAAAAACAGAGGTTATCAAATTTCCTCACTGTCCAGGCTGTCCAATGACGTCACAGGCATCGATGTCACCGGACCCCCTTCCCTTCGTTAGCAGACAGAGGCAATTGGGGAAGGGGGGGTCCGGTGACGTTGATGTCCGTGACATCACCGGATCTCCGACAGAACACCCTGAAAACCTGGAGGCTGGCGGAGAGGAGAGTACCAATCAAAAGAATTAATTAATCGAGGAATTCATCTTTAATTTTCCCAGCCCTACTATATACCAATGGTATGGTGTTTGCTATATGCTGTATTCGATTTCAGAAATTTCCTGAAGAATGTATTAAAAATTATCTTTAGCTTTCGTTATTATCATATCATCATAGTAGGTAAGGTTGAATAAAGACAATAGTTCATCCAGTTCAACCTGTGTAGGTGTACGCGTGTCAGTGTTTAGAATTATTTACCATATCTCTGTATGTTCCTTAAGATGCACATCTAGAAGTCTCTTAAAACTATCAATATTCCACTGCAGCCACCACCAACTGCGGAAGAGTGCCACATACCTGTGGCCCCGACAGTGAAAGACCCCCTTTGCAGTTTAAGGTTAAACCAATTCTCTTCTAATCCCAATGTGTGGCCCCGTGTCCTCTTACATTCCCTGAGACTGAAAATGTTTTTTCTTATGCTAGGATCACCATTGGCGTATTTGTAAAATCACTATGATGTCTCCTCTCAAGTGTCTTTTCTCCAGTGAGAATAAGTTAAGGATTTGCAGTCTTTCCTCATAATTTAGATCCTCCAGTCCCCCTATTAGTTTTGTTGTCCTTCTTTGGACTCTCTCCAGTTGCAGCAAATTCTGAGGACTGGTGACCAGAACTGGACGGAGTAGTCTAGATGTGATCTAACCAATGTTTTATAAAGTGACAGTATTATTGTTCCATCTCTGGAGTATATCCTTTTTTTTATGCATGCTAATATTCTGCTTGCTTTGGTAGCTGCAGCTTGACATTGCATGCTATTGCTCAATCTGTCATCTACTAGGAACCAAAGATCTTTCTCCATCCTTGAGTAGTTTGCATTTGTTTGTTTTTTACCATCAAATGCATTACTTTACGTTTCTCAACATTAAACCTCATTTACCATGTAGTTGCCCACTCCAATATTTTATTCAGGTCTTTCTGCAAAATTTCTATTTATCTTGATGTGAAGTTATTGCCCTGCTTAAAGAGGGATAAAAGCCTGTCAAAAAAACACCCTGCAGGACAAAGGCATAATGAGCCAATATGCATACCCGGTTTCCCCTAAAATAAGACCTAGCCTGATTGTCGGTGTTGGCTGCAATATAAGCCCTACCACCCAAATAAGCCCTACTCTGTTTCCTCAAAAATAAGCCCTACCCTGAAAAGAAGACCTACAAGGACTTTAACTAGGGCTTATTTGGGGGGTAGGGCTTTTATTGCAGCTATCACCGACAATCACACTAGGTCTTATTTTAGGGGAAACAGGGTAGCATACTAGCTCATTATGAATTACTCACCTGAGATCGAAGCCCCCCCCCCGAAGCGACCCCCCAAAGCGACCCTCTGAGTGACTTCCGGGTATCGCTGAGCAGCGATGGAGTCACTCCGGCGCACGCGCGTGGGAGCCATCAGTGACGGCATGATCGCCTTCACTAACGGCACACTCAGTGCGCCTGCACCATTGTCTACAGTGCACATGTGCAGTAGATATCGGTGCCCATTTTTTAGGAAAATATCTCCTCAACCATGTAGATTAAGGAGATATTTATTGCACCTACAGGTAAGCCTTAATCTAGGTTTACAACCCCTTTAATTTTGCATTGTCCGCAAAAACTGAGTTTGAGCTACCGTATTTATCGGCGTATAACACGCACCTTCATTTTAAGAGGGAAGTTTCAGAAAAAAATAAAAAAAAATTAAATAAACAACTTTGAAGCAAATTAAGGGTCAGTGCCTATTAATGCAGCCTCACCATCTCCCATCAATGCAGCCTGATCAATGGCCATCTGCAGCCCATCTCCCATTAATGCAGTTTTTCAGCCTCAATGCCCATCTGCAGCCTCACCATCTCTCATCAAAGCAGCCTGAACCGTGCAGGAAATCACTGAGCCATCCTCTCCTGTTTACTCGGCTCTCACACACACACAGTCTGGCCTCCGCCATCGGTATTGGACCAGCTCCTGCGATAGACAGAACACTGGTACAATGCCGGTGGCAGAGGCGGGACTGTGTGTGTGACGTGAGAGCCAAGTGGGAGAGTAAACAGGAGATGACAGCTCTGAATTTCTGGCAGCGCTCATCCCCCTCCTCGGTATGCCATCACCATATAACACGCACCCGTTATTTTCCCCCTATTTGCAGGGGAAAAAGTGGGTGTTATACACCGATAAATACGGTATTTATCCCATACTCTATATCATTTATTAATAAAATTGGTCCCAAGACAGAACCCTGGACACGCCCCTATAACCAGTTTTTAACCCAAGAACAAACCTTATGGTCCATGTCTGCAGACCTCAGCTTGAAGATTAAGCATTTATGGGGGACTGTTTTGAATGCTTTTTCAAAATCCAGGTAAACTAAATCCACAGGCCTTCCCCTGTCTAGATGGCAGCTCACTTCCTCGTAGAATGTTAGCATATTGGTCTGGCAAGAACAACCTTTTTTGTAAACCCATGCTGAAGACTACTTAAGATATTTTTTTCCTCAGTAAATTCTTGTATATAGTCCCTTATCATCCCCTCCATTAATTTACCAACGATTGATGTTAGGCTAACTGGCCTGTAGTTCCCAGGAATTTGTCTCTGTCCTTTTTTAAATATTGGTACCACATCGGCTTTTCTTCATATCAGCTGGTATCAATCCTGTCAGTATGCTGTCCGCAAAGATTAGGAACCATGGTCTGGCTATAACCTAATATCCAGCAATTCTGCCACAATTGAACACGTACAGTCACCTCCTGTATCAGGGTGAAACATTCTGTCTCATCTATGTAACTATCTTAAAAATGTGCTTCTATGTTGTCACCCTGTTATGGTGCTCTTCTGATGGAGAACAAAAGCGGTTGTTCTGATTGTTTAGGATATACGGCACATTAGAAAACTTCTTCATGGAGGCACTCTAATACAGGGAGGGAGTGTTACAGGCCAGATTACTAGGTTAAAGAGAGAAGAAGAAGGAAAAAAAAAAAAAACACACCCTAAAAAGTGTGTGTGCGTTTCATTGAGTGACCACGTGTCCTCTTGAACAAATGGAGACTGAACAGGTTCCTCCCTATGCTAGAATCACCATTAGGATATCTGCATATTGTGAACATATCCCCTCTTAAAGGCCTTGTCTCTGGAGAGAATAAGATTAAGGTTTGTAGTCATTCCTCATCACGGAGGTCCTCCAGAAGATTGGTGACCAGAACTGGACAGTATACTCAAGAACCGGAGTTTTGTAAAATGGTAAAATTATAGTGCTCACTTCAGTAGATACTTTTTAACCCCTAGCCGCTGACGGTATGAAAATATATGGCCTCTCGATGGGAGGGAATGCTAGCTAGCTAGCAGAGCTACATTTTTTATTTTATTTTGTTAACCACTGTAAGAGGCTCTTCAGCTTACTGTGATAGCATTCCACCTGTTCTGAGCTAATATGAGTGAAAATGGCATTCTTGCATTCAACAGGCTATGTGCTCACCCTTTAAAAAAAAAAAACACACACACACACACACACACACACACACACGGAGAGAGGCGACTCTGGGTGCAGCTATAGAACATGTTTAATAGACACTTAACATAGGCAATTCACATTTGAGAAGTCGTAATCAGGCATTAGCTTTATTTTACTGATTTCCCATAATCAAGTAATTAACTTATATAGTTGGACAGTTGGGCCATTATTAGTAGCAAAAGTATATACAAAAAAAAAAAAAAATACACAGATGTACATACATGTACTTCTATACACAAGCATATCTGTGATAGTCATGGTGTTGATAGATGATTAAACATGGGAATAAGGGAAGGGAAAAATTGGAATGAGGATTAATTCCAAAGGAAATGGGACTGGGATCAGGAAGGAATTTTTTGCCCCTGCTTTAGCAAATTGGATCATGCTCTGCTGGGATTTTTCGCCTTCCTTTGAATCAACTGTGGGTATAGAATTGGGTATATGGGATTGTATGATTTTTTTTTTTTGTGGTTGAACTGGATGGACTTGTGTCTTTTCAACCTATGTAACTATGTAAGCAATCATATTCTTCCTGGTCAGCATTAGCATAGCCAATGCAAAATAGGCATTGATTAGGTGTAACACACTGCATATAAGCAATATGTACACAACCATACATATATTTGTACATAGATCCTACCTGGAAATAGAATCAAATATTGATAAATACCGGTAGTGGGTCAAGGAGACTACAAGTAAAAGGAAGATGGGCTCTAAGATTGAACGAATACCCACCATCCCCAAAAGGAAGACCAACCTGAGAAAAAGTAAAGTATAGATATAAAAATAGGATTTTTGTACTCACCGAAAAATCCTTTTCTCTGAAGTTCATTGACGGACACAGCTCCATTAATCTTGACCGTAGGGTTATTAGATCACTTTCAAGAGAGGACTAGGCAGAACATGTAATACATGTGAAAAACAGAACTGTACAGTTCCGCCCAGGGGGTGGTCCCTCTGGTAATAACCCAACTTCCTGCAGCTCAGTACATCAACAAGCAGTATAATGTAAATCAATAGGAGGGGAGGGTGCTGTGTCCATCAATGAACTTCAGAGAAAAAGGATTTTACGGCGAGTACAAAATCCTATTTTCTCTTTCGTTCACTGACAGACACAGGTCCATTAATATTGACGTCTCCAAGCAGTGTCATAACGAGGGGTGGGAACATCAACATAACTTCACCCACAACCAGAGGTACTCCCTAACGGGAGGAGTCACCATCTCAACCAACCGCAATAGAACTTGTGGTCAACATTTGCAGCAGAGTGCATTGACAATCAAAAAGGTAACTTTCTCTTAAGAAGAAGAAGAAAGTGTAAAATTGCAACATTACACGGCCGCCTTCAAAGACTTTGTGGCCAAAGCAGGCATCAGAAGATGCGCTTACATCAACTTTGTAGAAATTTGTAAAAATGTGAACGGACGACCAAGTCGCCTCCTCGCACACCCGAGCGACTGATGCTTGATGTCGGAAGGCCCAAGAGGTCCCAATTGCCCTGGTGGAATGGGCCATGACAGGCAAGGGGGGCACCTGCCCCTTCAAGGCGTAAGCCTGGACCACGATCTGTCTGATCCACCTGGAAATGGTGGACGAAGAGACTGCCAGTCCTTTTTTCAGACCAGTTACCGAAACAGAGTCTGACTTCCGGAAGGGAGTCATGGCAGACAGATATACCCTTAGAACCTGGACAACGTCCAGGGAATGGAGGGCCACCTCCTTGGGGTGTGTCGGTTTTGGACACAGAGATGCTAACACAATGTCTTCATTGAGGGGAAAAGCCGAAACCATCTTTGGCAGAAAACAAGGTTGCGGACGCAACACCCCCTTATCCTTGTGGATAACTAGATAGGGAGACTTGCAAGACAAGGCCACCGGTTCAGAAACCCTCCTGGCAGATGTAATGGCCACTAGAAAGACCACTTTCTGAGAGAGCGTCAAAAGGAAGACTAGGACTGACTACATGCCGCACCCCTTGTATAAAAAGGTGCTCACTAAAGAGTGAGATGCCAGGGGTCATTGGAAAAAGACAGCCGAGGCCGATATCTGTCCCTTAATGGTGCTTAAGGCCATTTTCTGGTCTACCCCACGCTGTAAGAACAGCAAGACCCTGGACACCGAGTAGGTGCGTGGACGCCACCCCATCGCCTCACACATGGAGATATAAGCCTTCCACGTACGATGGTATATCTTCCGAGAAGAAGATTTGTGCCCTCAACATAGTGGAAATCACAGAGTCAGACAGACCTCGGTTCCTTAGCACCTGGCTTTCAAACAGCCATACCATTAAAACCAGGGACGGTAAAGCAGGATGCAGTATCAGACCTTTTGACAGAAGGTCTTCTCACATCGGTAAATCGCCAAGGAGCATCTGCCATCAGGCGTACCAAGGACACCGAGGCCAACCTGGGGCAATCAGTATCACTGGAATCCCTTCGTCTTCCACTCTGCGGAGCAGACGTGGTAACAGTTTTAGCAGAGGAAAGGCGTAAATCAGACAGTACTGCTCCCATGGAGCCACCAACGCGTCTGGCGCATCCGTCCAGGGATCTCTCGTCCTGGAAACGAACCTCTGCACCTTTTCGATTGAGCTGAGAGGCCAAGAGAGCCACATCTGGTGTGCCCCACCGCAGGCAAAGAAGCCTGAACACTTCCTGATGCAGTGACCACTGTCCTGTGTCCAGCAACTGGTGACTTAGATAGCCCGCCTGCCAGTTTTCTACTCCCGGGATGTATATGGCCGACAGAGCCGGCATGTGACGCTCTGCCCACCGAAGGTCGTGAGCGACCTCCCGCACTGCAGCCAAGCTCCTTGTTCCTCCTTGATGGCTGACATATGCCACCACCGTGGAGTTGTCTGACTGGATCCTGATCGGACGTCCTCGTAATCTCATTGACCATGTGGAGAGGCTTAGCCTAATTGCTCGACGTTCTACCACACTGATCGGCAACTGGGATTCCTCCCTCGACCAGAGGCCCTGGGTCGATTGTACTCCCAGTACTCCACCCCAGCCGGTCAGGCTGGCGTCCGTTGTGATCGCTGTCCAATGAAGAGGTAGGAATGATTTCCCGGACCAAAGGGCTGGAGATCTCAGCCACCAGAGAAGAGAGTCCCTGACTAACTGGCTCAGCTGAATCTGCCGATCCAGGGATAACAGAGATTTGTCCCATTTTGCCAATATCTCCTTCTGCAAGACTCTGGTGTGAAATTGGGTTTATGGTACCGCCTCGAAGGAGGCCACCATGAGGCCCAGGACTCGCATGCAGAAGCGCAGAGATGACCACCTGCGGTTCATCAACAGCTTCACCGTGGTTCTGAGAGTCTGCAGTTTGTCTGAAGGGAGAAACACTCTCGCTTCCACGGAGTCCAGCATTAAGCCTAGGTACTCCAGTCGTTGAGTTGGCACAAGTACCGACTTTTTGAGGTTCAACACTCACCCAAAATTCCTGCAGGGTTTGCATGGTGATCGCCAAATCATCCCTTAATTCTGAGGCGGAAGCTGCTCTCAGAAGGAGATCGTCTAGGTAACCCACGATTGCGATCCCATGTCGCAACAATGGCAAAATTAGAGCCAATACCTTGGCAAAGAATCGGGGTGCTGAACCCAAGCCAAAGGGGAGAGCCACAAACTGGTAGTGGTCTTCCCCTACTGAAAATTGCAGAAACCTCTGAAGCCTGGGGCATATGGGTATGTGCAGGTAAGCGTCCTGGATATCCAGGGAGTGCCCCTGATGGAGTGCAGCGACTACGGAGCGAACGGATTCCATTCTGAACCTCTGTACTTTCACAAAGCAATTGAGGGCTTTTAGGTCCAAGATTGGATGTACCCTTCCTTTTTGGGATTACAGATTGGAATAGAATCCCTGAAACATTTCCGTTTCTGGAACAGGCACCATCACCCCGCTGCTGAGCAGGTCCCTTACTGCCCCAAACAGGGCCTCCCGGCGAGCTGGGCGTAAGGGTATGCTAGAGGGGAAAAAATCAGTTTGGTGGCCAAGAGGAACTCTACCTTGTAGCCCAATGAAATCAGTTTGCAGACCCATTGGTCAGACAGCCAAAAGGCCCACCGGGCAGCAAACTCCCGAAGGCGACCCCCCACCCGTGTGATGGGCGGGGGCAAACCTTCATACAGTAGCACTTTTGCTCACTGGCTTGCGAGTCCAGGGATGCTTCTGTCCCTCAGTAGTCGCCCTGTCGGACTGGGAGCGTTTTGCTGAAGCCCTGGGCGCACGAAAAAGCCTTGAACGGGAAATTAGTGCCCTTGCCTGCGGCGTGGCTCCTTACCCTTCCTGGACTGTGGGAGCAAAGTGCTCTTCTTACCTGTGACATTCTTAATAATGTCATCCAGCGAGGCTTCAAATAGCTGCTCACCAAGGAAGGGTAAATCCGTCAAAGCTTTTTTTAGATGCCTGGTCCGCAGACCAACATTTCAGCCAGATCAGCCCCCGCAGCACCACTGCTGATACTGATGCTCTAGAGAGCAAGGGAAGCGTATCTAGGGCCACGTCACAGACATACTTAAGGCCGTGCACTAACTGGTCCGCTAGTTCCACGCAGACAGAAGACTGCTATTTCTCCAATTCACAGTGCAATCGTTTTGCCCACTCAGCAAGTGTCTGCAACACCAATTCTGTGACCCCCACTATCGTAAACATGGACCGGGCCACTGCCTCGGCCTGTCGGTAGGGTCCTTAAATGCAGGAGTCCATTCTACCAGGATCGTGGTTGCTTTGTTTAACCTGGATACTGGGGGGTCCACGACCGGGGGAGCCGACTATTTTTTTTTTAAGAAGGCTCTCCTCAAAGGGGTAGCGCACCACCATTCTTTTTGGGACCGAAAAGGTCTGTTGTGGGCTTCCCCATTCCTTGTATATGAACTTATTGAAATAAGTCAGATACGGAAATACCTTCAGTGTATGGGCTGGCTTACGAGACCCAAAGGGGACCTCTACCCGAGCAGAGGATCCTGCTGCATCCTGTATTTTGAGGGTGTCACGCACAGCTGTGATAAGTGCTCAAACTAGCGCTTTGTCTTGCGCGGACCCGGAATCCTCACTGTCTGATCAGTCCTGGTTAGCGTCCTCTGACACATCAGAGCAGAGAGTCCGAGTCAGCACTCTCCCCGGGGCGCTACTTTTTACTGCCTTTGCGCCCGCACACAGCCTCCACCCTGGCAACGAACGTGTCAAGGACCGCCGACAAAGCGTCCATAGGCCCTGCACTGTTTGCAAACGAGCCAGTTGCAATTGCAGGGAGGTCTGGGGAAGAAATGCCAGTTTCTAATGCCATGATGACCCACCCTGTCTGCCACCCTTCTAGCTGCTGCAGACTGAGGGGTTGCCACCACAGGACTCACCACCCTGACCGAACATTGGGCTGTTACAGATGCCCATGTCCAGTGTCAGCTCCCAGGTGTCCAGAACAAAAAAAAAATGCGCTGTTCTGAGGTACGGGAATCAGCGCTGTGGAGAAAAAAAATGCGCTGAGGTTACAAGAAAATTTGCCGCCGGGTGACCTGTATAGAGAAAAATCACAGGGAAAATGGCTGAACTTTGAGAAAATGGCCGCTGACCATGCTTCTCAGAGACTAACAGAAAATGGCCGACGAACAACAGTACACAGATAATGGCGGCAGTCAGCGATATGGCAGCAGCACATGCAGAGCCCACAGACACCAGCAGAGTGACCAAAGACAAAGGTTTTACTACCTGCTAACTTTATGTGTGAACGCGCACAAGTGCTACTCCTCTGAAAGGCAATCAGGTAGGTAGTGAAGAGGCGGTATGTTGCCCTCTCACTACCCGCATTTGCGACACAGTAGTCATGCAAGTAGAGGTTTAAATCAGGTGTGAGGAGGCGATACTGTGACTGGTGATCTTTGACTACTCCCGTGTTGTTCAGGTAGATCTCTACCCTCCCTAAGGTTGCCTACCCCTGCCTTAAAATATGACCATAAGGGCAAAAAACACCCTTGGATCTCAATAGGGCCTCCAGGTTCTGTATAATAGCACCTGCTACGATCCGTCTCGCCAGAGATCCCCTTGTTAGGACTAGCTGGATTCACTCCTTGCGCCTCCATTATATTCTCAAATACAAACAGACGCTCATAGCGCACTATTGCTACCACTTTTATTTAACATATCGATTTTCACTCACATTAAAAACATTTTAAACCAACACAAGTATCAGGGTAAAAGGCTTGACTGATCGCCTCTTCGCCACCTTCTAGGTATGCGAGATGCCGCAAGTGACGTCACTGCATATATAAAAGGGATCTTTTTTGTCAATATATAATTATATATTTGTTTGCAAATTTCTGCAGGGATTCATTAAATGTGGTCATTATGTGCAAGTTGGGTGCACTATTCTACATTTTATCCTGGTGATACGAATACATTTTTGATACACCATTTAATTATGGAACAAGTGTACCATTTACTTATATTTGTTTGCAGAGTCCACTCATTAAATGGTTACAGCTGTTCATTGGGAGAATAAGGGCAATCAAGCAAATAGTACCGCATAAGTATTTCTATATTATCTATAGTAAGGCTTACCTACGGTACAGTAAATATTTACATGTGAAGCTGCCAGTGACATCACCAGTGCATGCACTCTGAAGGAACAGCACGGTATGCCGTTTCTGCAGAGTCCTGTGCCCTAAACAGCGGCTCCTGTGCACATGTGTGGGAGTGACGTCATCGTGGCTCATCCAAAGCCCAGCCCGGTAGGAAGATCTGGTAAAGATGGTAATTCTGTAAGCAGCGACAGAGTGTTTGAGGGCATTGTTTTAAGGCAAGTTTCACATAATGTGCTAGAATGCGATGCATACAGGCACATTATAAAACTTTGCCTTGCAGATTTAAAAAAAAAAAAAAAAAAAAAAAAAAAAAACACCCCACACACACACGCCAGTTTACTACCCCTGCATGATTTTTCTTTTACATACATAACTGCATTCATTGGTTATTGCCAACATTTTAGTTAAAGGAAAGAAAAATGAACAAGTGACAGAGTCACATCTGGTTTATTAGAACGGCTTAGTTGTAAGTTGAAAAGCAGGTACAATAGGAAGTGCTGCTAGAGTGAAGTCAGACTTCCACATAAACATGAAACATCCCCTGACCTTTCCTAAATGTGCTGATGTCATGCTGAGCCTTGCTCAACCCATGAAGCCACACCTGGTCATTGATATGTTGTGGCTGGTCCACACTGCCATTTAATTGTGCAAGGTAATGGTTTATACAGGACCCACATCATTCTTGATTAAAACAAAAAATAAATAAAAATCTGCTCCTCAGCAAAGAACACATGGCCTTTGCCTAGGAGAAGCATTGTGAGTGTTTATATCAGACATGACACACACAGACACACAAGTTTAGGGCTGGTTCACACCATAGAAATGCATTTTTTCCCTCCTCTGTGTTTCTTCAAATTAACTAGGGACATGTACATTCTGGTGCATTTTACCACTTTACAGTACAGTTCAGTGCATAAAAAAATAAAAATAAAAAGCAGGATGTTCTATTTTTTGGAACTGGCCGCACTGGTATTAACTATGCCGTTGAAAATCATAACCTACTATACATGCGTTTTTCATGCAGAAACTGGCATGGGGTGTGAACCAGCCCTCAGGCAATTTCAAAATATGCTGTAAAGTAAGGTTGCTTTAAAAAATAATGCCCTGTACACATGGTCGGAAATTGACGGAAAAGGTCCGATCGGATTATATTGTCGGAAAATACGATCATGTGTGGGCTCTATCGGACAATTTCAGTTGGAAATTACGCTGGGAAAAGTTTGAGAGCCGGATCTAAAATTTTCAGTAAAAAAAATCCGATCGGACTTTTTCTGATCGCTTGTAGAGAATTCCGACTATGTGTACAGGGCATAATGCATACAATTATTTCATTAACAACCTACAAAGTATATATACAAAAAATATCAATACTGCAAACTTTTTTTTTTTTTTTAATTAATTGGCAGGTAGGTTGTTTCGCATATCTAGAACTAAGCATTGTTGGTTCTGTGGATTTAGGCTGTGTCAGTTTCTTCGGTCTCTTCATGTAATCCCAGAGATACAGAGATCAGGTCTCCGAGTGCCATAACATTTCTAAGATTCCTTGTTCTTCTATTTAGGTTGTTAAGCTATAAAAACTGTTAATTTCAATATTTCTTTTAAAAACCATCTCCACTTTATATCATTTTTTTCATAAGCACTTAAAATACACTAAATAACAGAAAAGGTTTTGAATCCCAACCAACATAAGCAGCCCTGTCATGCTGGACTACAGAATTCTGCCTATCTGCGCCCCTCTCCATATGCATACTAGAACTTAGACTAGGTTCACATCTATGCCGTTGCGGTTCATGAGTTTTTCCGATGTGTATTGCATATTTGAACACACGTATTTGATGCATTTCTGCATGTGTTTTTAGTTGTTTTTTTTCCTTCTCCTTAAATTGTACATAGCCAGTTAAGGTGTGGGTGGCTGACATTAACTGTAAAAAAAAATTGCAGCGAAAAAAATAAAAACAAAAAATTGATAAAAAACAGCCCCTCACCCCCCCCCCCCCCCACCAATCCAGACCAGGACCACTTTGTTTTTTTAATACTTTTGGAGCGCCCCCCCCCAAAAAAATATCCATAACAGACCCTTACCGAAGCACGCAGTCAAGCAGGCGAGGAAAGGGGGGGGGGGGGGTACAAGCAAGCGCCGCCCCCTCCAAGAGCAAACATGGGGGTTATGTGCTTTGGGGTGGGGGTTCTACCCAAAGCACCTTGTACCCACGTTGGACAAAAGGGACTCTTCCCCACTACTCTGTCCAGTAGTTGTGGGTGTTTGCAGTCAGGATGCTTATAGGAATCTGGAAGATCCCAGTGAATCAGTATGGGGTACAAATCACCCCTCCATGTTGAGGGAATGTGGCCTTGTATGGTTCAAGAGGGGGCGCTCACTCATTTCCCCCCCCCCCTTCATGGTCTGGCGGGCTGCATGCTTGGATAAGGGTCTGGTTTGAATTTTTTTTTTGGTGTGAAGTTCCCCTCAAAATCAGTACCAGACCCAAATGGCCTGGTATGGATTTTTCTTTGCCCACAATTATTATTTTTACATTCAGTTGTCAGTAGGGAACCCCGTAACCAGTTGATGAGTCATTAGGTAAAGATGCATCAGCTGCCCGCTCCTTAAAGTGTTACTAAACCCACAACAGTAAAATCAGTCTGTATATGCAGCATAGCATGCTTGTTATACTCACTGTGGAACGTAAGGACTAAAAAGACTGTGTTATCCTGTATGCATAGATCCTTCCTCCTTCACGATCTAGGGTAGGGCAGCTACCCCGTTTCCCTGAAAATAAGACTTAGCGTGATTGTTGGTGATGGCTGCAACATAAGCCCTACCCCCCAAATAAGTCCTAGTTAAAGTCCTTGTAGGTCTTATTTTTGGGGTAGGGCTTATTTTCTTATTTGGAGGGTAGGGCTTATATTGCAGCCATCACCGTCAATCACGCTAGGTCTTATTTTAGGGGAAACAGGGTAACACAGGCAGGGTAGCCCTCCTACACATGCTCAGTTGTATCTCTTATGCTGGAGAGAACATTTCCTTGTTCTCAGAGGTAGCCAGGTCACAGGATGTTGACATCACACATGTGGAAGTGTATACAGGCAGTTTTGGAAATCTCCCACTTGAAGACACAGGTCTGGACAAAACTCTGCAGTTTATCATATAACTGTGGTATACAGATCATCTCAAAAGGTATATAGGGACAATATTATAATGTAAAAAGAAGATTTATAAGCTGTGGGCGGGCAGATGAACTATTTCACGTTACTGGGTTAAGTAGTACTTAACAGCTATTCCATTGTGTTTTTGGTGCAGGTCAATTAAAGTCTATTATGTGCAAAATGCAATCTGTGGTGGGAAAAAAAAGTCCCTGACCCATTCAAAAAAAGCAGCGGCTGAAAAACGCATGGATGTGACGATAGGAAACCATGTTTAATGGACTGTAGTGCGTTTCTGCAAACTGCACTAAAAAAACTTGATAGGTGTGAACCTAGCCTTAGAAGTATTTTCATTATAAGAGAAGTTGATGCTTGGAACAGACATCCAGCAAAGGTTGCAAATTAGACAGCAGTAAAGCAAAAGGTGTTTGGGACAAAACACAGGCTTTAAACTAAACTCAAACACAAAAATAAAAATAAAAAAAAATAAAAATAAAAAGCTGAAATCAAAAAAAGGGGCAGACTTGACAAACCACTAGGTCTTTTTCTGGCATCACTCGTTTCTATGACTTTTCCAGAAAAATATTTTTTCTGCCTCGACTCTCAAGAGCTACCCACAGACCGTGTAGAAAAATATAAAAATAAATAAATAAATAAATAAATAAATAGACTCTTGGGAGACCTAGTATTTCACATGCCCAATTTGGACATTTTCACTTAGGGGTGTACTCACTTTTGCTGCCAGCGGTTTAGACATAAATGGCTGCGTGTTTAGTTATTTAGAGGGGACAGCAAATTTACACTGATATACATGCTGTACACTCACTACTTTACACATTGTAGCAAAGTGTCATTTCTTCAGTATTGTCACATGAAAAGATTTAATAAAATATTTACAAAATAAGGTCCATTGGAATGGACCATAGGGCGAGTACATGGATTGAAAACTGGCTACAGGGGCGAGTTAAGAGGGTGGTGATAAATGGGGAGTACTCAGAATGGTCAGGGGTGGGTAGTGGGGTGCCCCAGGGTTCTGTGCCGAGACCAATCCTATTTATTTTGTTCATAAAAGTCCTGGAGGATGCAATCTCTGTATTTGCGGATGATACTAAGCTAAGCAGGGAAATAACTTCTCCACAGGATGTGGAAACCTTGCAAAAAGATATGAACAAATGAATGGGGTGGGCAACTACATGGCAAATGAGGTTCAATGTAGAAAAATGTAAAATAATGCATTTGGGTGGCAAAAATAGGAATGCAATCTATACACTGGGGGGAGAACCCCTGGGGGAATCTAGGATGGAAAAGGACCTGGGGGTCCTAGTAGATGATGGGCTCAGCAATGGCATGCAATGCTAAGATGCTGCTAACAAAGCAAACAGAATATTGGCATGCATTAAAACGGGGATTAATTCCAGAGATAAAACTATAAATCTCCTGCTCTACAAGACTCTGGTCCAGCCGCACCTGGAGTATGCTGTCCAGTTCTGGGCACCAGTCCTCAGGAAGGATGTACTGGAAATGGAGCGAGTACAAAGAATGGCAACAAAGCTAATAAAGGGTCTGGAGGATATTAGTTATGAGGAAAGGTTGCGAGCACTGAACTTATTCTCTCTGGAGAAGAGACGCTTGAGAGGAGATATGATTTCAATATACAAATACCATACTGGTGACCCCACAATAGGGATAAAACTTTTTCACAGAAGGGAGTTTAACAAGACTTGTGGGCACTCATTAAAATTAGAAGAAAAAGGAGGTTTAACCTTAAACTATGTAGAGGGTTATTTACTGCAAGGATGTGGAATTCCCTTCCACAGGCGGTGGTCTCAGCAGGGAGCATTGATGGAGAGAGAGAAACTATTAGATAAGCACCTGAACAACCGCAACATACAGGGATATACAATGTAATACAGACATATAATCACACACATAGTAGGTGAGGTTGAAAAAAGACACAAGTCCAACCTATGTAAAATGTGAGGGGTGTACTGACTTTAGTGAGACACTGTAGTTCTGAGGAACCACATCAATAGGGACTAGCTTTGCAAACATTTTACAAGCTTTTTGATGTCATAGGGAGCAACAAAAGGCATTTTTCACTACAGAAAAATTAAATAAAAAATATAATAATAATAATGTTGGGTAATGCTTGGTAGAGCAAGATTTAGGAGGCAAATTTAGGTATAACCTGGATGTACATATACAAAGCGTGTTCCCTTCATCAGGTGACTGTAACCTGATAAAACTGAGCCTATGTGGCCCCAAAATGCTTGTGACTTAATAAGGTTTGTGCTGAAAGGTCAAGCCCCCCCCCCCTCCCCTTTTTAAATAAAATAATGAATACACATTTTTGCAAGAAAAAACAAACAAAAAAAAAAACCTCCCATCAGTGGATTACGGGTGCAATGTCAGGCTCCTGCAAATACCTAGTTTTTGGCCCATACCACTCTATGGGCCTTTAACTTAGAAAGCTGGATGTGTTAGTGGACCACGAGGTCGCTAACTGGCACCCTCACAGTCCACTGAGCAACAACCCGTCTGCAGCAGTTGAAGAAGATGGGACTTGTAGTTTCTTTATTCACAAATTCCCACAACAACTTTAAAAACGTGACAGTGGGTGCATGGAAAAGAACCCTTCCCCCGTTGTCACGGGGGGGGGGGGGGTTCTCTTTAAACATGTTATACACTAAATATGGGTGTAACATGTAACTTTGTAACATGTTACAAAGATGAACTTATTCTTTAACTAAAGAAAAATAGGGGTTTGATCAGTTTCAAAAAAATTGATGTTAACAGAAGCGGATGCAATCAGGTGTATATGGATGATTATCCATTTTTCCATAGAGATGCACTGATGTCCGTTTTTCATCCATCAATAGATGGATGAAAAACAGACGAACAGCCCGCATATGTGAAAGGGGCCTTAAAGTGACTGTAAAGGTTTTTGTTAAACATGTTAAACTTACCTCCTCTGTGCAAGGGTTTTGCACAGCACGGCCCTGATCTTCCTTTTCTGGGGTCCCCTAGCAGCGCTCCTGGCTCTTCCTCCCCATCGAATGCCGCCACGGAGAGCCGCATTCCATGGGGGTACTCATGCAGGCACGCTTCCGAGTCATGCTGCTGCGTCAAATGACACAGACAGCAGGACTCTGCCGCCCCCCCCAACATCACTGGATTTGATTGACAGCAGAGGGGGCCAATGGCTCCTGCTGCTATCAATTTATCCAATGAGGACCCGAGACAGTGGCTGGAGCTGCTGGGCTTGTTTTCGTCACTGGAAATATCGGATTCAGTTAAGTAAAAAGGGGGCGGGGGGGCAGCTGCACCACAGAAGGATTTTCTGCACCACAGAAGGATTTTCACCTTAATGCATAGAATGCATTAAGGTGAAAAACTTTGAGACTTTCCAACTCCTTTAAGTTGAAGCAGGGTTTACATTATATACACATGAGTAACTGAGATCTCTCACTAAATAGATAACGTGGTAAATGAAACTATTTAATGTTCTTAATTACTCACTTCTCAAGTCCTGGTTTTCAATCCACAAGCGTTGATAGGCCTCAGGACTGGATATTTCAGGCGGGAGAGTGTCCGTTTTTCCCAGAGACCCATCCTCAGGGCCATCCTTTGTTTGAACCATTTCCCCTGTCTGCCCTCGGGCGCTCATTCACTGCACACAGTTCCTTCAGGTTACCAAGCTTCACAAAAGGAGAAAAAAAAGAAAGAAAGAAAAACGAAGATGGTCACATGGAATCCCTCTTTAGATGAAACAAAATATCCTAAAGTTAAAATTTCAAGTCAGTATCTCCAGTTAATGATTATGACCCAGTGGAGTACAGCTGGTGATGGTGTAAAGACCTTTCTAAAGTCTGATTCACTCCAAACAAGTGAACTCTAGAGGCTTTCCCCTGTTCAGATGTCCTTTCCTCAGTAACACAGCAAAAGGCCTGACAACAAGAATTCATAAATCATCTGATGGACAAGCAATAAGGGCAGCAGCTAATGTTCTCTCAGTTGCCAATGATGCAATGAGAAGAAAATTCAGCTGCCAGGGGCTGTGTGCCATCCCAATCCTCCATGCAGCAGTGTGTCAGTCTCTCTAATCTGCCGCTTTCACTTTTATTTCTCAGCTCTGGCTGACAGCTGACTTCCCTTTAAATCCCCAGGTCATATGATGATGTGGAGAAATGCCAAAGACAATAAAATTCAATGGTGATAACACAGAATAGTCACCATAAAGGCACTTGATGGCATTATAAAACAGTAATCATAGGCAAGTCACAGGATAAGGACAGATAACAAACACTTACTGAGAAACACATTCACAGCATGGCACAACATTGCATGAAATCTGCTCCCGATTCATGCAGTAAATACTGTGCGTTTGCAGTGAGCACACGGAATACAGAATAGATAAATATGTAAAATGACGGAAAGCTGTGTTGCGTTCACCGCGTTGAGATCCAGCTGTAGGGCCCAACAGAAACCAAGCTGATTGGTTTCGATGCAGAGCTGCACCAGACTTTGCACTCTCAAGCTTTAGTAAATAACCCCCACTGTCACTCTTCTTTAAAAGGCAAACTGGGGGAATTTACTAAAAACAGATGTGGCAGAATCTGGAGCAGCTGTTCACTGTGACCAGATTCTAATCTTTCGCTGGTTAGTTAAAAAGGGAGTAAACTCAACAATAATTACTTACCTTTGCTTCAACACCAATGAGGTCCCTCGCCGGCATCTTCTTTCCAACTTCTCCCAGGTACCAGGCTTTGTCACAGGATGACACCACTCGCATGCAGGGACAGGAGTCACCCCAATATAGCCACTGTGCCAGGATGTCAGCTGAGAATGCACAGCTCAGGGTACATTCTACAGAAGACCGAGTAGGCAGCAGGGGTGCCCATCCATAGGGGGCGCCCCCAGTCAAAAAAAGTTGGCCCTTAAAAAAAAAAAAAAAAAAAAAAAAAAAAAAAAAAAGGTCCTTAAGTGCACTGTGTTTGGACGCCGGACACAGTGCACCTAGAAGAAGGGCCACGTCTGTGCAATCATGAGATAGACATGGCGCTTCATTTGCGGGCATTTAGCCTGCCTTGCAGCGCTTTCTGAAGCACCGAGTAGCTTCCGCCCCTTCGTAGTATATATTACTACGGCCGGACGGTTTGCTTGACATCCGAGTTGATGTCACTTCCTGTTTTCTCTCTCCAATTGCACCCAGGAGAGAGGAAACAGGAAGTATGAGAGGACAGACCTCTCCACAGGAGACACCGCTGGAGACACACTGCAAGGTAAGTAAGGGGGGGGGGGGGAGGCTGCTGCAACATGGCGGGGACACAGGCTGCTGCAACATGGCGGGGACACAGGCTGCATGTAAGGAGGGACTCCGTTGGGGCACCTGATGGCATCTGGTGGCAGGCAACGTGGCTAGTGACACGCTCAGGGCTCCCACCGATTATGCATTATGGCGAGTTAAATGATCAAATTTTATATTACAATGCTATAATAGAAATAATGCACTTCAATCATCCTGACACCATAACAATCATGGTGGTGGGATGATTTATCTGCTTGTTCTGCCGATTGTTAAACTTTTTAGAATACACATATTTGTATTGCATATTTGTATTGTTGTGTAGGATCTGGGCCCGCTGTCCCTCCATCCCTCTCCCTCCATCCCTCGTTCATCTCAGATACTATCCACACCACCTTTAAGCCATGCCCACTATTTTGCCAAAACCATGCCCATTTTAACCAAGTGGGAGGGGTCAAATTGGAAGGGCGGAGCCTGGCACCCCCCATCCTAAAACTTCACCAGCCGCCACTGGTAGGCAGTAAGGTTTATTTGATTGCAGAAGAGACATTGCATGTCTCTCTGAAAGAAAGAATCTGCCTGCTCAGTTTAATATTAAAAGAGAAGTATGGGTTTTACAGAAACAAACATTTATACTCACTCAGGTAGATGCAGCATTGATCCAACAAAGCATCTGTCCCCCACCATCTCTACACTAAGAACTGAGTGATGAAAGTCAACTAATTGCTCAGTTCTCCCCTTCGCTCTGAACAGAGCTGGTGTCTCACAGGAGCACCGTGCTGTGCAAGGGGCGTGAGTGGCTGGCTCAATGTCCCCATGGCTCGCTGAGAGGCTAAGTCAGCTGGCAGTCTAGGCATCTGGGTGGATCCTAAATACAAAGTCGGTAGCGATCCACAGCCTGGATCGAGTGAGTGATGTCAGCCAACAGCGGGCCTTTAGCCCATTGACGGCTGAAAACAGGTCACAGGCGTGCCGAACGAACTGCACTCCTGTGATCTATAGGAGAAATATAGCCAAAAAAGCTTTGGCTGTACTTCTCGTTTAAACTTTAGTACACCTTTAAGCTTTCAAAAAAAAAAAAAAAATAAGGAATAGAAACAGACTGATCATTATGCACAGCTGATCCAGATTCTGGCTGCTCCAGCCTTTGTAAATTCCCCATTGAGGTCTCTCCCACTACCTGCTGTGGTGACATATCCACAATCAAGAGGAAGTCTCTTTAAAGTGATGGGAAGTTCCACCTTTGACAGTTGTTAGCAGAAGTGTTCAGAAGTGAAATCAGAGGATTTCCTCTCACCTGAGGTTCCGCCGACAACTCATCAGGACAGAAATTGATAAGGGATCTCGCAATAGCCATAAAGACAGCAGTAAAAATCCGAGAGGTTCCAACCGTTACATGTGCACAGATTTGGGGGGGGGGGGGGGGGGTTAAATTTTAAAAGGCACATTTTTTTTGGACAGGTTACATTTATTATGCTAAGTTTTAGGAACACTAAAGAATTTAGTTGAAGTGTATGCCATATACCGTATATCTCTGCAACACAGCCTGTGCAGCTTTATCCCCTTCTTAAATGCTGCACACAGAGAAAAATAGCCACTGATCTAACAAACCCATTGTGCTTTTAGCTTCCCATTTGGGCTGACAACAGTGCTATCTCCATCCCTCTCACTCCATGTGCATGAGAAAAGGCTCTTGGGATATGTAGTTGTGAGAGTGTGCCTACATCGATAAGAACTGAGCTCCCAGCTGCTGTTCCTGCAAGGGTGATGGTAACAGGGAGTAATAAAAGCAATTTTTCTCTGCACAAGTTGGGACATGGTATAGTTCTGGTAATGCTTTGCCATACATGGTTAGGGGCCCGAGACACTGGGTAAACACAAAAATGTAGTTTTAAAACGCCAAAAACAACCAGTTCCAAAAGGCAACGTACCACATTTGTGTGCTTTTTTTTTTTTTTTTTTTATCCAGGAAAGGAAAGACTAAAATATTACTGCAGCCCTCTGATCTCAAGAACCCCCACTTCATAACAGCTATACAGTTCCACCTTGTAAATAGGTTAGCAGGACACAAACATCAAAAGCTGAGCACAGTTCAACAGGATGAACTTTTGTAACGTGGCAGCTCTCAGTGTATGGGGGGGGGGCACAGGTCAACCAATTCACCAATGTGGCAGCCGTAGTCAAAGTCTGTTCAGCCCCCATTGTTGGTCTGCATCCTGTAGTGTCATTATAGAGCCATCCATCTGGCTGGCTGGTTGGGAGGTCCTGGTCTTTAAAGCCTGGTATACACTGCAAGCTTTTGTTGTTCATTCTACCAGGTTGAACTAGAAAAAAACCTGACAGATTGCTGTACCAACACAAGTGCTTTCCAGTTGGATGAGGTTCTGCTCTCCTGACCCGCTTCTTTGTGAGTGCAGGGGGGGAGGGAGGAGGAGGGGGGTAGGTGTCAGGACAGCTGACTTCTAAGGGGATGAAGTGGTGTTGGGGCAAAGCTGAGGGCTGAGGCACAGGTATGAGGCAGCACCAGTACAGAACTAAAAACAGCAGGAGAAAGGTGGTAGCAGGGCAGAACTGAGGAACAGAGGTAAGGTGGTAGCAGGTCAGCATGGTAGGAGATGACCAGGCAAAGCAAAGATGGGAGTGGCTCCTGCAGCACGGCACCTGAGGTGGATGCCTATTCTGCTTTTGCCTGAATCCAGCCTTGCTCACAAGAAGCTATAAAAGCACACACACTGCAAGCTGCCTACATGCAACTCCTCCTCAATGCTATAAAAAAAAAAAAAAAAAAAAAAAAAAAAGAAGGTCTTCATACATCAAGCATACATTTTTTGGAAGTGTAGAGGGTTATAGCATTACAATAGAACTTCAGCCAAAACCATCATACTTGCTTTAATAAGTGGAATGTTCCTCTATGACAGTGTAATGGTGAACAAAGGTCAGAAAATTTCACTTGGAAATATGGGGAAAACCCACATGGCAAACCCAGGTTATAGATGATACAGAAGGTGGTTTCCCTCTGTACATATTTCACCGGGTCAAAGATTACAGCTCCATCTGATTATACTTCCTTGTATACTCTGCATAGGTGCTCACAGCTTTAGAGCTTCTACACACTGACACTGCGTACATTTGCCATCACAGGATCTCTCTCAATTATAGAGCTACTAAGCTGGCTTAGGACCGATTGCTATGTGGAAAAACGCTCTTTAGCTTTGTACTTGCTGTTTGTACTCAGCGTTGCTCTATGCTTTCCATTCTATACAAGGCCTGTAAAGTCTTTACATCACCATGCAGAGATGATTAACAGAGCAACCACAACATGGTAGTTGGCACCAGTGGCGTGGCGGTGCATCCATTAAGGGTGCACAGATGGTACCCCCTCTCTTCAGCCACCGCCTCTGTGTAGAATAGTTAGATTCATGCATTGCATGAATCTATCCATGTCCGCTGCTGCCACCCCCTATTCAGGCGCCCGGCCCCTTAATTAAAACAGCGGGGGTGTATTTTTGAAGCACTTGATCAGAGCCATAGGGTTTAATAGGCTCTAAAAAAGGTGAACTCAGAGCGCAAAGCACTGAGCTCGGAGTCCACCCAGGTATGGTAGAAAAGCGAATATTCATTTGCTTTTCTAACACTGAACCGCCTCTCCTCCAATCAGGAAGCGCAGGTCTGTTACCCATCACCTAATTGGCTGAAAGAAGAGGCAATGTGATTGGACGCCTATCTGGAGGAGATCCATGGAGGACACAGTTTGCCACTGTCTGACCTGCTGCAAGATCCCACAGCTTGCTGCCGTCACCCGCTGCCTGACCCACCACAGAGATAGGGTAAGTGCTGGGCAGACGACGAGCAGGTTGGTGGGGCACCGTGGCTACGCACAGTGGCTGTGTTTGGTGGATCACAGTGGCTGCCATTGATTTTTTTTCAGAATTCTTCAGTTTGTACCCCCCCAAAAAATTTTGAGCACAAGCCACCACTGCTTGGCACACATGCTCAATGTGCACATATTACAGTAATAAACTTATTCCCAGCTTAAAAAACAACACTGGAGTCTGAATTAAAAAAATAAAATAAAAAAAAAAGCCTAATAGCCATGACACATTTCAGCTTTTTCTGCGCTGTCAGTGCTTGGACCCATCAATCCACTATGTAATATGGCTGCCTAAAAGAGAGCGTCTTAACCCAAGAACACATGTAATATATATATATTGCAGATTACCAGTCCTTAAATATGGCAGCTGGATTTGTTTTTATTTTCTTCAGGCAACCCTCACCATACTGAACAATTTATGAGGAGAAGTTTTGTTGGCCCAGAAGAGAGAACACCTCCACCGCCCCTCATTGCACAGGGAGTGGTGTCCTGTATATCACAAATTCTGGTAGGAGCTACAGGTTTTTTTTTTTACATTTAGTGTACAGACATGATAAATCAAAAAGGCATAGTCGGAAGACTAAGGGAGTAAATAAGTGAAGTTCATTGTTGAGGGACATTCACCCAGGCTCTGAAGCCTGTAGAGTATGTGTTTAGGCAGCTGGAAGTGACAAATATCAAAGGGCAGAAGCAGTTGTATGGAGCTTACTGCACATCAGGGCATTTACAGCCGTACAGAACAGATGAATGGTCCTGGATACGCTCTGTCTGCATCCAGAGTTGTGTACCCATCCCGGAACAGATGTAAATGCTCTGATGTGCAGGAACATACATACAGCTGCTCCTGTCATGGATTTTTAACAGGCTGCAGGGAACCCCTCTCACAGCCATGTGGGAATATCTGTAAAGCCACTGCGCCTGTCAGCAGGTCATCGATTTTTACCAAGCTGCTGGTAACAGTTGCAATAAACATCAGTTAATCCTTTTTGCATAAACACATGCTGTACAGGTGAATTAGTCCATACACCAAAACCTGAAAGTGGATGCTCCAGTTTTCTCCGGAGAAGAGAAGGGACATTGGAGTATACTGTCAACTTACCTAGATTGTTAGCTTTTCCACGTCGCTTACGCCTTCTCCCACCCATGGATATCTCCATCATATCCGATGGCGCACTGTCTCCTGGGAGCTGTGTAACATAATTCCCCAGGAGTCAGTTTGGTTTAACGCCGCTCATCATTGTGAGATTATGATGATGCCGCCCAGCGCGATGGTAACCTGAGAAGGTTCCTGCGTTGCGAGCTTTGCATACTGCGCGTGTGAGAGAAAGGGCAATGCATGCTGGTCATTCAACAGCACCGTATCCCAGAAGATTATGCTTGTGGGCTTCACATGTCCACAAGCAAAATGGGAACTGCCAACAAAGAAGAATATAAAAAAGGTAATTTTTGATTTAAAATATTAAAAGTAGCGGCGCAATTTATAAGAATCATGAGTGCCATTAGTGTATATTATGATGCTAAGATATGCGCATAAAAAAAAAAAAAAAAAAAAAAGGGGGATGTCTATATATCATTGGACCTCCGCTTTAAAAGAAGGGCCAAATCGCTTTTGGCCTTACTTCTGTGGATCAGAAGAGTGCACTTCATTCTGCACTGTCCCTCAGCCAGACTAGAATCTGGAGAAACCCCTACTTTAGTTTAGGTTTCCCCCGATGCCTGGGCTGGCAGCTGGCTTGACCTCTCAGTGAGCCACAGAGCCTGAGCCAGCTGCTCCTGGCCCCTCCACAGCTCAGAGCTCCAGTGGAAGGGCACAGCACAGAGCCGCTGCCCAAAAGTCAACATCTCTCTGCTTACTGAAGACCGAGAGTGATCAACGGTCTGATCGCTCAGTCCTTAGCGTAGAGGCAGCAGGGGACAGATTGGATCTATGCTGCATCCACCTAGGCAAGTATAAAGGTTTTGTTTTTTGAACAAAGCAGTGTTTTCTGCATGATGCCCATGCCAAGCAAGAAACCTCCTGTGTTCAAGAAGCAGCAGGGTAGACACTCGGCATGGGACCTGGAAGCTAGTGCAGATCACTTGAGTAGCAGTGTATCCGCGATTTCCAGCTTCCAAAAGGTTCTGCCAGGTATGAGACATACATACTAATATTGGTCCAAGTTGGACCAATGCAACTATGCAAAACTGTTCTCATCTCCCACTTCAGCGACAGTAGTGACTGGGACAAAGAGGGTCGAACCCGGTCAGAGAGGCTACAGACCACAAATAGGGGGGGGGGGGGGGGAGAAGAAAAAAAAAAAAAAAAAGCAGCTTTAGTCATCTATTCAAAACACATCTTTTTTTGTTTTGTTTTTTTTTGTTTTGTTTTTTAAAAGGGTAAATTTTATTAGGTTAACCAAGATAATGTACATTACATTTCACAGTTATTTGTAAATAAGTAGTATAAAAACGCAACAGCACACATTCATTACTTAAATATATGCTTACACTATGTGTGTCACATCTTATATTTATAATATCTTGGCAATAAAATTAATCTATCACATAGTTATCAGCTTCAAATTGTATTCCTTTCTCGGTGTGTGATATATATTCTAAGGCATCTTCATCCATGTCCAAGTTCGCGAGATCTCGTCTATAGTATATTCTTAGCCATCCTGATCCCGCTACCATCTCTCCTCCCTTATCCTACTGCTTCATCACCTGAGGTGTATTTCAGCCATCCTGCCCACAATTTTCCAAAACTTTTTAGGGCAGCCTCTAGCTGCCTAGCCTCTAGCACAATTATGTACAATAATTTATACAGTGGAAGTGCTTTGTTAACAAGCCAGTTTTGTAGAGATGAAGGGATTGGGTCCTTCCTTAACATAACAAAAAAGTATTCTCAACAGTGTTTTTTGCGATTCAGATATTCCTTTCTTCCTCCAGATCACCCAACAGACATCTGGCCAGGGCCACCAAGTATTGGAGGATTGCTTTCCAGAATCTTACTACCAGGGGACATTGCCACACCATATGAAAGAAGTATCCTACTGCACCCCTACATCTATGGCATTCAGGTGAATCCTGCCTTCCCATTTTATGCAACCGTTGTGGTGTAGAATATATTCTGTGCAAATAGTTAAACTGTGGTCATTTGTCTCTGGCTGAGATCATCGATGGCAGCATTGAATCCAGGGCCTCAGACCAGGATTCTTCTGTGATGGATGAAAAATAAGCGTTCCATTGTGCAGTCACCCTTTCCATTCTAGTGGAAGAGGATGTCAGTAGGGTGAAGTAGTATTTGGAAATAAGCTTGGAGTGGTCCTCCTCGGCTATCAGTTTTTCCATACTTGAGGGGAGAAGCACCACCTCTCCCCGACGATATTGTGCTGTTGCTGCATGATGTAGTTGTAAATATCGGAAGAAGAACACGTTTGGTATCTTCTATTCGGACTTTAGATCCAGGAACGTTCTAAAAGGTCCCCTCCCTGAACAGTTGATGGGAAAATTTGACGCCGTCTGTTGCCCAATATGCTCCATCTTGAATATCTCACCAAGTTGAGGGTTATGCCACAAGGGGGCATTTGGGAAAGTGGTCCGGCTGCTGCCTCCCATCCTAGCGTTACATATTTGGAATATTTTGTATGATAATTTTAATATACCCGCTCCTTGTGCAGGATATGGGCCATTTCTATATAAAATGTTAATCCTAGCCTCATATGAGTGTACCTGCGCTGCCTGAATGGCCACTGAGGCAATACCCATTTTTGGGAAGTCCCACCAATGCACATGCGTTAATTGGGTCGCTAGGTAGTAACACTGCAGGTTTGGCAATGCCCGACCCCATACTGGTATATGCAAGTACAATATGTCCAGTGACACTCTAGCTGGTTTAGCTCCCCAAAGGAAAGATAGAAGCATCTTATTAATTTCTGTGAACATTTTCTTAGAGACATAAACTGCAGCATGCCAGAGCAAGTAAAGAAATCTGGTGAGATAGATCATTTTGTATATGCTTATTCTTTCCTGGAGGTTAAGAGGCAGCTTATGCCATGTCAGCAAATTCTCACTTAGGCACCCCACCAACAGATAGGTTGTTATTTATACGTGTTCAATAGTAGCTGGATCTCAATCCTCAGGTATCGAAAGTGGGAAACCACCTGCAGTGGGACCCCCGGGTGTAATTTAGGCATATATTTGGAGGTGAAAGGTAGGATTACAGACTTATTTCGTTTCACCTTGAATCCAGAATATTCCCCGAACCCAGAGATCCTGTCCAAGGCTGTGGTCAGGAATACTTCTGCCTCTGCCAAATCGATAAGCTTGTCATCAGCGTAAAGTGATTTTCTTCCACTCGCTCATTGACCTTACATCCGACTACCTCATCCGCCCTCAAGAGAGCCGCCAATGGTTCTATAATTTACCCTCAGTCAGGCTACTGGTTTGGCACACAATAGTTGCACCCAGGCTATAAATCTGGGACCGAATCCGAGCCGCCCAAGGACCGCTATCAGATATGGCCATCCAATGGAGTCAAATACTTTATGGGTATCTAATGACACCACTACCCGAGTGTCTGGAGTAGGTCCTTCAGATTGCACATTAGTAAAGAGGCGACATAGATTAATGGGCGTTGACGGTGCAGGTATAAAACCTGTCTGATCAGGATCAATAATTGAAGCTATTACTTTGTTCAGTCATGTGGCAAGTAGTTTGGCTAGTATTTTAGCATCAACATTGATTAGCGATATGGGCCTGTATGGTTCACACAGCTCATGGTCTTTGTGTGGCTTAGGGATAAGCACAATCAATGCCTCCCTCAGGGAGCACACCCTGGTCAAGGGCCTTTTTGTACACCTCTAATTGTCTAGGTGCCAGACTTTCTGTATGGGTGCCGTACCATTCAGTAAAATTCTACAAAAGCGTTGGCTATGTCTGATTGTGTTGTACAAAGTTTAAGTAGGATATCATATGCGTGGAATAGAAGCTGGCACTTGTTGCCAATGAGCTAGGTAGGCCAATATTCTGCTATTTTTATTACCAAAATTCAAAGATGCATTGTGATTGGTACATTTGTTTTTGTTTTTTGTTTTGTTTTTCAAGTCCAATTGACAAACTCCCTCCCTCCAGGCCCTATGGGTATCTGGATTAGGGCTTTTAATACATTCTACTTCAGCATCCATAACAATTTGTTGAGACTCCCTCACTTTCCATTCCCTATCCGATCTAAACAGTTTACTGACTCCAGAGATAGACCCTCTAAGCATGGCCTTGAATGCATCCCAGGTAATCCCTATTGGTACATTATCTCTGTGTTCTATTCAGAGGTTATTTATGGATGTCATCGTGGATCTCTGAAAGAGTTCCTCCTTGAACCAAAGTGGGCTCAGCTGCCATAAAACAAACCCTCTCGGCCTCTCCATATCAATGGTGATCTGCAGGGGGGGAGTGATCCAAGATAGCACGGGGGAGGTACTGGGCATCCACCACTCTTGGTAACAGTTCCCTAGAGACAATACAGATCTAATCTAGAAAAAAGTATTAAAATGTGGAGTAGTAACAAGAATATGCCTTAGTGTCTGGGTTTTTCCACCTCCATGCCTCCACTAAATCATAAGATTTTACACATGCTTCCAGAGGGCAGCTGCCTTTGGCTGCCATTTCGTACCTATCCATTTCCGGTGACACCACCACGCTGAGGTCCTTTCGCCACCTGGAGCACCTCGGTCATCAACATTTCCCAGACCCCCACTGTAAACGGAGACGGTATATACACCTCCACAAATGTGAATGGTCTATTATCAATGACAAGAACTAAGATTACAAACTTGCCAAGAGGATCTGTTTTGACTGTCTTGGTAGTGCACAGTAGCGATTTGGACATCAAAACCGATACCGGTACCCCCTAGCATAGTTTGAATACGTAGAGTGGAATGCTCTGCCCACAAATGCCCTATGAAGGGCTAGCGTTTTGGAGCTGACCAGATGCGATTCTTGGAGGAAAATACTTGGGTTATGTTTTTGGATGCATTTAGAAACTAAAGCCCTCTTAATCCTGGAGTTGAGGCCTCTCACATTCCATGATATCAGATTAAGAGTCTGCATGTCACTGATGTTCGGAGTAATGAAGGCTAAAGGGGCTGCAGAAAAACATGTGGAAGGCAGGGTAAAGAGCCTCCCAGGTGGGGACAGAGTACTCCACTCTACACCCCACCCCATAACTGGGGGCATCAATGAGAGACACACCTGTTTGCAGTAGGACAGCTGTTGGCATTAGTAGAAAGCGTACATAACCTTTTGAAAAAAAAAAATAAACATATAGAACTAACAAAAAGTAAGCAAATGTGTTCCAAAACAGAGTATCCCAAACCCCATTCCCCCCACCCTGCCCGTAGCCCCAAACATCCCATGGGCTTTCACCCCAAACTATGTAAATAAAGTCACTCTAGAGGGGGGTATTCCTCCCAGTCCAGCCAGACAGGAAGATCAAGGGCAAGTATGTGGTATTCAGGAGAGCAATAAGCGAACTGCACTGATAGTAGATCTAGACATCTTAGCCCAATAGCCCTTGGACAGGATTACTGAAGACGGAAGTAAAGTAAAATGTACACAATGTAATTAACCGTTCCTGTCCCTTACGAATCAAATCTTCCTACTTGGACCCCCATGGCAGATTTATTATCCTGGACTGCATGTTTCTCTCCTAATCCCTTACGGTAGTTAATGTTTATGCTCCCAACTCTGGATAGGTCCACTTCCTTACCACCGTGTTTGACACCCTAGACAAAACTTTCTCAACCCTTCATAGTGATCGGTGGAGATTTCAATATGACCATGTCCCACAATAAAAAGACAGACAAGTATTGTTCCCCATGAAAGACCCCTTCTAACTCGGATCGCCTTTCCAAATCATTCTGTAAACTCATTAGAGCCAAACACCTATTAGACATCTGGAGGATCAAACACCCCACGCACAAATAATATACATTCTATTCACACCTCCACAAACTTTTCTCTAGATTGGATCTTTTTTTTAATCTCCTCACCCCTCCTAACGTCCGCGGCCTCGTCTGAAATCAATCCCGTTTCCTGGTCAGATCACTCCTCAATACACCTAGATATTGCCCTCTCCTCCGCATCCCCTAGAACTTGCCAATGGGGCCTCAATGAAACCCTCCTCAGAATCCCTGAAATCAGAGAACTATCCGATAGTCTTACTGAATATTTTCAGCTGAATGCCAATACGGTCTCGGGGCCCTCCACCCTATGGGAAGCGCATAAAGCTGTCTTTTTCTGGGACATTGTATTGCCACAGGCTCTCGCCTGAAAAGAGACGCAGCACAACAACGTTCCTCTATTCTCTCCAAACTCCGCAAAGCCGAGAAACTTTTCATTTCTTCCCCCACGTTGGCCGGGCTCCGAGCCATTATCTTTCTATGCAATCAACTTAGATCATTAGGACATGAAAAAAATTGACAAATCCCTCCTGTGGTCCAAACAGAAATTCTACCAATATTCCAACACACCTCATAGGATGTTGGTAAACAAACTAAAACCTCAACCATTCCACTCATCTCCAAATTTTCTCAGAGAACCTGATGATAGCCCCACCTACTGCCCTTTGACAATGTCAAAGTCTTTCGCAAATTCTACTGCAAACAGATCCCCACTACAATTTTACACAAGAGAAATTTGACTCCCTTCATCTACCCAAACTCTCTTGACCAGCTTTTATCTATGAACTCGACAGTCACCCCTGAGGAACTAGCGGAAGTGGTGCAAACTCTCCCTACCTAAAAATTCCCGGCCCTGATGGCTTGCCATACTCCCATTATAAAACTTTTCTTCTAATTCTGAGCCCGCATCCTATTCTCCTCCATATTTAAGGGCACCTAACCACACCCTCAATTTCCTCATGCCCATATTTCCGTGATCCCAAAACCTGGAAAACATCCCTCCCTTCCAGATAACTATAGGCCCATTGCACTACTCAATTCGGATTACAAAATATTCACAAAGATCCTAGCTAATCGACCATCCCCACTTAATACCAAGACTCATGCATCAGGATCAAGTAGGTTTTGTGACAGCCAGGCATGCAGGCGATAAAACACAAGACCCACCATAGACTCTATTGACTTATTAAACAAAACCACACACCCAGCTCTGATATTGAGCCTAGATGCACAAAAAGCATTTGACAGGCTCAGCTGGCCCTTTACGTTTGCCACACTCGCCAAATATGGTTTTGAAGGTCCATTCATTGCTGCATTACATGCTCTATACTCCCGACCCTACTTAAAAAGTCCAACTATCCTCCTACTTATCGCCACCCTTCTCCCTGAGCAATGGTACCAGATAGGAGTGTCCATTATCTCCCCTACTTTTCATCCTGTCTGGAAACCCTAGCTGCAGCCACCTGCATTCACCCCGATATCCAGGGGGTATCCTTACGCCAAAACGAATACAAACTGTCCTTATTCGCAGACGACATTCTGTTGACTGACCAGACCCCACACTTCCCTCCCCAACCTACACGCCCTGCTTAAGGAATTTATCTTTCTTTCAGGATATAAGATCAACACCAGCAAAAGGAAGCTCTGCCTGTACTCATTCCACTCTCAGATCTCATGACCCTACAGCAAAATTATTCCCATCATTGGTGCACGAATTCCCTCAAATATTTAGGAATTAACCTAACCATCTCATATTCAAGCCTCTATCAGGCCAACTTTTCCTCGCTCTTCCGTGACATTGACCGACTCTTGCGACAATGGGACACATATCCCATCTCTCTCCTGGGCCGCATCAATGTCCTGAAGATGTCTAGCCTGCTGAGACTCCTATCTATTAAAAACATTAGCGATTCCTGTCCCAATGCCCCAACTTAACGCGGCCCAGAGGTCATTCCTCAACTTTATTTGGCACTATAAAGCCCATCGGCTAGCTAGTTCAGTCGTGCTTGCCCCTAGATCCAGGAGTGGACTGAGAGCCCCAGATCTCCTTAAATATTACTTTGCTACCCATTTAAAACTGGTCATTGTTTGGTCACATAGAATGGCATCAAGCATCTGGTCAGAAATCGAGATGAGCATTACTACCCCGGTGCACCCCTGCTCTATGGTTTGAACAAACTTAGAAACGTATGCCTACACCAATGACCTTCACTCTTTCTATATGGAGGAAATGCTCTCAGCGTTCCACCCCTATTAAATGTGCTGTTTAAACCTGAAATACCCGATAGTCTATCTTATACTCGGATGCTCCCGTGGACACATCGTACATCCACTCTTTCACACACTCCTATCTTGCGAGGAAACAACGGATATTCCAGGTCCCCAAAAGTTAATTCTACTTCTACCTCCAAATTAATTATTTTAGCTCCAAAAAAATCCACCCTTACCTTGGACAAACCTACTCCAAATATCTGCATGAGGTCCCTCCTCTCACCACCATGGGCCACTCCTATATGTGAAAATGGTTCTAGATCATCAAACAACCCATCCCAATCCCTTGGTGGCAGAAAATATGGGAAGTTGCTTCCAAATCTTCACGGTGTGTGGAGCAGAGGGAGACAACCTATACATTTTTATTATTCTGGTATAGAACTCCGGGAGGTTCTACAAAAATATGACCCTGAGGTCTCTCCGTTGTGTTGGAGGTGCCGGGATAATACTGGCTCTCATTTTCACATCTTCTGGGAATGTCACATCATTCAACCTTTTTGGTCCTCTATTCATACATACCTGAAAAATCTTTTTTGAAACCAATTTTCCTCTAAATTCAATCCACTCTCTTTTAGGTTTGCCATTCCCCAGCATCTCCAAACACGCTCAAAAACTGTCTGGCTTTATCCTCTTGGCAGTACCTTCCAATAGCACAATGCCCTCTCAAATAGGTATGTGGAATGTTTTACTCTCGATTGCACTAAAACATTCTCCCTTAAAGATGCCAAGGTGCTTCTCTCCCCTCCCCCCCTTGTGGGACTCCCATGGAGTACCTCTGTCTGGTATAGGCGCTCCTGAGACCCCACTTACCCTAGACCCAGTGAGAAACTCCTATGGTGCGATATACCAATATACCTAGACTGCCCACTCTCAGGGTCCTTCGTCATCCCGCCCCCTCTCGTAGCTTCCCTCCCTTGATCTATACACCTATTATACTGTAAACTCGTAAAGTTGGTAGCACTGTAACCTTACTTTTAAGGCTTCGGCCTCTGTTATATATTATCTAAATGACTGTTCTTATTTTGTACTGACAGCTGTTTGATGTTGCATTTCCCTCTGTATTCTTGAAATCCTTTAATAAAACATACAGGCCATTAGCTTGGAGGATCCCCATCAGTTCCCGGGTGGATATATCATTCCAGTGAACTTGTAAGAGGGTGTTATGCAGACCCCAATGATTCTATCCAAAGATTTGCTTCTTTAGGAAAGGTGAAGAATTGCATTTTACCATTGTGCACCACTCTTAGCCTTGCCGGATACAGCATACTATAAAAGGTAAACTGCGCTCTCTCAGGCGCTGCTTCACACTTTGAAAGGCTGCCTGTTGCTTCTGTGTCCCAGCAGAAAAATCTGGAAATATAGTAATGCGGTTATTGTTGTACATCGAATACGGCATGGTGGGGGCCTTGCGCAGGATAGTTTCTTTATCCCTGAAGTACAGGAAGCAGGCAAGCATGGGCCTGGGGTATCTACCCGGCTGAGAGGCCCGTAAAAAGGAACGCTATGAGCCCTCTCTATAGGAAATAGGTGGGAAAAGCAATCAGCTCCAAAGGCTTGCTTTAGCTAGGATATTAGGAATTCTTCAGAGCATTTGCCCTCCGGTCCTTTGGGGAATCCCAGGAAGTGGAGGTTATTCTTTCGGAGCCGGTCCTCAATATCACCCAGTTTGGCCCCCTGGGACTTGTGGTCCGCTGCTACATCTCTCACCTCTACCATCAGTGGGTTAAGATCATCTTCCACTGCATTGATACTCTGTTCAGCATTGGTGACTGTCTAATTTTGTGGACATCATCTTTTAGTATGGCAAAGTCTACTCGTATAATCTATTTGTGTATACAGCACTGCATGACAGCTCTTAATGGTGTCCATTATTTGTGCAAGTGTTGGCTCTCCTACCTGTACACTGGAGCCTCCCTCCCCCAAATCAGGCGAGGAGAGGGCAGGGGAATCGCTAGGGGGGTCAATCGGTTCCAGACAGTCTGTGTCCCCCTCTTGGCTTGTCTAGTGTGCGAAAACGAGCATGCCAGTCGACGGGCGTGACACCGACCCTCAGGCCTATTTATTTACCATTTCATGCGCCGGTATATCCTTAAAGCAATTCTGACAGATGGGTGGCAAAGTTACAAGCCTGGGGCTTCTCAGGATAGTGAAAGGATCTCAGTACGGTCCAGGGCTCCAAGGAAAGGTTCTCCACATACCGGAAGTTGGACACGTCTGACATTTTATATCTTTGCATACACTTTTAAAGTATCCCCAACATTGAACCACCCTCATTTAGTCCCTTTTCCTCTGTTAAATAAAACATTGAATGGGAGCTCTCGCTCTCTCTCTCTCTCTCTCTCTCTCTCTCTCTCTCTCTCTCTCTCTCTCTCTCTCTCTCTCTCTCTCTCTCTCTCTCTCTCTCTCTCTCTCTCTCTCTCTCTCTCTCTCTCTCTCTCTCTCTCTCTCTCTCTCTCTCTCTCTCTCTCTCTCTCTCTCTCTCTCTCTCTCTCTCTCTCTCTCTCTATATATATATATATATATATATATATATATATATATATTATAATCTCAAAATAACCATGACCATTGATTTGCAGTTGCTAAGGTGCTCCACATGTGATCAGTTAGGACAACAGCCATTTGATGGCTTGACAATTGGTTGAGAGCACAAGCAGCTGTGACAGTTATTAACATCAGGCATTGAATATCACGGTTTTGGGAAACAGATCAATGGGTTTAGTTACGCTTTAAGCTTGAACGCTCCATCTGGGTCATCGCTTTTATGGCTGCATGGCTGCTCTCATTTATGGCTGCATTTTAATTGGTTGGACAGTTATACAGAAGGTTTCTTTATTGGTACTTTGAGTACTTTGTGCCATTTAACTGTAAAGGTGTTACCAAGGTCACCACACATAAAAAATAAACTGGAGAAAGTAATGGCAGTAGTAAGTTAACAAACATTCTAAACAAAGAAACTGTACATACATATGCAGAAAAGTACCTCAGTTAAAACAGTTGTATCCTCCTCTTGCACATTTTTTGCTATTTTATTGTCTCTTAAACCTGTACGGTTTTGGAGATATTCACCTAGCATGCAGCCGCTGATGAGCATACGCTCCAAAAAGGTCAGACGGATGCAGGTAGAAAACCAGAGCTCCTTGCCGGAACAAAGGACTCCTGCGCATGTGCAGGAGTGACGTCAATGCGGCTCCGGAGCCACGAAATCCAGAAAAAAACAAAAAAAACGCAGAGGCAACATGTCAGCTCCCTCAGTGGTGACCGAGATGCGATGCAGGGACCTCGTTCTAAGGTAAGCATTTCATAATGAGCTAGTATGCAGTGCTCATTATGCATTTGCCTTACTTTTTTTTTTTTTATGGTCAGGACATACAACTACTTTAAAGCAAGGTGACGATCAAAGGAAAAACTGCAATAACATAACACTTACCTGATAAAAAATAAAGATGAATTTGGTGTGTGGTTGTCAGATTATCACAGATCAGTCATATCTTATGGGACGCTCTTTTCTTCTGTCAAGTGCAATGGAATTCAGCTAAAGAACAAGACAAGCAGTTGTTAGTCTGGCATACCATCGAACCATTAGGTCCCAGGAACAAAAGACTCTACTCCTAGCCTGGCCTTCCACCCTCCACTGTTTCAGCCTCCATCATTGTCCATGACATTAGACATGTCACAGTCAGGGACACACAATGGGGGAGATTTTCCCCAAAACCTGGTGACCAATAAGCTTCTAGGTTTTGTCAATGCTTAGCTAGGGTTCACACTATTGCGATGCAAGAACCAGCGCAATTCTAGTGTCGGTTCCAGCATTACATCTCCCCCGCAGCCAATTTACACTACACTCTGGGAACCGCTGCAGGTATCAATATAAAAAGGTAATGACACCCCAGATCGTATAACACTGCAAATTGTGAATTTGGCCAGGAATCGGATGGCATGGGTGTGGAAAAAATAAATTAAAAAAAATTAAAAAAAAAAAAAAGTCCTGCGCCTTTTTTGTGTGAATCCTATGAGAGTTCAGCCATACAATTGTATGGCTGAATTCGCATTGCACAGACATCGAAAGTGATCTGCAGAGCAGCGTGGTGCGAATCACATGCGATGTCTGTTTGCATATGTGTGAACCCAGGCTCAAAGCGATAGTAAATTATGAGTGCAGTGAAGTCACTCCTGTGCATTAGAGCTGCACGATTAATCGTTAAAAATTGGTGCTCTCAATTCAACCCCCCCCCCCTCACGATCTCTATGCAGAATTCCCCAATGAATTCATGTAACAAGTGTAGAGTTCTCTGCTCACTCAGCTATCAAAATAAAATAAAAAAATTTAAAAAATAAACACCGGCAGCCTGCCAAGTTTTTCACCACATTGTCTGCACTGGTAGAGAAGTATAAACATAACTTTTCATTTTTAGATCAAAAGGAATGAACTTCAGTTTGTAAATGAGGGAAGTTTAAAGCGGACCTTCAGTCATTTCTTCGACTTTCCATGTAATAAACATTCTGCTCTTGTTGTTTTAACTTTGGATAGTAAAACATTTTTTCCTGCCAGTAAATACCTTATACAGCCTACTTCCTGTTTGCCTGGTAAAAACCATAGGCTTATGACATCATGCACAGCAGTCTCTCCAGGAAGGGGGCGGGGGGGCGAGTCATAAGAGGGCCAATGAGAGCTTTAGGGCTGCAGAGCTGGAGGTGTGTGTCTGTGTAAAGCCAGGAAGTGAACAGGCAGCAGCTTCAGCTGCCCACAGTTTAAATGGTTGCAGCCAGACTCAGTGGAGGGAGATTTCTACAGTATATTTGGCAAGTAGAGAATCACAGTATATATAAAATAATATGCAAAGTGGTTGGAGGGAAGCTTCAGAATAGCAAAAATGTGTAATTAAATCATAATGTGAGCAGACTGCAGTACCTCTTTAACCACTTAAAGTGGTTGTAAACCCTTACAAATCACTTTGACCTACAGGTAAGCCTAGATTAAGGCTTACCTGTAGGTCCAAGAAATATCTCCCAAACCTATACGGTTTAGGAGATATTTGCCCGAAGACGGGCACCGCTATCTACGGCGCATGCGCCGTAGACAGAGATGCGCAGGCGTACGAAGCGGGGCATCGTCGATGACGGCAATGCCGCGAGTCTCGGCTCCCGTGCGCATGCGCGGGAGTGACGTCATCGCTGCTCCAGCGAATCACAGCGCCGGAGCAGCGAGGCCCACCAAGAAGATGGACGCTCGGAACTACAGGGGACAGCAGTGACTTCGCTGGCTCCTGTGTTAGGTAAGTGACACATAATGGACTACTATGCGATGCATAGTAGTCCATTATGCTTTGCCTTTACAGGGAATGAAAGAGGAAGAAAGACTAAACCTTTTTATAACACTTGTTTCTCACAAAGTTATAATCAGTATTTTTTGCTATAAAATTACTTGGAACCCCAAAACATTATATATATTTTTTAGCAGAGACCCTATGAAATAAAATGGTGATTGTAGCAATATTTTAAGTCACACTGTATTTGCACAGCCATATTTCAAATGCATTTTTTTGGTAAAAAATACACTTCAATGAGAAAAAAAACTAAACACTAAACAGTAAAGTTAGCCGAATTTTTTTGTATAATGTGAAAGATGTTACACCACGAGAATCGTGAGAAAATCATCATCTTTAGTCTAAGCAAAATAATTGTGATTCTCATTTTAGCCAGTAACGTGCAGCTCTAGTATGCACTTGCTTAGTGTTGATAGTCTCTCATTCTAAATAACTGTAGGCTGAAGCCATCCTGCGCCTGCCGCCGCTGCCTAGTGAGCGACTTATAAAGTGTCACTAAGGCAGCCGACACATTATGCATTTTTTCTTTTTTGTTCAACCAGCTAACAGTAAAGTTGTGAAAGATGTTACGCTGTGAGAATCATGAGATAAATCGTGATCTTTATTCTAAGCAAAAGAAGCGAGATTTTCAATTTAGCCAGAATTGTGCAGCTCTACTGTACATGTGCACGGGAGTCACTGTTTACAGCACTGTATGCCGCTCCTTCAGAGCACATGTGCCGATGACATCACCAGCTGCTGCTCTGTGGAATATCTCCTAAGCGGTGTACGTTTAGGAGAGATTCATTTTACCTACGAGAAAGCTTTATTTAAGCTTACCTGTATGTAAAAATATCCAAAACGACTTTACTACCACAACCTGAAGTTAAATCCGATTGGTTAACTACGCACAGCTGCACCAGATTCTGTGTGCACCAGATTTACTAAATCTCCCCCAATGACTATATTTTCATAACATCTGCCTGCAAGCAACTCCTGACAAATTCAACTATATAGGTCAAAAATACATGAGCGCCGGTTAAGGTGTATATAAAGTCAAAACTTGCTTTGGACACAATTTGGAAGCAGTGGATCCTCTGTCGGGTTTTTACTGGTGTGGAGTGCATGGCCAAAAGTGACACATTCATGAAACTTACATGAAAAAAAATGGCAGCACCACAGAGCAAACCTCAAAACCATTTTAAGGGCGCTCATCATCCAAATGTTCCAAAAAGCAGAAGGAAGCATAATACACCAAATTCTTTGCTTCCACTTTTCATAACCTTTGGACGATGATCTCATAAGAGTCAATGAAAAGGTTACGCTGCTGGCTTCTTCATGCAAGATTTTCATTGCTCCCTGTGGTAGGTTTATCTCCCCATTGGTTCTGATGGCTATTGCACTTTAGCAGAAAGTGACAGTTACCAAGGGCCCATTCACACCAGAAACTGCACCTAACTGCGCGTTTTTTTCTTTGTACCTATGCATGCATTTTATTTGCATTTTACCTGGAGCTGACACGCATTTTTCTATCTGAATTTGTCTTGTGAGGTCACTTCCTTCTAGTTCCTTTCCTTGGGCTTCTATGTGTTGCAGTTCATTTACATGCATTTGTAGTGCGGAAAAATGCAGCATGCTGTACTTTTCTGCACTGCAATGGTGTGAACTATGGCCATAGGGTAGCCTGGATTTTGGACAGTCTATGCAGTTGGAGTGCAGTCCAAAATGCATACAACTATTAGGTATGAAAGGGCTCTAGGAGGACAGAGGAGAGCGTGGATGGCGGAGGCACGTAAACTGACCACGGTGTCATGGCTACTGAGCCATGTTATACCGTGGTCAGTTTACAAAGAGAAAGGCATGAACAGGCAGGATGAGCCAGGTATTTCCGGTGTTACAGGGGGCTAAATGACACAGCACAAGCTTTAAAGCAGGGGTGCCCAACCAGTGGCCCGCAACCTCCTCCTCTGTGATGGAATAGAATACTGTTATTAATAGTAAGTTTATTACTAACATCACAGTGTATATATGGGCATATCTGTTCTGCAGTGGTTACTGGGCTGCTTTCAAACTGATCCGCAGGTGCAGAGCAGTGCACCTGGGGGTTACCTGCACTGAGCCATGGGCCACTTTCACATGGTCAGTCCGACCCAATTGGACCCTCTATTCACCTCTAAGGAGTAGAAGATGTAAATGGATTTGTGTCTGTTTACAAACACCTACCTCCAATCCGATCCGCAAAAAAAAAAAAAAAAAAAAAAAAAAAAAAAAAAAAAGGGTAGAAGTGGGCTGCCATGCCCCCGCTCTGCTCATTGTGGCCCGCGACCGGTTACCAAGTTGCTTAGATGGCCCCTGCTCTTCAAAAGGTTGGGCACCCTTGCTTTAAAGAGGAACAGGATTTTTTTTTTTAGGTTAAAGGGTAGTTCTTTTTTTACCAAATGCATTCTCTGCATTAAGGTTAAAAACCTTTCATTATCTGATGCCCTCCATCCCTAAACACCTGAGTTTTTTTTCTCAATCCAGCGCTGTCCCAGCTGCAACACTGCTCTTGCTTCCTGCTGTTAAAAGGAGACTCCGAGAGCAGCAGGAGCCATAGACTGGCATCAAATCCTGCAAGGAGTGAGGGGTGTGTCCGAGGCATGCTGTGTGTGTGTTTAAGGATAAACACAGCTCAGCTCGGAAGCACGCCCGCACTGGTGCCCCTTCAGCACAAAGCTTGTTGATAGGGCAGCCACAGGAAAGAAGGAGTGGACAGCGCAGGCCATAGAGTAGGTAAGGGCCTGCTCTGTGCAATACCACTGCACAGAGCAGGTAAGTACAACATATTTTTTATTTTAATAATGATAACACACACCTTTACAGCCACTTCAATTTTTCCCAAGGGGACCGCAAGACAAACTGGGACTGCTGTGGACGATCAAAGTTTAGTGCATAGTAAAAAAAAAAAATATATATATATATATATATATATATATATATATATATATATATATATATATATATATATTAAACGAGCAGCCTTAGGTGAATGCTGGACTGAGAAGGTCTGCAATTTAAAATGCTTTTAGAAAACAAAAGAGCTGTCACTAGGAACAAATGCTACAACTGCTCAGAAAATAGTGTGCATGATCATGATTGTCACAAGCAGTAGTGAAGAAATGTCCTCTGCTGACCTGCGGGCCACAATATTGGTGTAGGACAGGCTGAGTGACAGGTTTAGAGAGAGAACTGGCAAAGCTGCAAGCACTGGGACTGGAAGGAAAGAGCCTGAGATTGGCACAAGAAGAGGTGCAAAGCTCCCGGGGTTTGCAGCATGCAGGCACTAACACAGGAAGAACTTGGCCAGGTAGGAGTGTCAGGACATCTCCTAGGCAATGCTCTTGTGTCAGAACAGAGCCATACCAATCAGCTCCTCAGTCTCTCTCCTTTGAATAGGTTCACACCTTGGGTCCCCACTTGTTCCCAGAGCCACAACTACCCGCACAGTGAAATGAGATGCGTGTGGGTGCCATTAGTTCTAATAGCATGCCGAATGCACTGGAAAATGGCACTGCACTTGCGGTTCCCGCGTGGGCTGCGATTTCTAAAGCGCTGCAGGGACCTTTTCCCTGCGTCTCAGGAGGCACAACAGGACCATTTAAATTAACTGGCTGCCGTGCCTGTGCAAAACATGTGTGAGAACCAGGGTGGATAAAAATCAATGTTAAAGGAAAAAAAAAATAGTATGTATGGATTTTTTTGAATTCAAACAATAGTTTTACATTTAGGATACATTAATAATTTTGTTTATTCAACATGAAATGCAGCATGAGGCTGTATTCTCTGCAATATTTACATTTTTGGTAAGCTCATTCAATGAATCCAAGCTCTGCAAGCTGAGATGACATGCACTGCATTGATGCATTCACACAATGTCACAGTAACCATGAGATAAAACAACATTCAGGAATATTCTTTTATCCCATTGTTTTGCAAATCTATGTAAACTACAAACTGTATAATTGAATCGGTTCTGATATCACCGTTTTAGTAACCCGACAGCTTATTATTACAAATAGGAAACCTTCATTTTGTTTGAAAATATTAATGATTCTACCTACCAGCAAGAATAATTCCTTACATTTATAGAGCACCTGTCATTTCAGAGCCATCATGGCAGCGCCTGTTAGCGGGCATCCACTCACCTGCTGCTGCATCGTCCCTCACCTTGTTGTGTCACTGCTACATCACCAGCCATCCCATTAAAGTGAACGGGACTGTCAGTAAGTCAACAGCGGGTCAGAAGAGGAGCCACTATGGGACAGAGATTACTGTTGCTCTTTAAAAATGATGATTTGAAATAGAGTTGAAATCAAGCCTTTTTACTAATGATTTAAATCAAATCCACCCTGGTGAGAACCTAGACTTCCAACTCTCCACACAGACATCTGTGAGCATGCCTCTGTGAGCTGGCACAAACAGGCATGCTGACAGCAGTGGCATTGCAGGCCAGACAGGGAAAGCCAAAGAGCCAGATGAGGCCCTGGGGGAGGGGGGGGGGGGCACAATTTGCCCACATCTTATCTGGAGCAATGCAAACACAGGCTGCTTAAGAACACACACTTCTCCAGACTGACATGCACCAATCAGGGCATTCTGATATTTAGAAATGATATAATCTCTGCACTTGGCATAACTACCTGAATAAAATGGCAGCGACAACCACAATATCCACAAACAGATTTAAAACAATAATGGTAAATAAACGCTGCGCTAACGTTTTAAATATACAGCCAATAAATTCTAGCTCAGGCCTGGGTGTTAATACAAGTGTGCACAATGAATATAATAGATGAACAAGTTTAGAGCAGGTTAAACCGCCGAAAACCAAAATAGGTTGCAGCTTACCACTCATTAGACTTGGCGGCTGCATTTGTTTTCTTTAAGGCTTTTTCCCTCAGTTTTCACCTGGTGATCTGGCCAGTAACACATGTATTAGTGTGCCACCAATCTGGAGGAATGGGAATAGGGGCACAGCAGACATCAGCATTGTCAGTCTGGGGCGGAGGGGTATTAAATGCAATAACAGATTTAAATACACTAACAAATTGAAGCAAAACACAAGCTCACACTTTCTAATCAGTTAAAGCTGTGTCTTTTTTTCCCTTTTGGGCAATCATAGTAAGCACCCCGTCAGCGGTAAATGGTTTGTCTCACCACTGATACATCTGCAGGACAGCTTGTTCTGTTGAAAAACAGACTTACTGGCAGGATCTCCAAATGAGAATAGAAGAAAGCCTAAAATAAAAAGGAAACAAACGTAGCCATCACATCTAAAAATTGTTAAGCTGAAATATAATAAATGTTTTCAAGCAGTATTAAACTCGAAAGCAAACAAGAGAAACGGCCCTGCTGCTTGGTGTGTGTGCACAATGACGTCAGACCACAAGCTCTTGTTTTCTAAAATATAACTAAAGGCAGGGCTTGACAAACCCTAGGCGCCAGGTCACATTGGCGGCTAGGCTGCCACCAGCCCGCTCACTATCGATGCCCCAGACATGCAGTGCATTAACACTGACCGCCGCCCTCCTCCCTCCTCCACACTCAGTGGGGCGCTTGATGCTTGCCAGAGTCGCCGAGTGTGTAAGACGAGAGGAGGATCTGTCATATTTAAAGTGGAGCTCCACCCTAAAGTGGAACACAATTGGCACCTTTCAGGGGGGAGGGGGGTACAGATACCTGTATAATTCAGGTATCTGCACCCACTTCTGGGCATAGATAGCCACAGATTCTGCGGGTATTTATGCCACTTCCTGCGGGGCCCCCGCTGTCTGCTGGGAAACACACGGATCCCAGAGACAGCAGGGACCATCCTTATTGCGCAGCATGACTCGCGCATGCACAGTAGAGAATACCAAAGATGGCGGCGGCGGCAGCACCCGAGAGCCGATCGAGAGATCAGCTTCAGGTGCCAACATAGCAGGCGAGCTGGGCGGGTAAGTGTCCTTATTTTAAAAGTCAGCAGCTGCAGTATTTGTAGCTGCTGACTTAAAAACAAAAACACAGCAGAACTCCCGCTTTAAGCTTGATGTCGGGGGGGCTAGCAGCTATCAAACACCAGCCAATGGAATTAGGGTGGGCCGATACGTGTATGTGGCCCCGCCCCTTTTCTTAAGCAGCCCAATCATTGGCTGGTGTTTGATAGCTGCTGGGTCCCACCTACCCTGTCCAGGGCCACCCCCAACATTAAGCTCAATTCTGACAGCTCCTCTCTGTTACTGGTCAGTTTTCAGTCTGTTCAGTGTGAAACCTATCAGTGCCATCTGCCAGTGACAATTGACACCACCAACCAGTGCCACCTGCCAAGTGCAACCGCCAATCAGTGCCACCTGCCAGTTCCAAACCAGTGCCACCTGCCAATGCCACCTGCCTTCGCTAACCAGTGCCACCTGCAAGTGCCACCGCCAATCAGTGCCACCTGCCAGTGCCAATCCAGTGCCACCGCCAATCAGTGCCCCCTGCTAGTGCCACCGGCAATCCAGTGTCACCGCCAATCCAGTGCCACCTGCTAGTGCCTCCGCCAATCCAGTGCCACCGCCAATCCAGTGCCACCTGCCAGCACCACCTGCCAGTGCCAATGCCACCTGTCAGTTCCATGTGCCATCTAGTGCCACCTGCCAGTGACAACCAGTGCCACCACCAACCAGTGCCATATGCCAATTCCAAACCAGTGCCACCTGCCTAAGCCAACCAGTTCCATCTGTTGCCAGCCTTACTCTTTTTGGTCAGCTCATAACCCTGATGTAACAGAGTTACATTGGAGTTATTGACTGGGTGCTCTGTTGTGAGTTAGGGGGCGCAAATCACTGGCCTTACCCTGGGAGCTGACAATCCATACCACTCTAAAAAAAAACTGGCTCCTAACGTTAACTGGCTCCTAGATTCAAAGCAAATTTGTCAAGGCCTGACTAAAGGCAAAACTTTAGTGAATAGAAGTCCTATTAGGTTTTTATTGCTGTCTGTGCCCCCGTTGGGGAAATTCACCCTCTCTATTTGTCCGGTTTACCATCATCAATGAAAGTGAAAGTAAAGGAAAATCCCAACTTTTGGGTTGTCCCCAGAACAGGAATAGTGGGGAAATCTTCCAATGGGGAAACCTGGGATTCCAACACTTTAGAGAGATTTTTCTCTCCTTTCTTGTTTGGCTATGGGACAGGAAGTGATGGAAAATCTCCCCAAAGGGACTCAGATGGCAATAATAAAATTGACAGCGATTATAACCCTCCTTTACTCTATTTAAAAAGAATAACGTTTTGTTTTCTGTTCTGCTTTAAGCTTGTTCATCTCTTTGTTTTGATGGGAATTATTTTATGATAAAACTTGTGAGCTTTTACTGTATTATCTTATGTGGGTCTCCTTTCTTTGTAATAAGGATGGTGCTGAGGAGTATGCTGGGTGGGTCAGTCATCATACTGTCCCAATATGTTGGGGGAGAGCACAGTGACCTCCGATCATTAAGGGGTGGCATGGTTAAGCAGCCTATGGGTTATGTTTATGGAAGAGAGGATCACCGGCTGCACCGTACACGTTTGCTGAGATTATTCACCATTCTGTTAAACTGCATTGGTAATAACACTCTGGATTAACAGTGCAGCACTTTGTTACCTACCATTCTCATATTTGTAGAATCTACATAAAAAAAAAAAAAAAAAAAAAAAACCTTAGCAACTAGATTAAGGACTTTAATGGTACCAAAAAAAAAAGGGTTAAAATATAATCAATTGTTTATTGTACAGAGGCTAAAAAACATGTAACCACTGGAAGGACTCATACACTGATATCGATGCCCATATATAAAATCATACTGTTTTGTTGTTTGCTCATTATCCCTGCTGTAGTTGGGTGGTGGGCTGCTTGCTGTGACTGCAACACGCTTCACACCTTTTGTGTTTTTTGCACATAAGAAACAAGTGATTTGGCCACTTGACCTCTCTCCCTGCTGGGCTCCCTGTCTCTATACACCTTTTTTTTTTATGGATATATTCCTCACCATTCAGTGACACTAAATACTTCACAAGACAATTCTCTCCCATCGGCTGTTGAAACTGACAATTGGTCGTAACTGTGGAGTAGTCACCTTTGTATGTTTTTTTGTTTTAAATATATGGATAGAGCTTGGCTGTAGTTTTTTCATCCTGATGAAGCTGGCTGAAAACCTGTGAAACGCGTCAAAGTCACAGCAAGCAACTACAGCAGGGATAATGAGAAAATAACCAAACAGTATCACATGTTCTGTTATACATATATATGGTTTTCTAGCCTTTGTACAATAAACATTTGATATATTTTAACTCATTTTTTGGGATTGTTAAAATCCTTAATCTAGTTGCTAGGGTTTTTTTGTGCAGATTCTTGCATAAGCTGTGGTACCTGACACATTGGGGGTTATTTACTAAAGGAAAATCCACTTTGCACTGCAAGTGCACTTGGAAGTAAAGTCGCTGTAGATTTGAGGGGGACATGCAAGGAAAAAAAAAAAAAAAAAAACAGCATTTCAGCTTGCATGTGATTGGATGATAAAATCAGCAGAGCTACCACTCATTTCAGATCTACCCCTTAGATTTAGAACGACTGCACTTTCAAGTGTACTTGCAGTGCAAAGTGGATTTGCCTTTCGTAAATAACCCCCATTGTGTCTTATATTTAGAAGGTCATTCTGGGTATTCCTTCCTCCCATCCAGTGTCCATTAAAGGCACAGCCCCCCTAATTCAGCCTCTACATGCAGGGCAGCCGGATGTATGGATTTCAATGTGGACTTTTTTTTAAAGCACGATATTCGATCCGAAGGCTCTAATTGGCTTCAAAAAGGGTGGACTCGGTGCGGAGAGCACTGCACCCCCAAGCCCACCCACTTGTGTGACGTTAGCGAATATTTGCTTATGTCTTCCTGCTTCTCTTCCCAGCCAATCAGTGGGCGAGTCCTGAGACCCCATTGGCCGGGAGTCTGAGGACTCTCAGCCAGGGGTCTCGGGACCCCTGTCCTGTTTGGCCGGGAGGAGAAAAAATGGCCCCGTCAGCAACAGCCTCCTCCAGGAGCTCTACCCTGAATTCAGCAATGCACCACCACCTCGTCCTCCTTCCCACACCTCTACTGTGGGGGGCTGGGATGTTTCCAGGAAGCTATGTGCAGCACCCTGCCAGCACCTCCTGTCTCCCATGACCTGCATGCAGTGCATAGAGAAGCGCAGAAACCTGTGATGAGGTCACTGGGTCCAAGATAAAGAGGGTGATAAAAATGGACAAAAATTTTTTTTACAAAATGTCATGAATGTATTGCTGGGAGGAGGCATGTCATCTCTAATACCCCATTGTGTGGTGTATGCAGTCCTAGTGCTGGGACTTGTAGTACTCTGCCCCCCTCACACCTCCCGAGTCCTGCCCAACACTCACCTCCTGGGGGAAATCTGCTCTGTGTACCTGGCACACCACTCGGGCTCCTCACAACCTCCCCTCAGATGTTTTCTCTCGCTCTTCCGGGTTACTTCCCAACTACATGACGTAGTCACTAAGGGACTTTTTCTGGGCGGAGAGTTAAAAAAAAAAAAAAAAAAAAAAATTTTTTAAACAAACACCGGAAGTGGGGTAGGACTCGGCCCCCACCGGAAGACGGAAGTGGGGCTGGCTAGTAAACGCCAACTTCCGGTACATGATGTGTGCGGCTCTCCTGATACCTGGGACGTTTTCTCCTGATTGGTTGCCCGCCTTTGGGGTGTGTGTTGATTGGTCTAAGCAGGAGGCGCAATCTCTGCTCCATCACCTGTCGCCTTTAGCAGTCCGCCCACTAGCGTCAGAAGCAGCCTGTGATAGGACAAGAGGATTGAACTGGATGGGAGGAGCAGAGCAGGTGGGCAGAAATGGGGAGCAGAGCCAGTGTGGGTGAGTGCGAGGGGTGGATCCTCACACTCCTCCTCCTTCTTATTGTAGTTGTAGAAACAGCCAGTCCGAGTCTGTGTGTTGTGATCTGCTGTAGAGGAACCCTCCCCCAACACAGTCCTGTCATCCCTCGGGGACCAAACCACTGCCATGTGCCAGATCCCCTATATATACCTACCACTGAGTCTTAGACCCCCCTATATAAGTACTGTAGAGTCCTAAGTCCCCTATATACCTACCATAGAGTCCTAGATCCCCTATATACACCTACCATATAGTCTTAGCTCTCCTATATACATACCACAGGGTCACCTATATACATACCATTACAGTCTTAGAACCCCTATATACCTTCCATAGAGTCTTAGATCCCATATATATCTACCATAGAGTCCCAGATCTCTTATATACCCACCATAGGGTACCTACCATAATGTCACATGTGCCTGTGCTCAGATTATATCCAATATCTCCTGTAGACTCTCTATAGTGTCCCAGATCACCTATATACCCACCATAGAGTCATCTGTATACCTACAATAGAGTTCCAAATCTCCTGTGTACCTACCATAGTAGCTCAGATCTCCTTTATCTCTGATTTCTATTGTATTAAATTGTACTGTTTGTGTCCCCCCTTGTAATCTCTGCACAAACTGTTGGAGCTATATAAATTCTGTATAATAATAATAATGTAGCACTTACCCCCGAAGGAGCTGCTGGTTATTTTTGGACCGTTACCTTTCGTTCTCCTTGTGACACGTCTAGGGGATGTCCCGGGGTAGATGACCCAGTAACTTGAGACTGACAATAGATCCAGTTGAATGGATTTTTATTTGCAAACGTCAACCATTGAACAGTCTTTTAACTTGGGATCAGAGGGTTGAGAAGGAATTCAGGTACTCTCAATGTCAGTCTATAATCATTAAAGAACTTGCTTACTTTGACTGCATCCAGAAAATAGCCATTCGCAGCTGGATGAGCACTCAGGTTGGACAGTCCCTCTCTCACAAGGCCTAGCAGCCAACAAGGTGCTTACTCATGAACAAAGTCTTTGTCACAGATGTTGTTGCAGAACACGTAGGGAAACTAAGCTGTAGAACACTTGTAGGATACCTGGATCTTTTGGCCCACTTGGCGAGATCGCCCAAGACCGAATTCTCTCGGTTACTTCAGCCCTTCCGGGCTCTTGTTAAGAAAAACCAACCTCACGCATGGTGTTCTCCTAATAGGTCCTCCCCTGGAATGCTCAAAGTACAATGGGTTTCTCCCGGACCGGAGACGGCACCCAACTACCTCAGAATCCTTCCTTAGTTCCTCTGCCTTGGGCTAGCCAGCCCCGAGGCATTAAAATCAGGTGGAACCGCACCCCAGGCCATAGCCTTCCTGGGGGCTGGTCAGGAGGACCAGGACCATACACTCGGCACAGCATACTGGACCGGAAAACCCCGAACCACGTGATGTCCATGTCTTAAATACCCTCTCCCAGAGGGCACAGCGGGAGGGCCACTCCCACTGACCTGACTCCGAGAGAGTATAACCAGACCATAGTTCCACGGCTGCCACCAGAGACAGTGCCCCCTGTGGCCAGGCTGAACATCTCACAGTCTAGTCAGACTGACACCAAAGCCAAATTTAGTCAAATAGGCCCAAACCAAACTGTGGTTTGGGTAAAGCTTTAATTTTGAAAACATAGCGCGGCTCTTCAGGAGCTCGCCGCTACAATAATAAAGCTTTCCTTTTGAAAACATAGCGCATGCTCTTTAGGAGCCCACCGCTATAATAATAATAACATAGCCACCATAGCGTCACCTATTGTATATACCTACCATAGAGTGCTAAATCTCCTATATACCAGCCTTTTTTCAACACAGGAACCCTTGATATAACTTTCCGGTCTTATGGAACCTCTGCTAAAATACTATATCTACAATTTATATATACAGTGCATCCGGAAAAGTACTCACAGCGCTTCACTTTTTCCAGATTTTTTTATGGTTGCAGCCTTATTTAAAAATTGATCGAATTAATTATTTTCCTCAAAATTCTACAAACTCCACCCCATAATGACAACATGAAAGAAGTTTGAAGTCTTTGTACATTTATTAAAAATAAAAAGTTCCATGTACATAAGTATTCACAGACTTTGCTCAATACTTTGTTGAAGCACCTTTGGCACCAATTACAGCCTCGAGTCTTTTTGAGTATGATGTTACAAGCTTGGCACATCTATTTATGGACAGTTTCTCCCATTCTTCTTTGCAGGACCTCTCAAGCTCCATCAGATTGGATGAGGAGCATTGGTGCACAGATGTTCAGGTCTAGGCTCTGGCTGGGCCACTCAAGGACATTGACAGAGTTGTCCCATAGCCACTCCTGTTATCTTGGATGTGTGCTTAGGGTCGTTGTCCTGTTGGAAAATGAACCACCGTCCCATTCTCAGGTCTACAGGAGCAGGTTTTCATCAAGGATGTCTCTGTACAGTGTTGTATTCATCTTTCCCTCAATCCTGACTAGTCTCCCAGTTCCTGCCGCTGAAAAACATCCCAACAGCATGATGCTGTTACCACCATGCTTCACTGAAAGGATGGTGTTGGCCTGGTGATGAGCAGTTCCTAGTTTCCTCCAGACACGATGCTTGCCATTCAGGCCAAAGAGTTCAATCTTTGTTTCATCAGACTAGAGAATTTTGTTTCTCATGGTCAGAGTCCTTCAGGTGCCTTTTGGCAAACTCCAGGCGGGATGTCATGTGCCTTTTACTGGAAGGTTCTCCTCTCTCCACAGAGAAACACTGGAGCTGTGTCAGAGTGACCATTGGGTTCTTGGTCACCTCCCTGACTAAGGCCCTTCTCCCCCAATCGCTCAGTTTGGCCAGGTGGCACGCTCTAGGAAGAGTTCTGGTGGTTTCAGACTTCCATTTACAGATAATAGAGCTCACTGTGCTCATTGGGACCTTCAATGCTGCAGAAATGTTTGTACCCTTCCCCAGATCTGTACCTCAATACAACACTGTCTTGGAGGTCTATGAACAATTCCTTGGACTTCATGACTTGGTTTGTGCTCTGACATGTACTGTAAACTGTGGGATCTTATATAGACAGGTGTGTGCCTTTCCAAATCATGTCCAATCAACTGAGTTTACCATATGGGGACTCCAATCAAGTCATAGAAACATCTCAAGGATGATCAGTGGAAACAGAATGCACCCAAGCTCAATCTTGAGTGTCATTGCAAAGGATGTGAATACTTTTGTACATGGGATTTTTTTCGTTTTTTATTTTTAATAAAGTTGCAAAGATTTAAAAAGAGTTCTTTTCACATTGTCAGTATGGGGTTTTGTTTGTAGAATTTTGTGAAAAATAATGAATTTCATCCATTTTGGAATAAGGCTGTAACATAACAAAATATGGAAAAAGTGAAGCGCTGTGAATACTTTCCAGATGCACTGTACATCATTATGCTGGCCATACACGGGTCGAATTTCGAAAGAATTTTCGTACGAATTTCGCACCATTAGTGGGCTGCAGCAACAACCGATTTTCATGCGGCCATCGAATATTTTAATAATCGGACATGTTAGAAATTTTTTGAAAAAACAAACGATTTTCTATTCAATGATGGGAGAATTGTGCGACAAATGTAATCGAAAAAGAAATGCGCATGTGCAAGAAAAGAAAATTCCGGAAACAAAAGAATATTCCCAGCCACAAAAATTATTTTCTGTAGGAACAGGAGGTGAAATTGAAGGTTTGGTCGGTCGAATTCATTGGTGGCACCATCGAATCACAAAACACACAAATTTCTGATTTTCAAAAGAAAGTTCTTTCAAAATTTTGACCCGTGTATGGCCAGCATTAGTGTGATGGTCAGGGAGTAGAATGCTCCTCACACTTGTGGTCATTGGAGAGAATTACTCCCTTACAGTGGCTAAAAAGATCATTGGTGTCAGTGGGAACTTATCCAAGAGAGCAATTGCTCAAGGAACCCCTTATCACCCTCTGTAAGAACCGTAGGGTTCCACGATTCCTGCTTAAGAAACCCTGCTCTATAGTGTCCCAAATCTCTTATATACCTACCATGGAGTCACAGAGCTCCTATATACTTACCATGGCATCACATATACAGTGCATCCAGAAAGTATTCACAGTGCTTCACTTTTTTTCACATTTTATGTTACAGCCTTACTCCAAAATGGATTCAATTCATTATTTTCCTCAAAATTCTACAAGCAATACCCCATAATGACAACGTGAAAGAAGTTTGTTTCAAATCTTTGCAAATGTATTAAAAAAATGAAGAAGTCCAAGGAATTGTCTTAAAAAGTTCAGTGCATACAAATAATTTTACCCTTTTAAGCCCTCTTTCACTTGAATGGTCAGGGGGTAGTAAAAACAGATGAGTGAGCCCCAGTTTTACTTCCCCCTGGCCGCCCCCCACCCATGTCTACAAAACATCTAGAGGAGGCTACTCAAATGCAATGGTTGTGGCACTTGCATCACAGCCACAAAAAAAAATTACCATGTCATTGTTATCAACCAAATCAGCCATTAAAGTCAAGAGGGCCACACCACAACAGCAAGGCAAACACTTGGCTTGTGGTTGTGGTGCATTAGCCTCTCCTCCCAAGCCGAGCAGACCCACCCCCCATCCGAGGCATCCACCCCCCCCGTCTGAGGCAGCTGGCCCACCTCTCCTCCTAAACTGAGCGGCACCCTCCCCCGCCTGGGACAGCCGACCCACCTCTCCTCCCAAGCAGCACCCAACCCCCATCCGAGGCAGCTGGCCCACCTCTCCTCCCCGAGTCGAGCCGCACCCCCCGTCCGAGGCAGCCGACCCGCCTCTCCTCCCGAGCTGAGCGGCACCCCCTGTCCGAGACAGCCGACCAGCCTTTCCTCCCGAGCTAAGCGGCAACCCCCGTCCGAGGCAGCCGGTGTCTTGTCAAATAGCGTCCTCCATCAGATAGTGTCCCCTGCGTACTGCGCATGCGCAGTACACAGGAACACAGATTCCGAAAATTGCCGAGGATGAACGGCACCTGCGCCGTGAGTCCAGGTTCTATCCCCACTATCCAAGTGGACATAGAGTTAGAATAAAAAAGAGCCGAGCGCAGTGAGGCCGAGCCCGAAGCGTGGCGAGCGAAGCTCGCCCGCGAGGGGCCCTCTAAAATTCACAACCTTATGTCCGCTTGGATGGTGGGGCTACCACCTCCACTCACTGCGCAGGCGCCGTTCAGCTTCGGAGATTTTCCGAAGCTTCGTCTGCTCCGTACTGCGCATGCGCAGTACGGAGTGGACACTATGTGATGCCCGGACTCTATACGCCAGAACACCCGCCCGTCTCTCCTCCCGAGCCAAGCGGACCCACCCCTCGTCCGAGGCAGCCGGCCTGTCTCTCCTCCCGAGCCAAGCGGACCCACCCATGCCCGAGCCAACCGACCGCCTCTCCTCCCCAGCGGACCCACCCCCGCCTGAGCCAACCGGCCTGCCTCTCCCCCTGGGCTGAGCTGGACTGCCTTCCCGCTCAAGACGAGTGGATCCACCCACCACCCGAGCTGTCGGTATGACCCCCCGGGCTTGGCCTGAGCCGCACAAGATGTAGACAGTAGACAGAGTTTTTCACCAACATAACTGATCTCCCATTCAACCCCTCCCTTATCTACATACCTACATCCCTACCCCTGTGAAAGGTCTTACCAGTTCCGCAATCCCGAAGGTGTTTCGTAGCTTCTCCGTATGACTTTTGTTCTAATGAGCGCCAGAGAACTACCCAGCATTTATATCCAAGCTGATAGCACCAACACCTTGATCCAATCACTATGGAATATGTAGGATGGGCGGTGTGAAAATTGTAGAACCTATCCTGGGCGGCACAGTGGTGTAGTGGTTAGCACTCTCGCCTAGCAGTAAAAAGGGTCGCTGGTTTGAATCCCAACCATGACTCTACCTGCCTGGAGTTTGCATGTTCTCCCTGTGCCTGCGTGGTTTTCCTCCGGGTACTCCGGTTTCCTTCCACACTCCAAAGACATGCTGGTAGGTTAATTGGCTTCTTTCCAAAATTGGCCCTAGTATATGAATAGGGACCTTGGATTGTGGGCTCCTCGAGGGTAGGGACCGATGTGAGTGTGCAATGTACAGGGATAGGGACAATTGTAGACACTCACTCAGGTTGAACTGGATGGACTGGTGTTTTTATTCAACCTTGCTAACCATGTAGAAACTACCCTGTTCTAGTCACGTAATCCCATCCTTGGAGTCAGGAAGGGGAGGGTAGACCATAAAGGACCCTACAAAAAAAGGACACAAGAACATGGATTTTTTTATTTGAAAGCGTTATTAAAAAAATTACATTAAATACTTAAAGTGGGTGCAGCTTCTCCCCGCCACCCCTAATACTTATCTGAGCCCCATCTTGATCCAGCGATGTTCATGAAAGCAGCAGCTCTCCCCGTTCTCTCTCTCTTCCTCATTGCCCCCGTAGCAAAAGGCTTGCTTATGGGGGTGCTCGGCAGAGAGGAGCCAGAACCGCTGGCGGGGGACCCAAAAAGAAGAGGATCAAGGCTACTCTGTGCAAAACCATTGCACAGACCAGGTAAGTAGAATTTTTTTTTTTTTTAATCTTTAGAATCACTTTAATTAGACATGATAGCTCTCTAGGAATTTCAATATACACTCACTGGCCACTTTATTAGTTACACCTGTTCAGTTGCTTGGTAACACAAATTGCTAATCAACCAATCACATGGCAGCAACTCAAGGCATCTAGACATGGTGAAGACGACTTGCTAAAATTCAAACAGGAGTATCAAAATGGGGAAGAATGGAGATTTAAGTGACTTTGAATGTGGCAGGTAAACTATCCAGTGAGCGGCAGTTGTGCAGATAAAAATACCTTGTTGATGTCAGAGGAGAATGGACAGACTGCTTTGAGATGATAGAAAAGCAACAGTAACACAAATAAGCACTTGTTATAACCAATGTATGCAGAATACCATCTCTGAACACATGGAACCTTGAAGCAGATGGGCTACAGCAGCAGAAGACCACACCGGGTGCCACTCCTGTCAGCTAACAGTGAAACCGAGGAAACAATTCACACAGGCTCACCAAAATTGCACAATAGAAGATTGGAAAAACGTGGCCTTGTCTGACGAGTGTCGATTTCAGCTGTGACATTCAGATGGTAGGGTCAGAATTTGGTGTAAATAACATGAAAGCATGGATCCATCCTGCCTTGTATGCACGGTTCAGGCTGGTGGTGGTGATGTAATAGTGTGGGGGATATTTTCTTGGCACGCTTTGGGCCCCTTAGTACCAACTGAGCATCATTTAAACGCCACGGCCTACCTGAGTATTGTTGCTGACCATGTCCATCCCTTTATGACTACAGTGTACCCATCTTCTGATGGCTCCTTTCAGCAGGATAATGCAATATGTCACACAGCTTCAATCATCTCACCACTGGACAATGAGGTCCCTGTACTCCAATGGCCTCCACAGTCACCAGATGTCATCCGATAGAGCACCTCTGGGATGTGGTGGAACAGGAGATTCAAATCATGGATGTGCAGCAACTGTGTGATGCTATCCTGTTGATATGGACCAAAATCACTGAGGAATGTTTGCAACACCTTGCTGAATCTATGCCATGAAGAAATGAGGCGGTTCTGAAGGCAAAAGGGGGTCCAACTCGGTACTAGCAAGGTGTACCTAATAAAGTGGCCGGGGAATAGAGATAGAGACTGTTGTATTGCTATTTTTCACCACAATTCCTTCATACATGTTAAGGTTTCCCTGGTTTAGCCTGTAAGGCCTCTTTCACACGGGTGATCCAACCTGATCAGAATCCATACATTCCTATGGACTTGTGTCTATTTACACCCACCCCACATCCAGGTTCGATTAGGTTACACTCGCTTTTGATGCATTTTTCTCCCTAATTTGTTTCTTCATCTCAGTTGTGGATGTGCACATTCCAATGCGTTTTCAGTGCATGTGGTCACATTCCAGATGTGTTTTATACAGACAAAAATGCAGTATGTTCTGCTTTTGTTGACTGCACTGTAACACACTGCACTGGTGTGTATTAGAGCCATTGAAATACATGGAAAATACTGTTCATGCGTTTTTGATGCACATTAAAAATGCACTTAACTGCATGTGGTGTGAACATTTCTACTCACCCAACACCCGATCAATCCTTCTCTTCTACACCAAATTTAAAGTCTCCTGTAATGTCCTCTTTGTATTACTTCCTTTTTTGTGAAATCCCTGATGTTTCTGCTAGTCCCTCTGCTTTCCTATTAGAAACTGACCACACTAAAGTAGAACAACACACAGTGGTCAGTTCTCTAGCTATGCTTGGAACTCAGCCTGCTCTCCCCCAGTGGCGGCTGGTGCTCCATTTTTTGGGGTGGGGGGGGGGGCATCAAGCAAACCAAACGCTCCCCCCCCTCCTATTCAGTCGGTCAAACACCCCCTCCCCCATTCGGTCAGAACTTCAGTCGAACCCTTTATCCCCTGTCGTTCGCCCCTCCATCCACCAGCCCAGCACTTACCCCATTTAGGTCGTGGCTAGCTTTCGGCGACTTCCTCCTCCCGTGTCTCCTTCTTGGCAGCCAATACAAATACGATCACTTTTCCTCTCGGCCAATCAGGTCTCAGGACCCGCTTCCGGATTGGCCGAGAGTAGAATAATATTAATTCGCTATTGTCACACAACTGGGTGGGCTCAGAGCGCAGTGTAGCGCCTCGAGCCCACCCTTTTTTTAAGCCAATCAGATCCTCAGGCTCTAATCATGCACTTAAAAAAAACCCCCAAAAAACACCATTGAAATCAATGTGTCCGACGCCCTGCATGTAGATTAGGGGGCCAGCGCCCCCTAATGGAGAAGCCGCCACTGCTCTCCTCCAATGTTCAGACTTGTTCTGATAGACGCTGAGTGGCAACTCTTGACATGTGTCATGGAAGGATGGAGGATCAATCAGATAGCAAGTCTTGGCAGAAACCCTCTTATATATCAGGGAAAAAAAAATAAGATAAAAAAATAAAATTATGAAAAAATACTTTACTGTAGCCCATAAATATTCCTTAAAGCCTATATGTATTCAGCAGTGTAGTGATGACTCAACAGTTTCAGCAGAGTTCAGCAGAGTTCAGTGCCATCATTTGTGCAATAATTGAGTGAAGCACCAGGAGTAGGGATGAGGCGATTTATTTCTGGCAAAATTAGTAATTTCACTGAAGTGAAAACTCACTGGGCTTGAGTTACTAAAGGCAAATAGACCATGCACTTTGCAAGTACAGTTGCACCCATTTTCCCCAGAGCTTAGTGCATTTGGGGAAGCCTCACTTTGTAAAGAATTCCCAATCAGGAAAAGAAAAACAGAAAACAGCATTTTTGCTTGCACACAATTGGATGATGGAAATCAGCAGAGCTTCACCACATTCACTAAGTTCTGGAAAAAAATGAGTGCAACTGTACTTGCAAAGTGCTCAGTCTATTAGCCTTTAGTAAATCAACCCCATTGAGTTGCTTAGGTAAAATTGTCTTTATAATATTTTTTCTTGGGGGGGGGGGGGGGGATTTTAAAGGATAAGTTC